>NC_050453.1:69945648-70307523 GCF_903995425.1 Onychomys torridus
TATGTTATATGTTAATAAATATATAAACCTGGACCACTCATAAATTTATCATGGAAGAGTTCATGAGGGCTCCCCCACACCTGAGGATTGGTAAGCAGTTAAGAATTGACAGGGAAAAGAGGCTCGTGAGAGTTTATAGGAAGTTAACAGTTGTAAGCAAAGAGTAGTTCCTGTAACCCTATCTTACCCCTACCAGAGGCTATATAGGTAAGGATTGTTAGGTGAGGGAATGACATTTACTTTAGCTGTTTAACCACTGATAAGTTAGTTGCTCACCACCTGCAGGCCTATGAATAACTCTACTCATGCCCCATAAGTATGAATTAATTGGTTTCCCAACCAAAGAGAAGAGCTTAGGCAGAGGCTAGGGCACAAAAGTAGAACTATAGCTATTTCATGATGGGTTTGAGGATCAGTGAGACTGGAAAGGGACAAGAAAGGGTAATGGAGGGGATAAACATGACCAAAATATGTTATATACATGTATGAAAATACTGATTGGAACCATTACTATATATAATTACTATATTCTAATAAAAACTTCTTTTAAAAAAAACTGTCTCTTGCCTCATCTGTATGTTTCAAATTATTTTGGTAGAACTAATTCCACCAAATCTGCTTTAACAGACTAGATGAATATGCAGTGAGTAATGGAATCTCTTCTCAATGACTCACTCAGGGTCAGGTGCAGGATGGACAGAAGAGAAGCCACACCACTGGAGAAATGGTGTGTACAAAAACGAGGAAAAGAACAGGATTTCTTCAAAAGGCTTCCTGGTAATGCGCATCCAGCTTAGACAGAGCTACTGAAGGAAAAATCCTTCAGAACTTATGAAAGATCATGGCTTAGTCTCAAGGCAGTGATGTGTGGGTGTGTGTATGTGTGCTCATGTGTGTGCATTCATGGGTATGCCTGTATGTGTGTGTGTGCACGTGCGCTCATGTGTATGTGTGCATGTGTGTGCATTCATGGGTGTGCAGTGTGTGTGTATATGTTGTATTATGTTATCTATGTAACTGGAAGAAGAAGGATGACACACTTGAGGAACTCTGGTGAACAACAGAGGACATAATGGATGTAGTGGACTTCATGGATATGGTTCAGAGGCAAATCAATGCTTTATTTCCCCCAAATTGGTATTTGTGAAGTATCACAGGAATGACAGAAGAGTAAAGTGTGAAAGATGGTCATCTTGAAGTGAAATCTAAGAAGAGACTGCAAGAATGTTGGGCAAGGAAGCTTTGTGAATATTACTACTAAGAAAGAAACCAGAGTGCTGAATGGGGCACAGAACAGTCATATGCAGCTGGGACACAAAGAACACATGTTACATGCACTTAGAACAATGTGAAAATGAACACAAATAGCTTAGTGCTTGGTCTAGATCCAGGACTATGCATTTGTACAGTATTCAAAGGAAACCTCAAATTATGTAAGGTCATCAGCAGAGCTCTGCTTTCATAGTATGCTTTTGGAAAAGGCAGGGGCATAGCTTATGGAGTATTGGTAATAAGGAACTAAGATGGCTCTCAGGAAGACTTTGCAGTAGAAATAGAAGAGAAGGATTTCCTGAGCTTAATGACAGTTATGGTGTTACTGACTGAGGCTTTTAGTTTTAGTTTTGTTAGTAAAGTAATGATAACTTTACCAAATCAGAAAATCAGCAAAATGACATTCTCTTGGTGAATATGAAGAGATAGTATACATACATTTCATTGTGTTATTTTTATTTTGTTTATTTTTAAAAATATTCTGTGTGTATGTGGAGGGGGCACCTGTTTTTCTGTGAATGCAGATGCTCATGGAGTCCAGGAAGGGGAGGCATTTATCATGAATTTTAGTTAGAGGCAATATTGAGAATTCTGACATAGGTGCAGGAACCAAATGTAGGTCCTCTGAAAGAGTAGAATGAACTTTGACCCACTGAGCCATCTCTCCAACTTGGGTTATGGTTTTTTGAGAGAGCATCTCACTTTGTAGGCCAGGCAGCCCCAAACTGTAACTGAGTTGGGTCAAGTGCTGTTGTCAATTATATACATGTTTCTTACAATGCATCCTTGTAATTATACTGTAGATACATCACTGTCATGACTTTGTTAGGAGTCCAGCAGTTGCCCTCATTCCATAAATCATCATTAGAGAGCAAATTCGAGAGGGGCAGATGGAACATATTCGACTTATTAAGAGTTATTAGGGCCCAGGGCGATGACTCAGCATGGAAGAGTGGATACCACTCTGACAGAGCACTGAATTGTCACACCCATGTCAAGCAGCTGTAGGGGGTCAGATGCTACCTTCAAGCCTCCACAGCACTGTACTCACATAGGCACACACACATGTATACATAAATAAAAATAATGTGTTTTTTAAAAGTTATCAATATGTGGAATGAGAAATGTAAATTAATGTAACTAAAGATTCAACACAAAGCTACGTATTGCAGGACTGACTTTCCTTAAATGATTTTATTATAATATAAATAAATGATGTATTTAAATGTGTGTGTGTGTGTGTGTGTGTGTGTGTGTGTGTGTGTGTAAATGCAAGCATGCATATGCCACAGTGTACATGAAGTTCAGAGGACAATTTTGAGTTAATTCTTTCTTTCAACCATTATTGGATTCTGGTATTGAACTCAGTTTCTCAGGCTTGCTAGCAAGTCCTTCTACCCACTGAGCCACCTGGGTGTCTCCAGCTCTGACCTCTCTACAACAAAGTGGGAAGACTCTCTCCTTTCATATCAGAAACCATCAGCATTGTTAGCTCTATTCCGATACAAGCATCTGTCTATTTATGGACTTGCAGTCTGTCAGCTGGAAATCAGTACCTGATGGTCTTGGGTTACCTGAGGAACTGTCAGAAACTTGTCGCTTTTGTTAATGATAATGATTGAAACTTAATTCCACTTTTCTAGTTTGTCAGAAGAATGTAGTACCCAGAAAAGAATGTGCTTCAATGATCCCAGAAGATTTAAATACCCAAATAGTGATTATAAAACCATAAAAGACAAAGGGATTAGATTAGATGCTTGCTTATAACCTTCAACACACTTCCTCCAATAATCTCTAGTATAGCAGTCTAAATTCTAGATACTTTAGAATTGGCTTATAATTTTGTTCCTTCTGCCTAATTGATATTTCTTGTTGGTTCTGATCTAGCTAATCAAGATTTTATTGCGTAAAAGTTAAAACCACACATTTGCAGCAGTACTATTTTCAAGTCTAATTGGGTTATTAAGTAAAATGCATTTGAACAACTAGGCATAAAAGAAATGGATTTTATTCTAACTTAAGATGCCAATTCCCTTCAAGACTGGCTGGTGGATGTTTTCCGGATGTGTGAAGAAATAGAAAAATTTGTTAAATCTCCTAGCGTTTTGACTTAATAATCACTCATAAGGTATTTTAAGAAAAGTCTATTTAATACAGAACTGTGTAATGAATTTGGAAAAAGTAAAGGAAATATAGCATTGAAGTTCTTTTTAAGACACTCCTCTGCTATATCGTGGAAGCCTTAAATATTCTCATGTACAGAGACATTTTGAAGATCTTGAGGTTTTAATAAAATAGATTTCTGTGCAATAATTCTGCAAATTGTAGCAGCAAAACTGCTTTATGTATTGTAGCCAGACGGCTTTTAAAATAGTGAGCCCAATTATTTAACACAATGAAAGGTGAAGAATGACCTCACTAGGAATTTTATAGGAAGTGATCATTCGTGTCTTGAGTTTTTCTATAGAGCAGTAGTGGGATGAAAATGTTTATGAGTGACATTAGTATCGGAATAAAGGGTGGTGGGTAGACACAGCTAAAAAAGGAAATAATATCTAATTTTAAACTTGTCAGAGGCCAGGTCCGGACTTCTAAGGATTTCGTATCTGTTCCTCAAGAAGCTCAGCAGATGTACATTTTATCAACTGATGCTCAACAATTAATGCTTGTATTAAATGACTTTGATGGTTGTGGTAGCTCTATAATTATGCAAAAAGAATAGGAGAGGTAGGAAAAACCTGCAGCATTGTAATAATAAAATAAGAAGTGAGCTTTCACAGGGTGAACTGTATATTTGTGTTGCCTATAATATCATCTGCCTTTGAATGACCTTTCTAAGGATTAGACTTTTAAAACCTCAACCAACATTTACAAAGAAAGGATGTAGATACCTATCTCTGGACATCAAGGGTGCAACTGTAAGGATTTTCATCATTTTCTCTATATTCAGGCACAGATACACACACAAACAATCACATACACACACACAACACACACACACATACACACACACATATATGTATATATATACATATATATGATTAAAGTATTTATTTACTTACTGTGCATATAAGAGTTCATGTGTATGCCAGGGGACAACTTTGGGGAAGTCTTTTCTCTTTTTCTATCATGGCATTCCAGGAGTCAAATTCAGGTTACAATGTTTGGTGGTAAACACCTTTTTCCAATGAGTCATCTCACTAGTTCAAGCAGATATATTTTATAAGGGCCGTGGCTGTCTAACTGAACTGAATAAACTAACTAGAGTAGATGATCCTCTCAGGAACAATGACTGAGTGTGAAATAAATGAGAAACATGTTGGAAAGAAAAGATAGAAATGTTGTGGGGAATCCAAAGTGAATTAGAAAGGAAAAATATATTTTGAAAGGCATTGATCCATTTCAGTTTTAGTTATCAGACTGAGTGCTCTTGATTAGTGCAACTACCATTTGACTATAAAAAAAACATGTATGTATTTACTCATATATATATATATGTACATATATATACAGAGGTATGTATTAAATATTCAGTTCAAACATAAATACTTAAAAATGAACTCAAGTAGCGCAGTTTTAGATAATCTAGAAACACCTTCACAAATATCATGTCAGATTTGTCCCATGGCTGATTCTTCATGCAGGTATACCAACATTCAGCATTAAGCACCTTAGTAAGGTGGTTAAGAGGCGATCTCTTCTTGTGCTTCATTCCCAGCACTCAGGCCCCCACAAAGTCTCTCTCTGCTGACCCACTCTGGGATCTTAATTGAAACCTTCTATATTGCTTAAAAGTATCATCCCACATGTTTGTTCGTTGAAATCTTAACTTCCTACTTAATCTTCATCATAGTTTTTATGTCCTTACATTGGAATGTGGAGGATTACTTACTTTAATGTACCTTAACATTTGAATTATATACATTTTCTCCTGTGCTATTTGTAGTCTTCAAGTGGGAAGCAAGAGTGTACACAACTATTTTTATTCCTGGTACCTAGCACATTTCCTGATATTTAATTATTTAGAACTAAATGAGAAAAGTGTGAAAAATACAAAGCAATTAGCATTTGGAAGAGATCAAGACAGATTTTTTTATAGCATTTTAGAGGAATTAAAATGTTCCCTTTTTGCCATAAAATGGCATGTTTTAAAGAATAGTGTGGTGGAAACATAGTTTAGTTGAGAATTTGGAAAACTTTATGTAGGTCAAATTCTGCCACTGCCTGGCTTTCACATTTGACTTTCTGGGGCCTCATTTGCTAAGGGATAATATAGAAAATGCTGTCAGCTTGTTGACTGTCTCAGGGCACCTTCTGGAGAAAGAGGAAACAAAACAAAACAAAACAAAGGACAAACGGAGGACTTTCAGTGGATAAGCATTCTCTTTTTCCATTAATCAGCCATAGAATTTAAGAGAGAGCAAAAGAAAAATGCTGTAATTTAGACAGACCCACAATACAGTTCTTCTCACCTCTGGTAGCAGCAAGGTTGTCTTGGCACAGCTGTGCATGTGGAGTTGCAGGCTTTCTGCAGGGCATCCTTGTCAATGGCATGAGGGCAGTGTCACTAAGGACAGTCATGCATGAGGAAAATTTGTCTGACTATGAGTAAAGGAATTTGGCTTTGACTGTATGAGCAAGACCCTAACCTGAGCCAGACTCAGTGTACACCTCGAGTCCTCTTTACAGAAAGAAAAGGATTTCTGACATGTGGAATGAATTCTGGGACAAATACAAAATGATCCCAAAGGTGTGGTCCAAACTTACCTTGTTTAAGGTTATGTTTTTCAATGCCATCTCATTTTTAAAACTGTAGTGTTTGGAGCTACTAAAAAGTAATCAGAAAGCTGATCTTCATATGAAAGAACTTGCAGAATTCATAATTATTTATCCTTCATCTTAGACACAAAGGCAACAGGTAGCTATGTAGTCTTATAGTAAAAACAAGAAATGCCAACCCTATTGAGAAAAGCAAACATCTGAATCCCAAAAGATGACTCTATCAACAGCCTCCTAAGAGCTCTGTAACATCTTACAGACAGGCATCAGGAAGAACTCTTATCTTTATTGTTGTTTGTTACACAGTGTTATAAATGACCTTAAGGAGCCCATCCTAATAGATTTCTCAATTCTTGTACTTACAGAAAGAAGAGAGTCTGGGAAGAACCATGGAGATGGTTGAGAAACTAAAATGTTTCCAGTCAAGCCTGATAACCCAAGTTTAATTCCCAGAATCCATGTAGTAGAAGAAAACTCTCATGTTGTCAACTCACCCTAGCACATGGAATGTAATATCTGCACATGTGTGCATGCACATGCAAGCACGTGTGCGCGCACACACATACACACACACACACACACACCCCAAATCATATTAATTTAGCAACATAAGAATAAGAACAATGGTTCTTCTTAAGAATTATTTGAAATACCATCTCCTAATCCTTTGCTGTATTTATCTAAGGAGAAGATTAATGAGAGGTGATTGCTTCTCAGAAGCACTATCTGGCATTATTGACAGCATTGTGCATGTTTCCATGTATACCCTGAATGTATTAAAAAAAAAAAAAAAAAAAAAAAGGAAATCTTGCTTACAATTCAGGCGAGAGTGCTCACTGCACTGCATTGCACTCTGCTCTTAGTAGGGATGTCAAGGGAAGGGTATAACACATAGTGATGCTTGATGCAAACCAATGTGCTGTGATGGGACTACAACACATAAATACCACGGGGTGTGGTTCTACCTGTTCAGGCTGAAAGAAATTTGGGTTTGGAACTGAAAGACGGCTTGGAGGCCAAAGAGATTGCTTTGTTCTGAATCTGAATTCAATCCACCAAACCCACATAACAAAAGTCTGGTGTGATCAAACATACTTTTGATTCCAGAGTCAGCAAGGCAGATTAGGTGGATCTGTGGGGTTCTTTACTGAGCAGCTGGTTTCACTTGAAAAATTCTAGACCAATAAGAGAAATTGCCTCAAGAAGTAGAAAGCACCTGAGGGATGACAGCTGGAGCCAGCCTTTAACTCCACACATGTGTGCACACACTGCACACATCCACCCCCACACATATGAAGATATACACACATATGCAAAAAATCAGATTCTTATGACAGCATAGTTTTGCTGAAATGAATGAATTTCTATGCTTTTGACTGATTTCACCCTATATTTTATTATTACTGGATATGTACTAATGTCTTGTCATGAATCCTGGCCTCCTGTTCCAGCTCAACACAGTCTTTCTATTTATTGTTACTGCATATGTACTAACGTTCAGTGATGATTCCTGGCCTCCCACTCAAGTTCGACACAGTCTTTCCATTAACATCAGCAACTGTGGCTTCTCTGCTTTGTTCATTTACTAAGATGCTTCTGAGACCTGTCAAAACAATGTCCACCCCTTTTATTCTTTGACAGAGTAAAAGACTCAGACTTGGCTTAAGTCATATAATTTCCCAAATGGACTGGAATTTTCTGGCAGAGCCACTTAGTGTTTGCCATCTGACATGACCTCAAGAAACCAGAGATACCATCTGTTAAGCAAGACTTCATCTGTATGCTGGTGTTGGCTACAGGGAGGCTATTTGATAGGCTGGGAGACCCCCACCTTGATGACATATCCTCTGAGTCATAGGAGATAACTTTTTTTTTTCAAGAAAATTCTATGCCTTTTGTGCCCCAGAGTGATCTCCAAAGGCAGGAGCTGTCACTCAAGATGAAAAGTAATGGAATATTTGTGCTCTTATTTTCATGCCTGGGTCTCTTAAAGGTTTAATATAAATCAGCACAAACATTTCACATGTTGAATATTATGCCCATTTAGTCATCTTTAAAGTTAAATTCCAAGAAAATGACTTCTTTTAATTTTGCTACAATCCTAGGGAAGAAAATAATCCTTTCTCTCAATTCTTAGAAATAACATTATGGATAAATGTTGGGTCACTCCTGTGTGCACAGTCACCCAGCATTCATGCTGGTCAAGGATAGTCTTCAAGGCCTGATTAGCCCCTGGCATCCCTTCACACCAGCGTAACCTCTGACCCATGCACTATCTCAACCACACAGCATTCTTGCCATTCTAAACTGTTGCTAAAGAAGGGGCAGTTACCTTGGAAATTCACCCCCCATGTAAGTCCAAGAGGGTCTTCTCAATCCCCTAGAGGGATACTTCAGTTCCAAGTCCTCTAAGACATAAAGTATCCTGCAAATCTATCACATTCTCTCTCCTGCTTTGCATTTATCAGTATTCTTCTTATCTGTAAATCTCAACTAATTGAGAGCTGTTGAGAAGACTTAGCAAGTAAAGGCATTTGCCACTTGAGTTTGATACCCATGGCCCCTAAACATGTACACACACACACACACACACACACACACACACACACACACCACTTATATTCCCCACTACAGATCATTTATTTTAAGAGTACATTACCTGCAAATTTAACAACATTCAGTAGGATACAGACTGTTCTTATATTTAAAAAATAATCTATTTTATTTTAATTCCATGTAATGTCTGTGTGTGTGTGTGTGTGTGTGTGTGTGTGTGTGTGTGTGTGTGTGTGTGAATACTGGGTCCTATGGAAACCAGAAGAAAGCAGCACTGTATGACCTGTAATTTGAGTTAAAAGTGGTTGTGATCTGGTTTGTAGAAGATGGTGCTGGGAACTGAACTCAGCTTCTCTGGGAGAGGAAGTGCTCTTAACTGTATGGCCATTTCTCCATCCTGTTCTCACATCTTATTGCATTTTCCATGTGCTCTCTTCTTTCATCTCTTTGACTATGACTTTGGGATACTTTACCAAACATGGTGCCCACTGGGAGCAGCCCAGTACAAAGGTGCTGTAGTCACAGTGGGAAACTCCCACCCTACACATATGAATCTGTCATTGAAAGAAAAAGTAAATAAAAGCAAAATTTAAAAGCAAGTCATGTCGCTACACACACCACCCTGTGATTCTTCTACTAGTGGATTCTTCATTTTCTCTTTCCATCTACACTCATGTCTCTGTGAGTCATCTGTTTTTGCTCAGTTCTTAACTATGTTTCACAGAAAACTGCTAGTCTACTAAGTAATTTATGGACAGTGGCTGCAGCAGTTTGTAATTAATGTATATAATGTTTTATGATGAAAAATATCTTAACATTATAGCAAATACATGAACTGTAGTTTTGATCCTATTGAAGAAAGATCGATAAGATTTATTTGGCTTTCTTTTTCCAAAATTTATTGTTCAAAAGGTTATTTTAGGTCACATACTCTACAGATTGAGGTACCAGACACCATTAATGGTCTAATTATTAAAACTGCACATACAGTAGACAGGTCCCCTCATCTGTCTTCCATACAGCGGCTGTACACAATACATGTAATAAACTTCTGTTTCTGTCATTAAATATATAAGAATAATAATCATAATACAATAATAAACAGGAAACAGAAGTGTTCTTTAAGGCAAACTTCTGAGCAAGAAGTACACAGATATGCTTCACTCTTTTGATCTAATAATTTCTCAGAACTCTAATGTAATGATAGTCACAGGAGAGAGAACTGGAAATGCTCCTCAAGTACAGTGACAAGTAAAAAGATACATGTCTTCTGTATTGCAGCATGATTGTGTGAAGTATTTTTCTGAAAGCACAGGTCTCTTGTCACTGTATAACTAAATTTACCTTTGCTCCACAATAACATAAAAAGTCAGATAATAAAGCTCTAATTGTCATCATCATCCACAATATTGTTTAGAAAATCCCTTCTCTTACAATACCTTTTATAAAAAGTGACAATTTTGCATTACACCAATAAATGTAAAATTCATTTTGTTCAAAAATTATGAAGTAAGGCAAGGGATCATGTATCCTGTTATTTTGTTTTTGTCGAATTCTTGAATCTTCAAAATTCCATAATGTAAATTATTAACAAAGTTTCCTCCCTCAGGGGAAACTATTGTATTGACAGACACAGACCCTAAATGAAATAGAGTTGTCAAAAGAAAACATTAAATCTTCCTCTTAACTTTATAAGAAAAATGTATTATGACAAAGGTAGACCGTGATGCGGAATATCATGAACAAAAATAATTTTTGTACAAAAAGAAAAAAGATAAGCCATTTTAAATCAGACATTATTTGGGAATTTAACAATAAATATGCACAAACAGTTTAAGGAATGAAATACATGTGAAGAGTCTCCCATGTGTATCTCGAGGATCTCAACAAGCATACAGATGCCATTATCATATCCTGAGCCTGGGAAGTATCTCTGATGAGAAGGAAGCTTTCTTGAGAATGAAGGCTCTGCTTAGGCCAGCCTCCTCGCCTTATTCAGTGAGGTTTCTAATCCCAAGTGCTGAGAATTGAACCTATGCTTTGTACATGCTTGGCCAGTACTCTACCCTTAATCTACATTCATTTATTTATTCATGTGACACAAAATAAAATTCACATCTTCATATACATCACATTGATATGAAGGTATCACCCAGAATAAGGGCTAGGCATAGCCTGGACAAGGTTTCAATGGCTCAAAGTGAGAAGAATATATGTAGATTTAAATTAAGCACAATGAAATAATACCAAACAGTACAATAGATACTTGGTTAGATTTTCTGTACCTTAGATAAAATTTCATAACTGAATAAAGACATTGGTGTTACAAAGAAAGTTTGATTTATATTAAACATTAGTTTTACTTTTATTTGTGCGTATGTCTGTGTGCCTGTGTGCATTGTAAGTGAAGTTGTCTACAGAGGCCATAAAGAGGACAGAAGATCTCCTGAAGCTGGAGTGACAGGCAGCTGTGAGCGACCTGACTCTCCTGACCTGGGTGCTGGGAACCAGTCCTTTAATTTCTGGAATAACAGTAAGTACTCTTATCAAGTGAGCCATCTGACCCACACACCCTCTTCTCTCCTCTCTATTGGTGAAATTATTAGGGCCACTCCACGTAGTTAAAAGGGAGGTTTATTTTGTGGGGTAACTTACAAATGAAGGGGTAGGTTGCAGGGTCTGGCGGTATTCTCTGGAGAACTCTGCTCGGTCTCCTCCAGCGTCCAGGGGCCCAGAACCAAGAGAGAGACCTCCTCCTGATCCTTGGTCTTCTGCTTCCTCCTCCGCCCCGCCTTGTGTGCGTGACCATTACCGAAGCCTCAGTGGGGGTTGGAACTTCCAGGCCAATGCTGGGATGGCTATCCACTACACCTCTCCCCCTCTCCCCCATTCTTTCTCTTCCTTTGTGTGTGTGGGAGGGAGGGCACTTGCCTGAGCCTATGCGTGTGTGTAGAAGCCACAAAAGGACTTTGGGTATCTTATCTGTCATTATCTTTCTAATTCCCTTGAGAAAGGGTCTCTCACTGAAACTTAAGCTAGGCTGGCAGCCAGCAAGCCCACCAGTTTTCCTCCTCCATAGACCTGGTGTTACAGGGGCACATGTGCACACCTGCTGTTAGAGTGTGCAATGTAGATTCAAAAGCAGATCTCTATGCTTTTGCCCACTGAGTCTCCCCAGTCCAAAGTAAATTTCTTTTATAATAAACTTTGGTCATTTTATGGCTGAAGGCTTTTAAAAATACATTGGCCTTATGACTCTAATTATATTCTTCACTCGCTCTTTCGTTAGAAACATTGACACTTTCTCCATTTGGCTAATGAAGATGCCCTCCAGGCTACACCACTACCTGTGAGCTAGTTATTTCCATAACACAAATCTTTAACTGTTTTCTCTCTTAAAAGGCAACACCAAGGCAATGCAAAGTTAATTAGTATTAACTCCAATTAGGAGTCCAAACACTGTTGTGCTGGCATAATCAGAAAATATGGCTCTAGGATTTATTGCTACAGACCCATATTCTGTATTGCTTTGTGTCTTACTTGAGGTTTTCCATTTTCACTAAAAACTATTATTGTCAATATTTTAAGACATGTTATTCTGTATTTGAGGCTTCACAGAATGGACACAACTAAATAGAACAATCTGTCCCTTCTGATTAAACACCATGGCAAGAATTATAGGATCTGTAGGATTTCAAACTTGACATTTTAGTTGCAAAAGCATAACTTTCTCCCTGTATGCATGTTAGTATCATGGATGCTCAAGATCCCCTTGCCCTGCACTTAGCCTGGGCAGATATCAGTCCACATTAGAAATAGGACTGCCACATCCACACAGAGTCCTGTGGAAGTGTTAGGGAGGCCTTCATTCTGTGGAAACAGCTCCACCTTCCCACTGCCCTTTTGTGACAGTAGAGTTGGATGACTATAAAATCTAACACAGTAAAGATATCAGATGACAGAAGGCCTGGAAATCTTTCTCCAGTGGGGTTACATGTAACAAAACTGAGCATGCCCAAACAATGCCTACTTAAAAAGGCTCATCACAGGAGCCTCTCACCTCTTCCAGCTCTCTGGTCTGTTTTCTCCCACCCCCAGGAGTGCCTTTCTCCTTTTTATTAAACTATTTCTATTTCTATCACTGTTCATGTGTCCCTGGTCCAATTCTTTGTTCCAGGACACAGGAAACTGGAAATCTCAGCAGGTGTGCAACCTGCACCAGCAATACTTTGAAGTGAAAAGTTTTATTTGTGCAATAAAAAAGTCCATATCATTTCCATTCTATTACAGCCTCTGGACTTAGTCAGTCACAGCCACAGTCTCTGGAAGAGTCTGTGAGTAAAAGTTTCTGGAAAGATCTGCACCCTCCACCTGCAAGGTGGATTAACTGATGAGAACTTCAGGGACTGGGGAGCAGTTGGAATGCTGCATCTCCAGAGTGAAATTACAGTTTATGCCAGGCTTTATTCCGCCTCATTCCTTCCCTACGTTGATGTCTGGTTTAGTAAAACTGGGACTATCAAGTGAAAATGTTCAGAATGTATTAACTTAAGAAAACACTATTTTGGTTGAACTATGACAATTTTTGTGACTACAATAATTTGGTTTCTAGAGCTAAAGCAATGGGTTTTCTAGATTCTTGTCTAACACCACATTGACATCCAGGAATGGCAGTGCACCACCTGACACTCTTTTAACTGAGCACCCACTGGTTGCTAGCAACAAGGAAACTCTCAGTGTCCTGCCCACCCCTCTGCCACATGAGCCTGAGCTCTGTGGGAGCTCTCCCGAGGCTTCTGCCTCATTCCATTCTCCTTGACATTCCTATCTCTTCTAATCTATCTTGTCTAAAGAAGACAATGTGGTTCAACATCACCCTTAAACTTCAGACCACAAGATTTCACTATTAACTTGGACTGCACTACCACTTTTCAATTACACATAACATTGATTCTATATTCTACTTACCCATCTCCCCTTCAATCCTGTGATGAACCTTTTTTATTGAAACTAATTTCGTACACAAACTATGAAAGCATCACTAGCCTATGTAGGATAAGCAATGATCCTCATACACACCAAACACATTGTATGTTTTATGACTGCTCAGATGGCTTTTAAGCTACTCCACTTCACTAGCATTTATCATTTAGTCTAGATCTCACTTTGCAGGTGTTACCTAACTTGTGGTCACAGCCTGTGTTCCAAGAAGCACAGACTAGCAACCTGTGCTTGAGAAGGCAATTAAAATAGGTAAATTATGGGGCTGAGAGATGGCTCAGCAGTTAAGAGTGGGTACTGTTCTTGCAGGGAACCTCAGTTCAATACCCAGCACACACATAGGGCTACAACTGCCTGTAATTCCAGCACAATGGGATCTAATACCCTCTTCTGGCTTTTACAGAAACTTCACTCACATGCACAACCCCACACAAAGAAACATATGCACAAACATATCTAAAATAATGTAATGTTGAGAAAGAAATATAATAAAAATGAAATTTTATTTAATATGGTCACATTGGCAAGAGAAGCAAATAAATCCAGTGACCAGCAAAGTCCATCTTCAGAGTCCTACAGTGACACCAAGCTTTAACTAAATGACTAGTGATATGCCTATGTAGTCCTAGTCTATGTGTGGTTCAACACACTACTGACTCCTTATTGTCTGGGCTTCAGTCTTATCCTCTAAGGTTGTCTGGCACACTGTAAATATCCTTCTGGGAAAGAAGTAGTCCCCCTGGCTAGTGGCTTTTCCTTCTTTCAGTCTAAAATTTCTGGTGAAATTCTCATTTCTTGAGTCCATTGTTTCAAAAGTCTGCTAGTCAGATTGAAATATGTAAGCGTTTCTTTAAAATAGCAGCATGACTGCCAGCCCAGTGACATGGTGTCCCCATGATTTACTATACTGAGACTTTATACAATTCAATCTCAATCTCTGAATTGATGATGGACAAAAGAGCCACCAGTGACTCTCATCTCTTGACTTCTATACCTTCTCATAGCATTTCCCACCTGGAAGCACAGCTGTTGCTATGTGACAGAGTACAATGGTAGAATTAAATGATGAGGTTTAAGGCTAGATAATTTTTCAAGGCACTGCAGACTCCACCTGGCTCTGCCAAATCACCACTCTGGAAGAAGCCAGATGCCATGCCATGTGGACACTCAAGTGGCCCATGGAGAGGCCCACATGAAAACCACCTAGACTCTGGGCTGACAGCCAGGTTTACTTATCAACTATGTGAGTAAGGGAGTGCAGACATCCTTCCTTCAGCTCAATCAAGGCATGCAATGGCCACAGCTGCCATCTCTATCATCAGTCACAGAAAGTAGCCCTCCAAAGCCAACTCCTTCATGAATTCCATCCCCAAAGTGCTCATACAATGAATCACTGTCTTGTTATGGAGTCAATCCTAGACAGCCAGAACAGTCCTATTTCATAGGGTGATAACATTTTGCTAATGTAGTATTACCCATGATATGTTTTACTGTGTCTTCTGTTACTTTAAAATGATCCGTGATAAAATGAATCATGGATAAATAGTGTGTACATGAGTAACAATGGATGCAATGAATGTATTCATTTAATAAAATGTCTGTGATCAGAGCTACTAGGAGACAGCTCAGTCACTAAAGTGCTTTCCTTGCAAGCATTAGAGCCCTAGTTCATACTCTTGACATTCATGTAAAAAATCTGGGTATGGTGGTACACAAACATGGAATTCCAGCACTCAGAAAGTAAAGACAGGCAAATCCCTAGTCCTCCATGACCAAAGAGTCTTCCATAAATAGTGAATTCTAGGTTCAGTCAGAAACTCTTTCTCAATAAATAAGACAGAAAAGTGATTGAGGAAGATATAGGGCATGAAACTCTGACCTCAACATGCTCATGTACATGTCTACACACACACACACACACACACACACACACACACACACACATGTGCACAGGTTTACTGACACACACATGCAAACAGGCAGGGATTTACTTAACTAAAAAACTCAGTTATGTTTTTTAGTATGTAGATGCTCATTATAGCAATGCCTATGACAAATCACCTGAATGTTGTAGCACTCACAAAGCTGTACAAGCAGATCATTTTCAAATTCACCACAGATCCTTAAAGCATAAGAAAACCAGAATCAGGCTAGCAAAATGGCTTAGTGGATAAAGGGAATTCCTGTCAATATGGCATCCTAGGTTCAATCCCTAAACCCCCAAAGTAGAAGAAGAAAACAGACGCTTTCAAGTTGCCCGTTGACTTACACACATGCAACATGATATGCATGATTGCCCACATACATGCACAACACATAACCAAGTGTAATAAACATATTTACAAAAATGACAATTACTATTTCACATTAGGTGGTTACATTTCTGATAAAATGATGAATATATGAATATCTATTTCACAAAATGCAGAACAGTTTCCAGTACTTTTCTCCAAATTTCCCTGTGTCCCTTCCTCATCTGAATTCTTCTGTATAGCTATATTTTTATACAGATGTATGTGTGTATATAATTTTTACTAATATTTTTCCTGTCTTATAACCTTACTTCAGTAATGAAAAAGTTTACTAGGAAAACAATTTAGCAGCTGCATCTACAAACAAGTAAGGGAATACAGAAGATATCAGAAGATAACAAACCGTCCCATGTATGAGAACATACTCACTCACCTAGACTGTCCTTTACATCATCTTGTTTTTGTATGCATTTACATATTTCTGTTTGTGCACCCATGTTAGTGCAGGTGCTCGTATCTGTGCACATCATGAGGCCGTAAGGGGACATCAGACATGCTGCTCCATCACTTCCTACTTATTTCTTCAATAGAGACAGTGTCTCTCACTGAAATTGGAGCTAAGCCGGCAGCCAGCAAGCCCAGCATCCTGCTGCCTCTACTTCTACTCTCCAACACTGAGCTTAAAAGCAGGTGCATAGCTGTGCCTAGCTTTCTAAGTGGTTGCCAGGGGTCCAAACTCAGGTCCTAATGCTTGTACAGAAAATGCTATCATCCACTGAACCATCTTCCCAGGTCTCTCTGCAGGTTTATCACTAACAGTATTAGTCAAATTAACAGTACACCCCAAATGTATGAAGCTTAATGGCCTAGACAGTCCCATGGCCAGACTGTACTCCCACAGACTTCTTAAAGATGTCTGTGTAATTGTAAAGCACTGAAGTATTAAGACCCAGAATTTAATTAGATAATTCACTAGAGAAGAGTTACTTTTTCAAGCAGTAGTGCGTGCCTGATTCATTTTACAGTGATTATTTCTTAGTTTAAATAGATATTTATCATAAAGACGACTTTGTCTATAGACATACAGGATAGTGTAGTTGCAGTCAAGTCTGGAGAACAGCAAATCCTCTGCAGAGCATGGAGTGTGGAGAATAGGCAATGAATTGCCATACGTGGCAGGGGTGGGGTGGTACATTCCTAGAGCCGGGAATACAGCTCAATGGGTAAAATTTTTGCTTTGCAATCACAAGGGCCTCAATTTGATCCCCAGAACCCAAGTAAAATGCCTTGTGTGATGCATACACCGTCATAATCCCAGAGCTGGGGAAGTAGAAAGAGAAGGACCAGCAGACCAGCAGAATGGACACCACTGAGAGGCTTTATCTCAAAAGCTATATGGATGTCTCCTGAGAACTACCACACAAGGTTGACTGCATACATGTGAATGCATGTATGCATGCATAAAAAACAACATGTATTCCCAATATTAGAGAGAGGTAAAGAAATCTTTTGGCTGCTCCTTTTGTATTCTGAAAGAGCCAATTCTTGCAGAAATTGTGCACTGTGATGCATAAAAGACCTCTGCAATTACATCTAATTAGTGTCTAGCCACAAACATAAAATATAATAAGGAAAAACAAACAGTGTAAAACAATGAAGTCAACTTAGCATGTATTTTGAGTTAATTTTTCTTATTTTTGTCATACATACTGTGTGTGTGTATGTGTGTGTGTGTGTGTGTGTGTGTTATGTATGCACATGAGTGCACTGGTGTCAGATGACAGAAGAGAGAGTTGGATCCTGTAGAGCAGGAGTTGTGGGTAGTTATGAGTCACCTAACTATCATGAGTGTTGGGAGCCAAACTCCAGCCCTTAGGAAGAGCAGTGGCATTCTCTACTACTAAGCAACCTCTCCAGCCTTAGCATGCTTTGAAACACAAGCAATAAAAAAATCTACAAATTAGGAAAACCAGGTTTTAAAAAAAAATATTTGTTTCAATTTATGTTTATCTTCATATTATGTACAACACACTGATAAGTGTTCAAAGATGGTTTAAGAATCCACATACTAAATAAATCAAATGATCCAAAACATCCCACATTGTTGTTGGATAATACCTACTGAAAAGAGATTAAACATTGGATTCAAACTGTTAATACAAAGATTCCAAGTAACCAAGACACAGGCATCTTGTGAGGAGAATGTCAAAACAGCAGAATGTGATTTTTAACCACAAATATTCTTCTCAGAAAGATTTGATTATATCAAGGTTAGTCAGACTGGAAAGTTTTGTTTCTACTTTAAAAATAACTTTAAGTCTGAGAAGATAGCTCAGTGGATAAAGATACCAACAAGTTTAACAACCTCAATTCAATCCTGAGGAGTATATTTTGAAAGGAGAAAATCAGCTTGTAAGTTATCTTTTGAACTGAATATGATTGTGTACACATGTACAGAAGTATGCATATGTAGGAATGCATGTGCATGCAGACACAAACACACACACACACACACACACACACACACACACACACACACACACTCACACAAAAGCACACACACATGTATATATCCACACTAAAATATAATGAAATTGTTGAAATCCCTTAAAACATTTTCAATTTTATGTCATTGACGTGCACCCATGTGTCATTCAGATAGTAACTCTTTAAAGAATAGTTTCAAACATGAAGATATGTAATGACTAAGCCTGGAGAAATATCACAAGTGCCACTTGAGTATCAAAAATAATGTATGTCTGAGGCTGTCAGATGTCTTAGCATGTAAAATTGCTTGTTACCAAGCTGGACAAATGAGTTCAATCCCTGGAACTCCATGGTAAACAGAAAACTGACTCTTGCAAGCTCTCTAGTTGTCTTCTATAATAACTCACACATAAATAAATGAAATGT
The DNA here is from genome assembly GCF_903995425.1 of Onychomys torridus. Classification (NCBI taxonomy): domain Eukaryota; kingdom Metazoa; phylum Chordata; class Mammalia; order Rodentia; family Cricetidae; genus Onychomys; species Onychomys torridus. The sequence continues at coordinate 69,964,422 of NC_050453.1, forward strand.
AACAAAAAAATTTAAAAAATATAATATATACCATGGAGGTTGTGTTAATTTTTTTAATTAATTGGAATTTAGTTCATAATAAGTGTGAGTAATTGTGGAACTAATGATATCTGAACATAGGTTAATCACCAATGGTTCTTAAATTGATGATAGTGTGATAGAAAGACCAGGGAATCTGTAACTAGGATGGATCCACCCCTATCCCAGAGCATAGCCTATGAATAAGGTGATGAATATCTCTGAGCCTGCTCCCTCCTTAGAATGTGTTATCAAGATCCAAGTTATGGGAGCCTTCTGGGGTTTACAGTGATTAACTCAATTCCCATTTTCATAGCACAGATTGAATGCTCAGCTGTTTGCTCTGTCTTATATAAACTTGCTTTGATAGAGATAACAGAAGAGCAGGGTCATACACAGGAAAGAAAGAGATAAAAGAAAAACCTTTAATCCACATAGTCTGTCACTCATGGACAACTTTCATAGCTTAAATCAGCAGTGAAGTGGATCAACCCTGATACATATTGTAGTATAGGATACAGTGGTAAGAAGGAACAATCTATCATAGTACTATTGAGAGCCATGGATAAGTTCTATACAACTTTTGAGGAGAAAGAGTATAAACCTAAGACTATACTTCATGAGACTATTCATATCAAGTACAAAACCATCAACACTAAGCAGTGAAATCTGGACAGTGACATCCTGTGCAAGTGGTTAGAAAGGTGGTCAGCGAAGCTTTGCTTTCTTAACCTGGGTAATGATGACACACATATGTTTGCTTTACAGAATTTGGGCTCAGGTAATACATATAATATGTGAGTAAAAGTTCTTTGATATATTTTAAATACCAATAAATATTTTTGCATCGACAACCTGAATACAAGCAAATATTTTCTTCTACACCAAAGCATGAGTCATTCTCTCACATGTGATTCTAGTTACATTTTTTTAAACTTTTTATTTATTCTTTGTGGCTTTCGCATAATGTGTTTCAATCCCATTCATCTCCCCACCTCTTTGTATCTGCCCTCTTTTCTTACAACATACACTCCCAAAATAAAATAAAATTTAAGAGGAAAGAAAAACAATCTCGTTGTAGAAGCTGTAGCTTAACAGTGAGTCACATGATGTACCCTTCAGTCCATATATCTCTAGTTGCAAATGTTCATTGCAAAGTCATTGGTCTGGTTTGAGGCCTCTGGTTTCTGCTACACTATCTATACTGGGGTCTCACTGGGTCTCTTGGATTTCCTGTTGTTGTCCTGTATTGTAGTGATCCTGCAACTTTGGATCTGCAGGACTGGCCCCATTACATGCTCCAGCAAATCATAGATGGAGTAAATGTTAGGGTAGAAAAACTCATAGCCATGGCTGGGCCTGGGCTGTTACAGGGTTGATCAGTACATCAGTCCTCTCTTATCCTCACCACTAGCTCTCCAGCATTGCACAATTAGTTCACCATTTGTAACAAGGAGCAAGGGGTGGGGCTGCTTGTCTTGCTTTTATTTCTGCAAGGTTCACCCAAACCAACACCACCAAGGACAGCTCTACTGTGTTGTCCAGGTTAGGTGAAAGGGCCACTCTTCCGCATGTTGCAGCTGAAGAGGGCCAGGGTCAGCTCTTTCCCCTGCTACAGGTAAAAAGGGAGGAGAAGGAGTGAGGGGGGGGGAGGGCATCTTTCACTTGACCTCACCATCACATGGTCTCAAGGGGGTATAAGGCCAGCTATCCCAGTTTCATGCCCTCCCAACTTGCTCAACTGTGACCTCTAGTAATTATTGTTTTTGCTTATTTTAGTGTACATGTTGTGTATGATATGAGTATCATGACATGTATATAGAGGTAAAATGACCTGCCCAGGAGTCTGCTCTTTCTCTCCAAGATGTAAGTCAATAGGATTGAACTCAGGTTATCAAGTAAATCTCCTTACCCACTGAGAAATTACCTGCTCCATATATAAATCTAATCTGGCAGAAGAAGGAATCACTTGGAAGGAAAAAGGAGGCCAGAACATGGCTAAGTTTTATAAAATGAAAAGGGGTTCTAAAAGTCACAAACAAAAGGATTTGAAACACTAAAGAAAAACAATACACACATACAGGAGAGAGAGAATGAGAATAACATAGGACTTTATACCTGGTAGATGATATTTTAGTAAAGTGAGTGGATAAGTGTGAATGTGGGAAATAGTAACAAATTGAAATTTACTTTGACAATTTTTATTAAAAAGAAATGTTAATAATCTAGTGCCTCCATCACTTTCAGAGATTGTGTTATGTAAAAAAAAAAATCCTTTTCTTTTTCTTGTAGACTAAAAGGTAGACCTGATACCACAAACATTGGTCCATAAGGATATATTTTTGCTGTTTGTTTTATTTTCTTAAAATATTAATATAATCTGGCTAAGATATTCTAGCTTTAAAAATGTTTTGTTATCGTGTGTGTGTGTGTGTGTGTGTGTGTGTGTGTGTGTGTGTGTGTGTGTTTGTGTGTGTGTGTGTGTGCCAAAACATGTGGATAAGGTAAAGGACAATTTGAAGGAATCAATTCTCTCCTTCTACCATGTGGATCCCAGGGTGCATCTTGGGTAATTAAGCTTGGTTGGTGGCAGCCTTTGTCCACTGAGCCAACTTATCAGTACATATTCTAGTTTTCTGTTCCATATTTTATAATTTTCTTCTTCACAGGTAATCCTAAATTATTCAACCTTTTTTTTTTCTCCTTTTAAAAATTATTTTATTTGTGTTTTAATTATACACATCAGCCATGGGTTCCCCTGTCCTCCCCCCTCCTGCCCCCACCTTCCTTCCAGCCCCTCCCCCCATTTCCATCTCCTCCAGGGCCAAGACTCCCCTAGGGATTCAATTCAACCTGGTGGATTAGGTACAGGCAGGTTCAGTCCCCTCCTTCCAGGCTGAGCAAAGTGTCCCTGTGTAAGCCCAAGGTTCCAAAAAGCTAGCTCATGCACTAAGGACAGGTCCGGGTCCCACTGCCTGGGTGCCTCCCGAACAGTTGAGGCTATTCAATTATCTCACTTATCCAGAGAGCCTGATCCAGTTGGAGGCTCCATAGCTTTTGGTTCATAATTCATGTGTTTCCATTAGTTTGGCTATTTGTCCCTGTGCTTTTCCAGTCTTGGTCTCAACAATTCACATTCTTATAGTCCCTCCTCTTTCTCGACAATTAGACTCCTGGAGCTCCACCTGGGGCCTGGCCGAGGATCTCTACATCTACTTCCATCAGTTATTGGATAAGAGTTCCAGCACGATAGTTAGAGTGTTTGGCCATCTGATCACCAGACTAGATCAGATCAGGCTTTCTCTCTACCATTGCCAGTAGTCTACAGTGGATGTATCATTGTGGATTTCTGGGGACCTCTCTAGTACTGTGCTTCTTCCTTTTCTCACGTGGTCATCATTTATCATGGTCTGTTATTCCTTGTTCTCCCTTTCTGTTCTTGATCCAGCTGGGATCTCCTGCTCCCCTAAGCTTTCTTTCCCTTGAACCTTGCCCTTCATTACTCCCACTGTCATCCAGGTTGTTCATGTAGATCTCATCCTTTTCTCTGTCATTGGGTGATCCCTGTGTCTTTCCTATGGTCCCATTTTCTTTTTTTCAAAATAAGGAGAATATCTACTTTAGTTTCTGTGTTGAGAATTGCCTTAGTCATCATGACCAAGGCAATATCTATTAAAATGGCATGCTTACAGTTTCAGAGTCCATTATCCTCATGGTGGAGATCATGGCAGCAGGCAGTATAGCAGGTGCTGGAGAAGTAGCTGAGAGAGACTCTGGGCTTAGCATGCACCTTTGAAAGCTCCAAGGCCAGCCCCAGTGACCCACCTCCTCCAATGAGACCTAGTCCTCCTAATTCTTTCAAGTAATGCCACATCCTGGTGACTAAGCATTCAAATATGTAAGCCCTTGGGGGCCATTATTATTCAAACCTTTATAAGAATAATTAGTGGTACCCTCTGGAATGAATGGACACTGCACTAGCACAGGATATCTCACATCATCCAGCATCTTGAATAGATACACAACTTCTCTGAAACTAAATACTGAACACTGTTCTACCAAGACAGTTAAGAGCTTAATATAGATGGGGGTGAGCTGGACAAGGAATGATAACATGGTGTGATGTGTTTAGTATGTGATTCTTTTTCCTATTTTTAACATATATCATTCACAAATCTTTAAAATTCTAACAGCTTTGCATGAAAAAGTTAATATGTAAACAAGTACACAAAATCTTTCTCATCTATTTCCAGTAACTCACAGTAGCAAAGAGTTCAAAGATTATATGTAATTTACATATTTGATGAAATAAATTGAACCTTCATTTTTATAAATCTCAAGTTTTAGTAACTTTCACAAACAACTTTTCACTAATTAGATGTTTTATTTTGAATTAATTATAAATTCTCATGTAGTTATAAAAAATTTGGAAATGCCACTTATCCTTCTGCTAATTTTACCCAATGTGAAACTATAGTGCAAGAGCTGGTGAAATGGGGCCCGTGGCAGTGGGATCAGTATCTATCCCTGGTGCATGAGCTGGCTTTCTGGAGCCCATTACTTACAGTGGGACACTTTGCTCAGTCTTGATGCAAGGAGAAAGGGCTTGGTTCTCCTTAACTGAATGTACCAGGCTTTGCTGACTCCTCATGGGAGGCCTTCCCCTTTCAGGGGAGGGGATGAGGGGTGCGCTGGGGGGAAGGTTGGAAGCGAGCAGGAGGAGGGATGAGAGAGGTATACGTGCTTGATATATAAAATGAATAAAAAAAATTCTGAAATTAAAAAAGAGTTGGTGAAATGTGGGTAGAGGGGCTTGACGCTTCATGATGTGAACTCTATCCCTGGGCCCCATGTGGTAGAAGGGGAGAACTGAGTCCTACAAGTGGTCCTGACTTTCACACACATGCCATGGCACACACACTTGCACACGCACACACACATGCACACGCACACACACACACTCGCACACATACACACACACATACACACATACACACACACAGAATAAATAAATAGACACATGAAATTAAAATCATTTAAATAATAATCCAAAACACTTTTAGAATTCTTAGACTCCAGGGTACTGACAGGTACAGAGTCAAGACCAAGAACATTTCTCTCCTGAGCAAGAACAAATTGTTACATACAGAAAGGGAAGCACTCTAACATTTGGTCTCATGCCTGAGAAATTCTTATTCTCTTTTCTTCATTAAGTTTTCTTATTTCCAGATTTTTTTTTATAAATGAAAACATATAGTCTGTAGATTTGGGAATTTCCCCCTAAAACTAATTTGTAAGACTGTATATTCACTCATGTTCTTGCATATATCAAATTATTTTTCCTTTATATTTGTGAGTTGTATACTGTCATATGGGTCTACAACTATTTAGCCATTCACAAGTGAAAGAACATTTGGGTTATTTAAGGTAATAAACAGAGTCTCCTATATCCCAGACTTAGTTTAAACTCTGTGTTGCCAAGGAACTTGAACTCTGGACCCTCCTTCCTCTACCTCCTAAGAATTGGGATTACAGGCATAAACCATTGTGTTTCATTTATGTGGTAGGTGGTGAATAAACATCTGGATTTATGTATGCAAGTAAAGCATTCTATGGATTGAACTCTACTCAGGTTCCTCAAGTAATGATTAAAGGTAAAGTTTCAAGGCAGTCCTGGGTATGATCTTATGACAAATATAAGTAAGTAGATAAATAAACAAACAAGCATACAATAAGGCAAATGAAAAAGTAAACAACTAAACTCTGCTGTAAGTGTGTACCTAAATAGCTCTGGATGAACCTAAATTTCATGTCACTGGATAAACTACCATGGTGTGCCCCTGCTGGTTTTAGTGGTAGCACAAGTTTGATTTTTATAGACACCACCCTCAAGACACACATAAAAAAAATCATCATGATAAGCTATACCCTCTTACACAATCCTAGCAAAAATATTGGAATGATCTATTGTGTCTCAGTGCTGCTATAATTTAGTGTTAAGAGTGTCATGTTTTTCTTTAAATAATTGATCCATTTTTGTAAATATGTGGTGACTGATGTCAGTTGTAGTTTTAAGTGGGTTCTACCAGTGCTAATAACTTGGCAACTATCAGCCACATAAACAGCATCTCTCATGAGTTCTTTTCAGGTGTGGGTCCCTTTTCTTTTTATATAGTTGTTCTCTCACTGATATTAAGTTTTCCATCTTGAGAATCCTTTACTCTGTGGCTTGTATTAGTCACTTTTCTGTTGCTGTGATAAAGTACCATGACTAAAAGCAGCTTATGGAAGGAAGCATTCATTTGGCTATGGTTTCAGAAGGATTCGTGTCCATCATGGTGGGAAAGCATGGCAGCAGGCATTAGGCACGGTGACTGGAGCAGAGAGCTGTAAGATACTTCTTCACCTCAAGCACAAGGCAGAGAGAGCAAACTGAAGTGAGACTAAGTTATAAATTCTCAAATCCTATCCCCAATGACTTACTTCCTCTTGCAAGGCCACACCACCTAAGCCTCTCCAAATAGGAACACCAACTCTGGACTAAATGTTTGAATGCCTCAGCCCATGGGGGACAGCTCCTATTCAAATCACTACATGTATCCATTGATGAATATGTTATTGCACATATTTCTCACAGGTTCTAGCTTGAATTTTTATTATCAGAGTGTAGCTTTGCACTCTCTTTCAATGTTATAGACTTCATTTCCAGTGTATAAGCCAAGAATTTTTTTCCCTAGTTTTAGACCCCCAAGACAATTTGGGGCAATTTTTCCATTTCTTTAACTCTTACATATACATTTATATTTGGATTCATTCTAATTGTTCTGAATTCACATAAGAGATCGGTGTAGGTGATATTTTTATTTTATTATATTTTTTCTGTTCCTTTTGTCTTCCATCCCTTCTTTCTGTCTCCCTTTCTTTCTTTCTATATAAAAATATTTGATTACATTTTATTTATGTATTTTAATGTGTGTTGGAGTGCACATCACTGTAGATGACAGTACACATGTGGAGGAGGAAGAAAAACTGGTGAGAAACAATTCTATTCTCCTACTCATGTGTCCTGGGACTCAAATTCAGATCATCAGGCTTGGTGTCAAGCATCCTTACTCACTGATCCCTCTTGCTGGCTCCTTGTTCCTTTCCTTTCTGCCTATGGAGATCTACTCACTTCAGCACCACTTGTTGAAAATACTATCATTTATTTGTTGGGCTGCTCTTGCGCTCTTTCCATAAGTCACTTGGCTACATTCAAGAAAAGCCACTTATGAGTTCAAGAATCTCTCTCATTGCTATGGATGTTTTTCTTGTTCATAGTTCTAGCCTTGATTGCAATGATTGCTACCACATTCTAACATATCAGTGTTCATTGGGTCAGCAAGATAATCAGTGGTAAAGGCATTTGCCACCAAGCCTGGTAATATGAATTCAGTATTTGGGACCTGGATGGTAGAAGCAGAGAAGCAACTCCCAAAACTGTCCTCTGACTGCCACACAAGTGCCATGATAAACACACACACACACACACACACACACACACACACACACACCCCAAACATATAATCAAAAAAAGTGTTTCATTATCTCTTTTATAAGTCAGGTCAAATTTAAATTCCCCTATGTAACGTTAATTGATAATCTAATAGTATATTTTAATATTTTTATTTTTTTCACACATAAAAGACATGTTTCTCACTATAACATATCACTTAGAAAATCTGCAAACTAAGAAAATACAGAGAGAGCAGCAGTCAATCAAAAACACAAAGATACTTAATAGGAACATAAGCCTGTAATGACAATATTACCATCTTTTCAGAATAAATTGTTTTCAGTAAAAATAAAAACTTTAAAGATACACATCAGATGTACACTCCAAAAGGCCAACACATTAAACATCAAGTCTTCTGAACTGTGAAATGTCATGTGTTCAGAGTCTTTTGATGCATTATATGAGGCTTTCTGCCTTAACTCCATAAATTTTTATTGTCTGTCCTAAAGCTCATAAAACTTCCTTGAATAATCTCCCATCATTTATTCTCTACAGAAACTAATGTAGAATTGCCTTTTAATACTTACTTAGCTTTTTAACTATGTAAATTTTAGCTATGTACAAAATACTCACTTGCCATATGTATGTTCTAATTGTACTCCAGCTGGAGAAGAATATTGAAGCAGTGAGTGAGAAAAAAATGATTGTATTTGCTTGAAATTAATTTTTTGTCCTACTTAGGGTATTTTCAGAGACTATATAGCTAATACTCAAATGCCATCAGCAGTGCTAGGTGGATGGCTCAATGTGTAAGGGCAGTAACTGTGAAAAGCTGAGAACCTGATTTTTAATCCTCAGAACCCTGGGGAAACACAGAGACATAATACAAGTTATGTATTGTGAGTCCATTGCTTCTATGGAAATGGGGAGCAGAGACAGGAGCATCCACAGAAGCTGGATGTAAGCCTGGTGTACAGAAGCAGAAAAATAGCAAAGAGATTCTGTCTCACATGGAGTGGAATTTGAGCACTAACACAGAGATTGTTCTTGGCCTCCATATGTGTTTCCTGGCATGTACATATTTGCCTTTATACAAATGTATATATAGGTGCTCATTCACATTCACGTGTTCTCTCTCTCTCTCTCTCTCTCTCTCTCTCTCTCTCTCTCTCTCTTTCACACACACACACTAAATATTTTTAAATTGCTTCCTGCTGGAAAAATGACTCAGAATGGGAATGCCCCCACTTGCCACAAGTAGATAATGTACAGATTGTGCACAATATCCATAACACAAACAAACAAGCAACCAAATCCTGGCTTGGCAAGATGGCTCAGTGAGCCATTAACATTGTTGATCTGAGTTCAATCACCAGGACAAAGATGGTAGAGAGCACCATCTCCCTCAAGTTGTTCTCTGACCATCACAAGTATTCTGTAAAACATAGACCCTACATACACACACACACACACACACACACACACACACACACACACACACAAGGAAAACTGCAAACATGCCTCCAAAGCATATGCTATCTATTATTTGAAACAATATTCTCCTGAGCCCAGAGCATAACTAGTAGGAAAACTTTGACCTACATACATCCAAGTCACTTCCCTGGGTGCTGATGGGCTTATCCTGAAAACAAACACTCCTCTGTCACATTTTCTGGAAGCTAAGGCATTTGTCACTGTCACCTGATAATTTGTTCTAGTTATTTGCCAGTCAACTATTTTGCCTTCAACCATCTCTTTAAAAAAAAACCACAACTGCAACATGCCATAGCAGTTCTAAATATAACTCTGAATTGCCATCTCCATGTCCTCAGGGAAATGTTCCTATAGGAAAAGCAAGCGTTCCTTTACCTGCTTGACGTCATATGCCAGAAGAACATACTTTAAATCTGGGGAAACTGAGTGTCTGGATGCTTTAAAAGTTACCTAGAAGAACAAAAAGAAAAAGGAACTGATTATTTTAAGAAGATGAATAACAAAGAAAGTGACTTGAATATTGATATCCAACATGGGAGAAATCTAAATCGTCAACATACTCTTCTAAAATGAACAATGTCATTCTTTTGAAAACTATTTTGGTTAATCTTTGAGAATTTCATATGACCTTTCTTCAGAAAAGGATTGCAGCAGTTGAAGTCCAGACCATGTGGGTGAGATATCAGAGAATCTAACCAAGGGAATCAGGGAGAGGGGCTACCTATAATAATAGAATGCCATATGATGATATTGCTAAAAACTTGTTAACTTTTAATTTTTAGGAAGAAGAAAATGTTGTTGATGTAAAAGAGAATGGCATGGCTTATGGCTCTGGGTGATATGGACAGTTTCAATGGAACAATTATAATTATAGCATCCAACATAGGTCATATGTCCAGCACACCCATGGCAGACTCCAGGAGGGCCACCCTCCAAGGGCTGGTAATCAAAGACAGGTAAGAGTCCACTAGGTGAACCAACCTAATACAGGCACAGCCACCATGTTGGGGGTCCTCTGAGGTGGGGATGACAAGATTGGAGCCAAGGACCCCAATTCCCACTGTTTGCCTGAAAATTTTTTTAAAAAATGGGTGAAGTGAAGCAGATAAGGTCCACATACCAGATGAATGGGCTAAGTGCCAAGTAAAAAAAGTTGTTACATGAGCAGAAGCACCTTGACCCAGAGGAGCCTGAAAGTGGACCACCAAGATGACAATGGCCAATGAAAAGACCAAGGGCCTAATCAAGCAATGCCCCAATAGCCATAGAAGCAAAGGCCACCAACAGCCCACACTTAAATAACTTAATCCTTTGTTTAATACACAAGTTTGCTTGCAAACTCCTGAAGTCTGTGTCCTTGGTTCTGTGTCTTCTCATCTCCTGACCCCAAGTCAGTAGAGCCAGAATAGCAAAAAATATGGGAGAAATCTAAATTGTCAACATACTCTTCTGAAATAAACAATGTCATTCTTTTGAAAATCTATTTTGGCTAATCTGTGAGAATTTCATATAATATAATTTAAACTAATTCACCTCCCCAACAACTCCTCCCCTAATTACCCATTCCACCTTCCCATCCCTTCCTACTCAACATTTGAATCTCTCTCTCCTCTCAATCCTCTCTCTCTCTCTGTCTCTCTCTCTCTCTCTGTCTCTCTCTCTGTCTCTCTCTTTCTCTCTGATAAGTTGCTGTCTATATAGGTGTATTTGTGATATATGTTTATATTTGAAACACACAAATACACACAGAGACTGTGTTGTTTTATATATATATATATATATATATATATATATATATATATATATGCATTTGTGGGATATGTAACTATATTTGACACATGCATAAATGTATCTCAAATGCATGTATACATACAAACATGGTGCACTGACATGAAGGATCATTCAAATTCTGAAATATCCACAATGCTTTTATAGTTGCATGTTTTGTTAATAGAAAAGATGCATTAAATTTCTGTGCACTGCCATTTTCGGTCTGTGGTTTTTATTTGTTTGTTTAACTCATTAAGAATTTGTATTTAAAGATCCATCAAAGACAAACTTTATTTAAAGGGAATTCCCAGGGTAAATCAGATATAACACAAATACATAACTAATTGTATTTGATACCAAACAATTACTATAACTACAGAGTACCAGATGGATTCTAAGATCACAATTTAACAATTCAACAGATCTGGTGACAGAAGTAATTTAAAATGCATGATAAAAGTTAAATATGTTGAAGGTGAAGAAATGGTTTTACATGAAATACAGGTGTTTGTTGAATTCATATCAAAGGGGAAGACAAGAAAATTGAGTTGATAGGAACAAAAATAAATAGCCTGAGTACATCAAGCAAACTAGGTTGTTAGCATGTTATTTGCAGAGACATGCCTATGCAAATAATTTTGTACATCTTACTTCAAGGTAATATCCACACAAAGCTCTCTAAGAAAAAATAGAAGGCAGAGCTCTGTTTCTTCTCTTTCCATTTCCTTCTTCTTCCCACCCTAACCTTCCCCCTTTCAATGTTACCCCAAGATATGGGAAGGAGGAGGCTTCCATACAATCTGTGGGCAATAGTTTAAGCCTCATTCATCCTGATCATTGTGTTTGAATTGAAAATAAGGACATGAACCAAATCAACAATCTAACTTTGCATGCTGAGGACTGAAGGTGTCTTCTGGGTGGTAAAAATCTCAATTTACCAGGAAGATGATGCATTCCTAATCCAAGATAGGGGCTCCTGTGCTCAGAGCACACCTGAGATTTCCCTCAGATCTCATCATCGTCATCTGCATCTTCATTCCTTGTGATAAAATAGTGTCCTCTGTCTTGCCCTCTGCTTAGTTCTGTGAGAGAAACCAGGCCCTGCATGTTACTAGGCTCTAAGAAGAAAGGGCTACTATAACCAAGACATGAACAAGGCCGACTCCTGTAGCTCAGGGGTCCAAGTCAACCTGACAACTGTCACATTCTATGGGTCACACAGAAACAAAGCTCCACTCTTCTACTCCAAGAAAGAGTGTCCCCTACATCCTATGCCAATTTTCCTTAACTGAGTATTGTCACACAGACTATGTACTAAGGATCTCCTTCTCCTGCAAGCTCTCCTGCCTCCTTTCTTTGGAAATCCTTAAAAGTGGACACCATGCTTCATCTGCAGGTGAAGACTGTAAATCTTTCAGACCATATCCCCATGCTGAATGTTGCCAGCATTCTTAAATTATTTGCCTGAAAGACAATTACCCAGTGCCTCCCTGAAGCCCCATCCTTCTCCCCTTCTTCTCCTCACCAAAATCCAATGCTTCTGGAAGATTTATCCCAATTAGAAGAGGTAACAGAAATTCCACAACTTGCAGTCAAGCTGGATTGAATACAGGTAGCTGTAGGGTTTGGAATTTGTGGCCAAAATCTAAGTGTGACAGTTTTGTGTCATCAAGTTCTCCAACTTGTGGCATCTAATATATGTTGTCAGAATTCAATGTAGTTCTGTGATAATCACTTGGTAGTGTCAAGAACAAAATGACAACTTAAGAGCATAAATTGGTTTATTTCCCATTCTGGTATTTTACATTTCATTATAAAAATATAATAAGGAATCCAACGGTAGGGGGTAATGGGTTTGCTTTCAAAGATCAAGAAATCTTGCCATGCGGTGTGGTGCACACCTTTAATCCCAGCACTCAGGAGGCAGAGCCAGTCTGATCTCTGTGATTTCAAAGCCAGCCTGGTCTCCAAAGCGAGTTCCAGGAAAGGCACCAAAACTACACAGAGAAACCCTGTCTTGGGGGAAAAATATCTTAAAAAGAAACAGAAACAACAACTATGAAAAAGTCCATATGTCAGTTCCAAGTCATCTTTTCTGAGAAGCAGAAACAAGGAGACAGGACAATTAAGAACCTGACTGATTCCTCAGACAATTTGCTGGTCTCTCCTTTTTTCTGGCTTCAGGTTAGGTTTTGATTTGACACTATAATTTTGATTTTTAAGTCAATTCACTGACATCCAAGAGCCTTGCAGAAAACAATGTTGTTGGGTTTTTGTTGTTTGTTTGTTTTGTTGTTGTTGTTCTATTGTTGTTGCTTAATAGAACCATTAAACAGAGAACTATTCCTGAAAATAACTTTGTTCATCCTGACTCAACTATACAAAGAAAATAGAGTTGCCTGGATGACCGGTGATCACCATGGCACAACACTGAGAGCTGGAAGTTCTTCTCCACATTCCACCAATCTGCATAAATCCCAGTGATCACTAGCAGTAAAGCATCACACAATTCTGTTTCTACTTACAAAGAATTAATTTAAAAAATGACCAACAGTTACAACATTCCAATCAGCAGCTGCTGCTCATTATTGCCCTTGCACCACATGCCCATTCCCCACTCCTCATTCATTGTCAGTGATGCCCAGCAGTCCTGGAGGGAATCTAACTATGATCCTGGTTCATCACAGCTCACTCCTTTGCCACCCTCTGCCTAATTTTTAAATAGTGAAATTTGATAGGAGCTAGCCTACAACATCCAATCACAAGGTCACCTACCCCATCCCTACAGTCCTGGGAAGTACATTGTTCTGTAAAGAGATTACTAAAAGCATGGTATCCCATGCCTCACTGCTATTTAAAAACCTGTCAGGAGAACAGTGTCAACACTTCCGTTCTAGGGATTAGAAATCCCTAATATAGATGGTGAGGTTGTCTCAAGGTCACAGAAAGGCAGTCGGAATCCAGGAAGGCTCCTTTTGCAGACCTCCAGGTATCTCACCAGCCACACGGTGTTTGCTCTTTGTTGCTTTCATTCCTTCTTATATAACATTTTTTACCCTGCCTGGTATGAATTATTTAAAGGAAATCTCACATGCTTGTCCCCCCCCCCCCCGGCCCCCATGTGGTATTCTTCACACAAATACAAATTAACTTCCTGTTTTCACAGGTGTGTCTGAGCCTTGGTAACAACATTTTAGTGTCTTTACAGTTCCTACCATTATCCAGTCTGACAGTTTGTTAATTATCACCGCACTCCCTCAAGCTTAGGCTGCACATAACCTGGGAAGCGTGCCAAATAATTTTTCAGGAGCCCAAGCTGCTGAATCTAGAGCTGAGCACTGGTCATCTGGGATGGAAGGATCTCCTAATGTGAACATAACATAAGAAACTTCATTCTAGAGCTACAGAGAGAAAGCTCAGTGGGTGAGATTGCTCACTGTAAAAACATGAGGACCTAAGTTCAAATCCCAGAGCCCACAAAAAAGACTAGAGTTGCCATGTGTACACATAATCCTAGCACTGTGGAGATATGGGCAGGATGCTGGGGCTTGTTAGCTGCAAGAACTGCTTCAGGTTTAATGAGAGACTGTCTCAATGGAATAATACAAGATACTTTAGATCCTCTTGTCTTCTAGCTTGCATCTGCACATGTGTGCATATATAGCATACACATATTCAGTATAATCCGGTCATTTATTTATGGAACTTCCAGAGTTCCATAAATACAAATTCATGTTGGTATAAAGCAGTGGTTCTTAACTTTGGGGTCACGTATCAGCTATCCTTCATATCAGATATTTTCTTTATGATTTATTGTGATAGCAAAACTGTGATTATGAAGCAGCAGCAACATAATTGTATGGATTGGGGTCACCAAAACCTGAGAAACTGTATTAAAGGGTCATAGCATTAGGAAGGTTGAGAACCATTGCAATAAAGCATTTGTTATTATCTCTTACATCTGAGGGAAGAGCTCTTTCTACCAGGAATTAGACCTACTTGACATTGGCCTTAATTGTGAATTTTAGTATAACTTTGGTGAGTCTCACCTGGATAAGACTTCAGATTAGAGCTAGAGGTGGTAGTGGAGAGATATCTTAGCAGGTAACAGTGCTTGATGCTCTTCCAGAAGACTGGAGTCCCGTTCTCAGCATCCATAATAGCCTTAACTGCAGCTCTGGGAGACCCAAACCCCTCTTCTGACCTTCATAGGCAACCCCTCACCAAACTCATAAATGAAAATAAATTTATAAAAATAAGTGAGTTTGGAGAAATGCATTATAGTAACTATTATGCTTCCTACTGTTGTTTTTGTTCTTTTTGGGGGGGCATCACCCAGCTCCCAAATAAATCACACATAGAGGCTTATTCTTAATTATGAATACTCACCCTTAGCTTGGCTTATTTTTAACCAGCTTTACTTACATTATCCCATCTACCTTTTGCCTCTGGGCTTTCCCAGTTCTTTTACTTCTGTAAATCTTACTCTTACTCCATGGCTTGCTGTGTAGCTGGGTGGCTGGCCCCTGAAATCTTCCTCCTTCTCTGGCTACTTCTTCATTCTTCCATCTCTGCACACACACCCCAGTTTTTCCTTCTATGTATTCTCTCTGTCTGCCAACCCCATCTATCCTTTCTCTTGCCTTGCTATTGACTATTCAGTGCTTTAATAAACCATGGTATTTTAGACATGCACAGTAACACAGCTTCACAGAGTCAAACAAATACAACATAAACAAAAGTATTATACCTTAAAACAATATTCCACAATAGCATCCTTTACAACTTAATTCCTGGTAGAGATGAAGGGCTGTAAAAAAGGTTTGTTGTAGGTACACAGGCCTTTGAAGGTTGGATATAGAAGCCAAAATAGATCCCTTCCACATTATGTCTACATAATGGTTTCTCACTGGCCCAGACCTTGGCCAAGTAGGATAGGCTAGGTTGCTAGTGAATTCCAGGAATCACCCATATCCATGTCCCATTTCTTGAATGCTAAGATTATAAGCATGTAAAACTTACTTCACATTTATGTGGGTGCTGGGGAGTGAAGGTTCTAATGCTTACTGACTAAGCCATCTAACCAGAAGAATAAATGATTTCTCTGTGTGTCTACAATTACTAAACAATAATGCCTACCAGTGACTATTTCAGCCCAGAGACCTGGAGGGTCTTAAAAACCATGACTTCTATATTTCAGCAAAGTTACTTTAAAGAGAGGCAAAAGGACAGGCTAAGGAAAAATAAATATGCACATGGTCTATGGGACCAATTAATAAGATGAGGTACTTAATGCACCTGAGAAGCATGTGCAGCCTCTCAGACATCTTCCATCACTCATCTTGACACAAGATCACTCACTGTATGAGAAGCATAAATATCTCTGAAGGCTCTACAAGGTAAAGGTGGATTTTCATGCCATAATGGGGAGAGTAAGATAAGCATCAGGTAGAGCTGGTGTCTGAAACCCAACAACCCACAGAGACAAGGCTCTTAAAGCAAGGATGTAGCTGCCAGGATGAGAATGAGTAACTGGCCTTGATCAAAAGAGAAGGAGCACTTAGCACGAGCTCCTTCTCATCTTATTGGAAATGTGTAGAGTTGTTATTTTAAAAAAAAATGTTAGAAATCAAGATGCTAACTTAACTTAAAGTTGCATGTTTTTTAAATTGTTATGCAATAGCAGTTTTCTTTATGGGAGAAAGATATTCTTCATGGAGTTTGGCAGTTTGCTCAATTATGGGAATGATATAATGGCACTAAAGATGAGTAAGAGGAAAACATCTCTTGATGAAGTTTTAAGAATAGAAGCCTAAACCTATCACATACCTGGAGAATGTAGGTGAAGGATTTATGATCTGTTATTTTTCACCTCAGTGAAATAATTGATTATGTTATGAGAAAACCCTCAAGAATGCATGTAAGTAGCAGTGAAGGCTTCTAGGGAAGATACAGATTGGAGCCTAGATGACCACTTCCTAAGAAAACCACATTATCGACTCCTTGACTAGGGCAGAGCTTATCCTCAATGGTAAAACCAAAGCCAAGGAGGGAGAAAGATCTGCATTGAATATAGAATTTTACTTTGACAAATGGATTGAAAGTGAGTTGACACGAGGCTACCCTATATATTAGGAGAGCCTATGACAAGCCACACAAGCAATGTCAAGAAGTTAAGGAAGTAGGGACAGGCACACACAAGTGAGGACTTGAGCAGGGGATACTTGGGAGAGATACACAGATATTTGGTTAGTGTTTGAGGGCAGAGAGAAGGTGGTTGAAGAATCACTCAGAGCTTTTTAAGTCAATGCTGCCATTAGAAATTAAAAAATAAAGTTTATGAATCAGTTTTGGCAATATATTATATATATGCAAGTTGTGTGTGCATGCATGCCTGCGTGCATGCATGTGTGTGTGTGTGCGCGAGCATGCGTGCGTGTGTGTGTGTGTGTGTGTGTGTGTGTGTGTGTGTATGTGTTGTGTATAGAGGCCAGAGGTCAGTTTTGGGAACTGTACCCTCAAGTGGTTTGTTGTTCTTTTGACAGCTCTATTGAACATAGAGTTCACCAATTCAGTCCTGTTGGCCAACCAGCGTCTCTGTAGATCTCCCTATCTTTACGTCCCTAGGGCTGGAATTACAGATGGATACCACTGTGCCCAGTTTCTTTACATGGGTTCTGGTATCTGAACTCAGATTTCAAACTTACAGGGCAAGTGATATACTTTACCTCTGAGATATCTCCCAAGTTCCACATGTATCAGTTTTTGCTATGGTATGCTTGAGTTTCTGAAAGACATCAGAACAACATATTTGGGACAGGTATATTGAAAGATAGATGTAACAAGGTTATCTGGAACCCTCATCTTTAATGGGTGAGTGTTAGATGGATGGCTATGGTCAATTGCCAATTTACCCTTTTGTAAAAGGGGGCAAATATACTTCCTCAGCCAATGTGTGTAGAGTGGGATCAATAATACTATACATATTCTTAACATTGTTTACTACTATCTTACTTATTTATTGGTCATTTATGGTACTTGAGCTTTAGTCTTTCTTCGAAGTCATGATCTTCCTACCTTGATCTACATTGTTGATATTTGTGAGATATTTGATTGTACTGTGAGTCCTGAGGTAGCATTAGTTAAATAAAATCAACCTTGGGTCAAGAGACAGGACCAGAAACTGTTTGACAGGAAGTAGCCATAGAGAGTTGGAGAGAATTTGGTAAATGGATAGAGAAATGCACAGGGAGAAGGACTTTGGAGACTTTAAAGTCTTTTTGTTTTGAGATGGTGGAAGAGGAGCCAGCTAAGGAGGAAAGTTAGCTGATTGTTCCTTACCTTTCTGAGCTAGCAGGTTGTCACCCCAAAATCTTACTCCTTAGTCTTTATTGGTAAAATCGTAAGATTGAGGTTTAGCTTTAAACCACTATAACATGATGGGGGTATGGTCGTCACAGGACACTATGACAATAGTTTTGTATATTCAGGGTGTGTTTTTTTTTTCTCACACATGTTCATCTCCACTTGCTTTAATAACTTTGCCTCTCCCTTTCCCTTTGTTAAACTGTATTTCCCTACCCCCCCCTTTTTAACACTTCTCATTTAAGCTTGTGTCTTTATTCTTGAAAGAAGAATAAGGGGGTACAACTGCATACTGTTCTTCCAGAGGATAAGAATTTGATTACCAGTCCCTATTTGGATGGTTCACACTCTAGCTCCAGAAGATCTGGTGCCCTCTTTAGGACTATGTAGGCAACTACATACACATACACACACAGACTCAGACACATACATATACAGACCAGGAAGGATTTTTAAAGACCTTAACATAAAATATTAAGTTCTTTTTCTTCATAGCTTAAGTGATAAATCTGACCACACCAAATAGAATTCTACTTGCAGTTCATCAAAGGATTGATCACTGTTTCCATAATCACTCTTGTAGATTGTTTGAAATTGCAATTTACATCTTTTATTGCCACAGTAATGTCTCTATTAAGAGGTTTCAGTGTAATTATTCACTTTGTCACAGACATTATAACTAGAGTTAGGAACAGGATAATGATGGCATTCCAACATGTCAGATATTGAAGATCACAGCAAGAAATCACTGAATACAAACTGAAATGTCAGAAGCTCTAGGAAATGGAACATGCACATTTGCATGACTCCAGGCTGAAAAGAACTGGATGGAAAAAACCAAGAAAGAGATTAAAATGAACAGAGTTGGTAAGAAAGATGTGTTGGCTTTAAATACTAGGAAACTACATTAGAGAACCATTCAACTGGGGTAAGTGTTACTCAAGACTTTTGGAATAAGCTGACAATGAAAGTATGTATAAACATCTCTCCATATACAATACAAAACTACGCAGAAGTACCCAATCAGGGTACTTCCACAGGGCAGCTCTCTGTACTGGAAAATGTAAAGCATTAACTTTTTTGGTCAAATATACATTTTTATTATTTTTTATAATGTATTGAATCCAATTAGTGCTACTCATATGTGCATGGGTACAGAGCCATCCCTTGGAGTATGGCTAACCTAACAGCATCCACATACCTGAAGAAAACAGGCTCCCCCTTTTTAGAAGCCATCACCTGTCAAAAACTCCTTAGCTATAGCACACATGTGACACACACACACACACACACACACACACACACACACACACACTCAATAATTAATCAATCAATAAATAAATGAATGTGAAATCTTTTAAAAAGAAAAGAAAACTTAATAGAAGCTGGAAAGACTATCAAAGCACAAGCATGTTTTGATGTCAAATGTGGGCTCATTACATTTTGGCTTGCAGAAAAGCAACAGGCATGAAGTGAACAGAGAGGTTTTCCTTCTATAGCTCTGGACAAGGCCTGGGTTTGTTTCTTGCAGTTACAGGTCTGCTTCTCTGTAGGGGATTTAAAACTCAGATCTTGTGCTACCTGTCCTTTACTCCTCCCTTTCCTTTCCTGCTCAGTTAATCAGGACAGAGTTTCCATTCCATTTCTTTGCGATATGTCATTGTGTTTTAGGAACATATTGATCTCTTTCTGTTGTTTGTTTCTCCTTGGCACCTAACATTTTATGGATAGTGTAATCCTTTATAAAACAACATAATGCAGACATTTCCATGGTACAACAAGGTAACTTTGTATTATGAGGTGTATGTATTCTCTCATGTGTGTATGGGGTGGGTGGGTGGGTGCATTGTGTAAATATGCACGTGGAGGGAACAAGTCAACCTCTGCTAATGTTCCTCAGTTACTTTCCACCTTTCTTTTTGATATAGGCTCTGCCATTGGTCTGGAACTTACAAGTGAGCTAGGCATGATGCATTTAGGACCATGCACATGCTCCTGCCTCAGACTCCCTGATACTGAGACTGCCCTATTCATAATTCACTATGATGATCCCAGTTATGAGTGTGCGAGTCAGAAAAAAATTGCAGATATGGAGTGTGTGTGGGGGGGGAGAGAAAGAAAAAAAAAAGAGAGGTGCTGATACCTATTACTTCAATTTGTTCCTACTAAGTTTGCAAAAGGTGCAAAGCTGAAAGGCATTTCTTCCTTTTTCCATATTGTCAGAAAGAGAGAATAACTTTGTCCTCTTATGAAATAGACAAGTGCTAAGAATAATCTCTGTCTTCCTGTTCTTAAATATCCTGGCTCAAATGAAGCCCAAGGTTTCAATATGCTACTTAGCTTCTATGGTTTTCAATTTTATTATTTTTAAGTTTATTTCATTAGCGAAGCTGAGGAAACATTTAAGGGCTACATTGCCAAGTACTTCTCAGAGATGTACTTGAGTCAGACAGTGTCTTAGGGTTTTCTATTACTGTGAATAGACACCATGACCACAGCAATTCTTATAAGGAAACATTTAATTGGGGTGGCTTGCTTACAGTTTTAGAGGTTCATTCCATTATCATCATGTTGGGAAGCATGGTGGCCTGCAGGTAGACATAGCACTGTCTAAATCTTGGCTTGTAGGCAATAGGAAGTCAACTGAGACAATGGGTGGTACACTGAGCATAGGAATCCTCAAAGACTCTCCCCACAGTGACTCACTTCCTCCAACAAGGTCATACCCACTCCAACAAGGCCATAGCTCCTAATAGTGCCACTTCCTATTATATCATGGGGACCAATTACCTTCAAACTACCACATTCCACTCCCTGGCCCTTAGTCCAACTTAGTTCCCATAGCTATCACAGTCTCAAAAATGTCCAAAAGTCCCAAATTCAAAGTCTCTTCTGAGATTCATATGGTCTCTTAACTTTTTATTATAAAATAAAAAGACAGATCACATACTTCCAACATATAATGGCACAGGATATGCATTACCATCCCAAAATGTAGGGAAGGGAGTACAGTGAGAAAATACTGGACCAAAGCAAGAACAAAAACAAGCTGGACAAACTCCAAATGCTTTATCTCTCTATTTGTGATGTCAAAATGTTCTTCAGATTTCCAACTTCATTCATATCTGTTGATTACAACATATTTTCCTTATCTTGGGCTGGTTCCACTGCCTGTTAGCAGCTCTCTTTGGCAGGTATCCCATAACTCTGGCATCTCTAACAGCTTCAACTTAACTGCTTCATGCAATGACCTCTCTACTAGGCCTTCATTCAGGGACAACCCTGACTCCTGCCTGGTCTCAAAAGCTTTCTTTAGGCATGATGGCAAAATCCACAACCCATTTATTCTATCCTTAACATAAATCAGAACCATGTGGCCAAATATTCCATATTCTGCTGTTTAGTGGGGCTGGAACATGCCCCCTCTTCCAATCACATCTTCACTAGCTTTCTGCCTTTCATTGCCTAAACTTGGGTGTGCTGAAACTTGCTCTGTAGACCAAGCTGACCTCTAACTCAAGAGATCTACCAGCCTCTGCCTTCCCATTGCTGGGATCCAAGGTGTGCCCCACAACACCTGGCTCTAAAGTTTCCTTTAGTTTCTTTCCAAAAGTTGCAAACTTAGCTCACTGGCATCTTGGCCAAAGGTCACCACTCCCTATATTCCTTAATCTGTTCATGTCCTTAAACACAAAATTTAGCCTTATTCCTCTTCATGGTGATTTTTTTTTGGTTTGGTTATTTGAGACAGGGTTTTTCTATGTAGATTTGGCACTGGGCTACTCACTCTGTAGCCCAGGCTGGCCTCGAATTCAGAGATCCACCTGCCTCTGCCTTCTGAGTGCTGTGATTAAAGGCATGTGCCACCAGTTCCTAGTCCCCTGGTGATCTTTTTTTTCCACAATATATTATTTTGCAATTTACTCTGTTCAGTTTGCTATTTTCTTTCCTTCTTCCCTTCTTCCCTTCTTCCCTTCTTTCTTTCTTTCTTTCTTTCTTTCTTTATTTCCTTCTCTCCTTGCTCCTTTCTTTCTTTCTCTCTCTCTTTCTTTTTATTGTTTATTCAAGACAAGTTTTCTCTGTGTAGTTTTGGAACCTGTCCAGAGCTTGCTTTATGGACCAGGCTGCCTTGGACTTAGAGATCAGCCTGCCTCTGCCTCTGAGTGCTGGGATTAAAGGTGTGAGCCACCATTGTCCAGCTGAGTTTGCTCCTTTTCATTATAAACCCTCAATATGGTTACCACTAAAAACCACATGACAGTATCTACCCTAGGTTGTCTTGAGATTTCTTCTGCCAATAGAATAAATCCAAAACTGTTCACTTTAGCCTTAGGCAGAATCTTTAGACAAGGGCAAAAGGCAGCCAGTTTCTTCACCAAAATATCACAAGAATGATCTCTAGGCAACAAAATAATTCTTTTTCTGAAACTTCTTGAGGTAGCCCCACAAAGTTCATCAAATCACACTCAGTACTACTGTCTTCCATGTTCCTACTAAGATGCCCCATTAAGTGCTTAAAGCATCCCACTACTTTCCTAACCCAAAGTACCTAGAGTCCACATTCCTCCAATCAAACACATACTCTGACCTATTACAGCAATATCCCACTCCTGGTACCTGTCTTAGGGTTTTGTATTGCTATAAAGAGACACCAGGACCATGACAACTCTTATAAAGAAAACATTTAGTTGAGGCTGCTTTCTTACAGTTTCAGACACTCATTCCACTATCATCATTTCAGAAAGCGTGGCTGCATGCAGGCAGATGTGGTGCTGGCTATATCTTGGCTTCCAGGCAACAGGAAGTCAACTGTGACACTGGGCAGTATCCTAAGCATAGGAATCTTCAAAGCCCACTCCCACAGTGACACACTTTCTCCAACAAGGCAAGGCCATACCCACTCCAACAAAGGCACACCTCCTAATAGTGCCACTCCCTATGAGATTATGGCTGCCAATTACATTCAAACTACCACAGACAGGTTGCTGAATTAATTTACTATAGACTTTTACCCACAATTCCTTCCTTCATTCTTTTTTAAGTTTTCTTCACTCACTTCTTTTATAGCAACAAATGACAGTCACAGACCTACTATACAAATTTAATTACAGGCAATAATTTCATGTGTCTAAATATTACTTTTATGTATGTGTGTCTGTGTGTATGCACATACCACAGTGTATTCTGTTCACAAAACACACAAGAGTGGATTGGATCTGTGGAAGTTATATACAGTTCTGACCTGCCCAATGTGAGTGTTGGGAACCAAACCCATGCCCTCTACAAGAACAATAAGGACTCTTAACTACTGAACCATCACTCCAGCTCACAGAGACTTTTAACTTTCTAGTGAATGAAGGATTTTAATGAGTTTCAGAATAAATGAAAACATCTAATAACAGTATAGTATAGAGTATCCAATAGGAAGACTTATTCCTGAGAACTTAGAAAACACATCACAGTATGTAAAAATTGTGATTCAATCTCACAATTAAATAAATTTAATTCACTGTCACAATGGAATCACATTACATCAGTCAAATGATCATGGGAATATCTATTACTGCAGAGACACCAGTAACAGGAAATAGGATATGCTATTCTTCGGTATGTGGCCAATGCATTTTGATATTACACACTGAATGCTTGTCAATAACTCTGCTATGAATTGACAGTTCAAATATATTTCAAAAATGGTATCCAAGGTTTTTTCTGTTTGTGAAAAAGATGTGTAATATGTAAATAAATGGTAATACATCAGGAAAGGTAATTTGACTCAGTCATTGAGTGCTACTAAAAGGAAAAAAATTAAAAAGTATTCATGTAAATTTTATTACCAAATGTAGACAAATAAAAGGAACTGAGGGTATAGTTCATTTGGTAGAGTGCTTGACCATTATGCAAGAAGCCCTGGTTTCTATCCCCAGCATGTCATAAATTGACTGTAATGGCATACACTTGTCATCCCAGCCCTCAGAAGGTGGAAGCAGGATCAAGAGTTCAAGGTCATCCTTGGCTACATAGTGAATTTAAGGCAAGCTTGGAGTAGACGAGACCCTGAGAAAGAGGGGGGAGGTGTGGAGAAGAGAGAAAGGAAGGCTTGTTTCACATAGTGGAAATTGGTAATACCCCTATATATAAAGACACAACATAATGTGCATATCCACACATGAGTGTGTATATCTTGGGAGATTACACATATTTAAACCCATGAAGCCATATACAGACAAACTATCATGGACAGGTACAGATATTCACAAAATTAACTTCAAAAAAGAGTACCGAGAAACCACAAGGAAATTATTTTTGTTATATATTCATCTTGACCAACTGCACTGAACAGAACTTCCTGTGAAGATTGCAATTGTTTGGGGATCAAAATCAGATTTATAAAACAAGTACTTTGGGCCCCTAAACTGGAAACTCTTAACAATTCTTCATTCTGAATTGTTAAAGAGACTCTCGTGTATCCCAGGCTAGCCTCAAACTTACTATGTATCTGAAGACGACTTGAACTTTAGATCCTACTGCCTCTACCTCCCAGTGACTGGGACTGCAGGCAGATGCTCCATGCCTGGTTTATGTGGTGCTGTATATGAAACTATGAAGCTTCATGCATGCTAAGAAAGCATTCTACCATCTGAAGCAAAAACCAGCCACCCTCTTCACTGTTCCTTTTATAACTAATACCTATTAATCATGGATGAAGTTGTGCATAATAAAACCTGCAAATAAAGACAGAAACACAAATAAAAATTCGACCCTGGTTTACTTGTGATTTATACAAATGAGTCCTTTGTTTTTTGAAAAAGTGGGCTTGCAGTGAATATTATGTTTTCTTTGTGTTGACTTAGGAAATACCATAAAAGATACATGCAAATGTACAGTAAATCTGCACATGCACAAGAGAACATTTTTTATAAGTAACACAGATTCTGAGTGAGTTTTTTCCCCCTTTACAACTGACATCAATCAGTCAGGCATCTTTGTTTATAATCAAGTTAATCTCCTTACTCATTCTCCACTGCTTATAATTATACTTCTTTAGGTAAAAACACTCCTCATAATTTCTTAAAATATAATGCCATGATTTATTTAAATTGGGCATTTTCTCCCTTGATGTATTGCTTAAGTCAATGGTACATGCCAGAGGCACATTTTCCCTTAGACACTTTTGTTTTCGTTTTATGCTTCTTAATGGAAAATGAATGCAATCATCAGTGCACTAACAAAAATAGATTTAGGTTGCAGCTGTAACAGTGCTAGAACATTTGCCTAGTATACATGAGAACATAGGTTCATTCACCTGTACTGCCAAGATAAACTGATTTACAATATATGTGTTCTAAGAGGCATATTGAAACAGTATACAAGTTTTAAAAAATAATATGAGGATACTCTGGGAGTTTTAAAAGGCTGTAAATGATTTGTAAAGTCATAGAATGGAACTGTAATAGGTGGAATTTTCCTCAGTTTCTCCTAACTCACGTCACTCATTGTCTTTTGATTTTCTGCAAAAGTGGTTGAGGAGGTTGCAATGAGTCAGTTAACTCAAGAGTCAATTCTAATTTCTTCTCTGCTGCTGTGATGAAACACTCTGACCAAAAGCAACTCAGAGGAGGAAAGGTTTTATTGATCTTACACTTCTAGGTCACAGTCCTTCACTGAACAAAGTAAGGGCAGGAATTTAAAGCAGGAACACAAAATCAGGTATGTTTGTTATTATAGGCGGGAAAATACATCAGGCAAAATTCACTCATAGCCATGCAAACAAATGGGAAACTGTGAAAGAATGATTTTGCTGGCAAACACACAGGCTCACATGTAACATCCCAGGAACACTTACTAAGAATGGTGCCACTCACATTGGGCTGGGCCCTCCTGCAACAATTAATAATCAAGATAAGTCCCCACAGACATGCCCACCATTCAAACTGAATTACGAAATTCCTCAATCAAGATTTTTCTCCCATATAACTGTAGACTAGATAAAGTTGACAAAACTAACTCAGACAGGTAATGATGATGATGCGTGATGGTAATGATGATTGATGTTGATGAAGATTATGATAGAGCTAAGTGATAATGATAATGATGCTTGTACTGGTTGGAAAGAAAATGTCCACCAAAGGGAGTAGCAACATTAGAAGATATTACTTTGTTGGAGTAGATGTGGTGTGGTTAGAGGAAGTGTGTCACTGTGGAGGTGGGCTTTAAGGTCTCATATGTGCTCAAGCCATACCCAGTGAGACAGTCTAACTCATGTTGTCTACATATCAACATGTAACCATTTCTTCTCCAGCACATGTCTGCCTGCATACCGCTGTGTTCCCCAGCATGATTAAAATGGACTAAACCTCTGAACTATAAGCTGCCACCTCAATTAAATGCTGTCCTTTATAAAAATTGCTGTGGTCACAGTGTCTCTTCACCATAGAAACCTTAACTAAGACGATGATGATGATGATGATGATGATGATGGTGATGATGATACAAAGTACTCAAGATGGCAGCATCTAAGTCATTTTATTTCAGAATGGAAATGTGAATGTATTCATTATGCAGAAAACATCAAATATCATAAAGGATTATTGTATTGAGTTCTAGAGCTGAACAAATAAGCTTCTGTTTTAGTAAAGAATATCATAGAGTATAAAATGAACTAAAAAGTCTTAAGACTGTGATGAGAAAGAAAAAGGAACAAAAAGAAATTTCAAAAACTTATGACAAATATTTTCCCTTTAATAAATGTTCCTTGTCCTCTTCAAGAGGGTCAACAAATCAGAATTGATCAAAATAAAACAAACTTAAAATAGACTTTGTGAGAGTCAATAAGAAAAAAAAAAGAAAGGGAAAGGCCCTACTTTTCTTAAGCATTAAATGAAAAATACTGTTTACAAAGAACTCTTTACTGAGAAAAGCCGAATGCAGGAATGAGGAAAGTAGGTGCTTTCCAGATATACAGAGCATCAGCGTACCCATGACCATCAGATGCACCCAGGGAAAGACTCTGGGATGAAGACGGAGGGGACACAGGACAGCAGCTTCAGCCATAGGAAGATGCAAAATAAATTAAAGAAGATGACTACATGGACTTATGAAAGGCAGAAAACACTTTTATATAACTGCCTACTATTGATTATAGATAATAGTTGCATAATCATTAATTATAAAGTAGTATTGATTGTGTGTGGTATTGCATACATATATGACAGCAATGGATGCAACCATACAGAGGAGAGAGATGTAATGGAGGGATGGAGGGATGTTTTTGTGTGTATACTACTGAAGTAGGTATTTACCTGGATTTGGAGCATTCTAATTTAAGACATTACTTGTAGGATACTTATGGCTTCAAATAGGAAAAGGTGTTAAAATACTGACTGCCTCAGTTTGATACACAGGATCTGCATGATGGAAGCAAAGAACTCACTTCCACATATCTTCTGCCCTCCACATATGTGCTGTGTCTTGAGCACACACAAGTATACACGTCATCACACACACACACACACACACACACACACACACACACACGTGCATGCACACATGCATACAAATAAATAAATGTAAAATAAAGACAGACTTTGCATACAGTGAATTCCTGGGTAGACTGGTATACTGAGTATGATCCCATACCCCCTCACACAATTACTGTATTAAAAGCTCCAAAAGTAAAGGCTAAATAGAAACCAAAAGGAAAATAAAAGAAAAATAATTAAAAGGTACAGTAGAAAATATTACTTTGGGAAAAAAAACAGGAAAAAGAAAGATATTGTAAATGACATGAACAAATCTCAAACGACAGCATAAGATCTTCACTAACTACACTGAGGACAACCACTAGACACTTAAATAGTTCTTAACAAGTACGCAAAGTACTTTATAATAAAAGTTTGCAAAGTCTGTCTTCTGGCAATAGCAGAACTATATTGTAAAATGAAAAAGAGAAGGGAATTTGGAAATTCCATTATGATATGAATACTCACACTCACCAATATAATCAATGTCAAGGAAAACATCACAAACATTATCAAACTGCTTTCTGATGTTTGTGTTTATAGACCTGGGTTTCTCCTAGCTTTGGTAAGAGAAGCTTTTGTTTACAGTGGGCAGCAGTAGATAGATGTGGAACTAGTAAAAGTATTGAGCACAAGAAACTGAGTCCTTCATCCTCATTGGGACATGGAGATCATGCCTCTTCCCCCTGTCCATCCATCAAAACTCAGGGAAAATTGCAGAACGCTGATAGAAAGAATGTAAGAGCCAGAGGAAGAGCAGAGTTTTGAAATGCTGTCTTCTGGACATGACATGGTCATCACACTCATAAACGCACAGCAACTGTGGTTGGCTACGCAAAATCAGAGGTGCTCTCCAGTACACAACCCATACTGAGAAGCTTTTGTCAGCTGACAGCTGTAAGAGGAGGGAGAATCACACTTGTTCCCAATGTGTTCCAAACTCATAGGTTTCTACTGACTTAGTGGGGTGTCATTACACCTGATACACAGATGGACTGTGTCAATTGCTGTTAGTGGGTTATAACAAGTAAGTTTGGGAGGGGCCAATATTAGCAGAAGATGCAGGAGTTGGGAAGGTGGCAGGTGGATATGATCAGTTTTCACTTTACACATGTATAAATCGTTAATACTAAAGACAAAGAATAATTTAAAAGAACAATATAATGAGAAGAATGAAAATGAAAAAAAAGTTTTCAGAAAAAAAGTACTCAAATTGGCAGGATATAGCTAGAGAACGTTGAAGTTGGGAATATATCTGGCTGTAAATTCATATACATATATAGTCATATGAGAACATAAGAGAGTTCAGAGATAAATTCCTTCAACTCTGGATGGTTCAAATATGACAGAGGTACAAAAACTATTGAGTGTCAAAGAATAATCTTTTCAAATAATCTGTATGTCTCACATGCATAATGATTTTATTTCCCATTCTTCATATATAAGAATGAACTCAACATGAATCAAAAATATGACTAAAATTATAATAATCATAAACAAATACATAAAATTGAATCTAAATTAATAATGAAGTAATAAGGATAAAAAGAATAAATACATTTGAACTTTCATGATTGATTATTTTTAGAGAGAATTTCATATAGCTGAGGCTTGCCTTAAGCACACTATGTACCTAAGGATGCCTTTTACTTCTAACTCTCCTGCCTCCTCCAAAATGCCAGGGTTACAGCCCATCTGGCTTATGTGACACTGGGCCTTAAATCCAGGGCCTCATTCATGCTAGGCAAGCAGCCTACCAATTGATCTGTATTCCCAGTTCCCCCTAAACAAAAATCTTTCTATAGCCAAAAATGGCAATCACAAAGGAAGACAGAAAACAATATTTTTATACAATAATATAGAAATAGGTGCTGGAGAGATAATCTCAGCAGTCAAGAGTACACTGAATGTAACTCCTGTTTCAGGGGATCTGCTGTTGTTCACTTCTGACCACATAAACACTGCACACATGTGATACACAGATATATATGCAAGAGCAGCATACACAATTTCTTTTTAAAATAAAACTACAAATGTCAAATAAGGAAACTGCATTGCTAATACAGAAAGAAACAATAAAAATACAAATATACCAATTGAAAATAGGCAAATTTTTTTTTTTTGGCTTTTTCATGAAAACTTTATTTTTTCATGCTTATTTTTTATTTATCATATTTGTGTTTTATTATTATTAATTTTACATATCAGCCATGGGTTCCCCTGTCCTCCCCCTCCCACCCCCGCTACCACTTTCCCCCCAGAGATCTGCAAAATGTGGAACCAGCTAACAGACCTCTAATTTCTGCAAGCTTTTTAGTAAATTATAGAAATAGAAATTGATTTTTTTCATTTACCCATACTCAAGGAAATTAAAAAAAAATCTTAAGTGGAAATTTCTGGAAATAGGAAAGTACTGAATTTAAAAGTCTGTGTTTTTTCCATTTTACATAACAAGAAAACATATCATACTATACTTTTCTATCTCATGAGGGATGTCACTCATCCTCTGTGAAATGTATCCACACTGTGCATGTTATCCACTGTTACTCTTATCAGGTATTTTGGTTATAAGACTGACTATTCAAATGCCTGATGCTTGGCATTGAGGTATGAATGAGAAATGTCCCTCACAGCCTTGTATATTTGATTACCTGGTCTCTACTTATTGCTGCTGTTTGGGAAGGCTAAGGAAAGTGGAATCTTGTTGCGGAAAGTGGGTCACTTGTGGCTGATATTGAGGGTATGTAGAGTAGTCCCATTTTCTCTTCTCCTATTTCTTATATGTGATGGTTTGAAAGGAAATGAGTCCCCCCAAGGAGTGGCACTATTAAGAGGTGTGGCCTTATTAGAGTGGGTGTGGTCTTGTTGGAGGAAGTGGGTCACTACGGAGGTGGTTTTGAAGTCTCATATATGCTGCTCAAGCCATGCCCAGTGACCACTTCCTGTAGCCTGTGAGTCAAGATGTAGAACTCTCAGCTACCTCTCTAACACCATGTCTCTCTGCACACTGCCATACTCCCCAACATGATGATAATGGACTCAACCTCTGAACTGTAAGGGAGCCACCACAATTAAATGTTTACCTTTATAAGAGTTGCTGTGGTCATAGTGTCTTTTCACAATAATAGAAACCCTAACTAAGACACTATGTAAGGATAAAATGCTACCAGCCAGCTTATTTCTGTTACCATGGTTTTCTGACTCTATGCATTTGGAACCATAGCCCAAATAAACCTTTTCTTCCTGAAGTTGCTTTTGCCAAGGTATTTTACGACAACAATAACAAAGTAATAATTACATCTGCATTCAGGTAACTCTAATTTTATCTAAAAAGATCTCATTGCTCAACAGCCATGATGCAGCCCACTGAATATGTTTGAAGGTAGCTATAATAGTGCTACTTTTGGACAAAAAGGGAGAATTTTCAGTTCAATAAGGAAACGACTCTCATGTTGAGTTGCTTACAACTAAAAGAAGGATCAACTTTCTGTCTGAGATGCTTTGATGTAGGGATGTGGGCTAATGTGCTGCCAAACCCTACATTGCATAAGCCACAGGCAAAGCAGGGTAAATGTGTGGCATCTGTGGGCAGAAGATATGAACTGAAATTACATCCCATTGTTTCAAAGCAGAGACAACTCTGTAGCCTATACTGGCCTAAAACCCACTAAGCAGCCTAGTCTGAACACTCGATGACAGGTATGGGCATCTACACCAGGCTAAACCTCAAATTTAAACTAGATCCTTTGTTTCAGATCAACACAGGGCAATGGAAAAAGACATGGAGTGAACATGAACAGTAATAAACAGTAGAGTGGTGGTTGAGGGGTAGTGCTCATGACTGTGTGTGTTTGTGTATATGTGTGGTTGTGAGAATGAAAGAGAGATGAGAGAACATAGAGAGAAATAGAGATAGAGAAAAAAGAGAGAGATCGACAGACAGGTGGATACAGAGAAATTGAGACAGAAAGAGATCACATACAAAGCTCCATGCTATTTGGAAAGAAAGAATCGTGGCATGGCTAGTAGAGATTGAGACATTTAAATTATGATAAAAAATGCAATTTGGTCAAATTAAGACAACTGAAGTAATTAAAACCACACATTTCTCTTTCTCTCTTAGATGTGTGTGGTTATATTTTCCTGATTAGATGGTGATAAAACAAATAGTTCAATTATTAGACACCTGCAAGTAGATCTATATCTATCTATAACTTTATCTGCCTATCATCTATCTATCTATCTATCTATCTATCTATCTATCTATCTATCATCTAAAATCTGTCTGTCACCTATTGATCTTCTCAGTAGCTAATATTGATCCACCTAACCTGTTTGTGTGTGTGTGTGTGTGTGTGTGTGTGTGTGTGTGTGTAATTCAAGCACATTTTCTGGTGTTTTTAAAAGTATTTTTGGCAAATTATCTTTTAAATAACCAATCAAATAAAAAACTCAAACATTTCCTTGGCTGATAGAGAGATGGTACAGTGGCTAAGAGCACTAGCTTCTCTTCCAGAGGTCCTGAGTTCAACTTCCATTACCTACATAGTGTCTAACAATCATCTATAACACTAGTTTCAGGGATTTTGGCTTCCTCAGATAATGCATGCACACAGTACAAAGACACACATCCTGGCAAAATGCTTATACATATTAAACAAAAATTAAGTCTTAAAAACAAATTATTTTTCTTATTTTTTTTTGTTTGTTTGATTGATTGATTGATTGGTTTTTTGAGACAGGGTTTCTCTGTGTAGCTTTGTGCCTTTTCTGGAACTCACTTGGTAGCCCAGGCTGGCCTCAAACTCACAAATATCTGCCTGCCTCTGCCTCCCAAGTGCTGGGATTAAAGGCATGTGCCACCACCACCCAGCTATAAACTCTTGAAAGTGGGAACTAACTGTGCTACAGTTCCCTCAGTGTTCTTGAATGATAGTGCTCAGTGCTAGGCTATAGAGGCCTTCATTCGTGTAATTGTGCATTAAAAAGAACAAAAATGATAATAAATAAGAAAAACTAAAATACCAAACAACATTTCTTTTACATCTTAGACTTTTTAAAAAATGACTTTGAAACCCGAGCAGTAGTGTCACACACCTTGAATCCCAGTACTTGGGAAGCAGGAGGAGATGGATGAGTCTAGCCTGGTCTACAAAGTGAGTTCCAGGACAGCCAGGACTATACAAAGAAACCCTGTCTCCAAAAACACAAATAAAAAACCAAACAAAAAAGACTTTGAAAGAGAGTTTGGGTCTGTTAGAAGAGACACTGGATAAGGAGTCAAGATATTTTTTTCCTTTTTCTCAGGGTTGCTCTAGATGTCTGTTTTTCTAAGCCTCAATTTCTTGATAAATAGCAGCAGGCGCTGAGAAAGCTTTGCAACAGTATGATGGACTGCTATTATCAATCTGTGCTTGCGAAAATCCAGAGCCTCCTTGAACTCATGTGTCTCCCAAGTAGAGTCAATACTAATTTACTATGCTTCCACTATGCTATCAAAATGTCTGTGTTTTTTGCACTAGGAGGTTTCAGAATCCACCCTCCCCGACCTCACACAGGGTTCTGCATCCCTTAGCTGCAGAGGTTGAACATTCCCAAGGGCTAAAAGAGAGGCAGAGGTCACATTACCAGCTTAAGAACTCTCAATTGTCTCTTGAAAATGTATTTTGTTTGCCTAAATCACCATACATGAATATAAAATTGAATATGCAACTGCATAATTAATATCAGCTCTTAATTTCATTTTATTAAAATTATTGTTTTTCATCTTTCTTTCTGAGACAGGCTCTCATACTGTATCTCAAGCTGACCTAGAACTTATTCTAATCTTCCTTTCTCAGGGTCTTGTGTCCTGGATTACAGGTGCAAGTGATCATGTTCATATATTATCATTATCTTACTTAGTAAAGGGACTGGACATATGTACTATTACACAATTATTCTACATGAATATTATGCAAAGACTAAATCAAGATATTTAACATAATTTTAAGCCAACTTATCTGTTAGTCTTGGCAGTAAGAATTAGAAATATATTCTCCATACTTCCAAAACACACATTATCTTAACTGTGGTCACCCAACTGTGCAACAAATCTAAAAACTTACTTTCCTGTCTAAGTCAAACTTCCTCCAATGAACATTCTTTAAAAGTTTTAATTAGCTTTCCATGACTTGGAGTTAGCCATATGTGAAATTATTCAGAAGTAAAATGAAAGGCTGAACCAGCCATCAGATGGCCAAAGGTGTCTAACTACAGCATCAAATTGCTCCAAATTGTCTGCCAGTGGCTACATATGGGAATGCTGGCTTCTCAAGAGGTCAATATTCAAAGCAATGGCACATTCTGACTCATGTTATCTTCTTGCTCTTACCTGATGTACACCTCCAGCCTCAAATGGACCAAAGGAAGACCTACACAAAGGCAGTTGCTGGAAGTCTAAGCATTACTTCATGTCTCCAGGATGACATTGATAAGGAGTCCTTAAGCTCTCATTTAAATGTTTAAGCAGGTCATGTCTAATAAGGGAAAATTACATGCAATCCAACCTCTTGTTTTGATGAAAGAAAGATGTTTAAATGCGTTCATTTGCTGGGTTTATTAGTAACAATGGATACTATTAATAATGATTTCATTTAAAATGTTATTATTATTAGTAGTAGTAGTAGTAATAATTTTCCCGCTTTTATGTTCATTATTCTGAAAACTGTATCATAATTCTTTTTGTATTCACAATGGCACAGCAAAGAAAACAATAAAGAACATCATAACAATTATGAAAGTTTATAAGCCAAGAGCCTTAATGTACACTGATCCTGTTTATATGCACCAAAAAGATATACATTCACTAGATTTAGTCTGTGTTCCTATTTTTGTAATAGTCAAAAGACACTTGAACCAAGTCTGTCTACCTACAATTTTTCTTGGAATACATTCTCTTCCAACATATGACTTTATTTCAGATTGAGATTAATTTTAATGAGTTTATTTAAAATGTATTTTAAGACTTATTTTCATTGTTTTAATTATGTATTGGTATGTGTGTCTGTAGGTGGGTATTTACACACGAGTACTAGTATTCACAGAGACCAGAGGAATTATTTCCCTGAAGCTGGAGGTACAGAGGGTTGTGAGCCACCAGATATAGGTGCTGGGAAACAAACCTGGGTCCTCTGGAAGGGCAGCAAGAGCTCTAAATCACTGTTCTGTCTCTCTAGTCTCTTTAAAATATATTTTGAAGGGTTAAAATGTATACATTCTTATCTCTTGATTATTACTCTTTATAGTAATACCCCTCTTAATACTCAGGTAAATAAAACTGGGATTATATATTTCCAAGCCATTTTTAATTTCTGAATGTGATTTGACAGAATGACATATGGCTTTTGTTTGTTTGTTTGTCCAAGACTACTGCCAATGCTCACATTACCAATTATACAAGGACCACTGCCAACACATAGGTGATGTTTGTGATGTTGCTCTTTGTGATCTTTTGTATGAATTAATTCTGGCTCTAGAAATAACACTTATCAATGATTAGACTGGTTAGGAACAGTTTTGGAGTTAAAACTTAATTTATACTAATATTTAGGGAGTGGTAAGTTTTCAGGACTCTTCTTCCTTAGAAGTTCACCTACCTCAACTCACAAAGAATGCCATGGGGCTATAAATTCATGGAAATTATGCATTTTTGACTACAGCTATGCTCAATATTATTCTGACTCAGATTCCTCAACCCACTGTCATACAACTTAAAATAACCAGTAATCATATTTAAGATATGTTTAAAATAATGAAGGAAAAAGTGGTATCAAATTATCTTAATTTTAAAAGAAAATCAAGAGCTAGACATGATATGGGAGTGACATACTCTTGCTGCTCTTGTAGAGGGGACAAAAGTTGGGTTCACAACACCCACATCAGGCAGCTCACAACTACCACTGACTCTAGCTCCAGGGAATCTAATAGTCTCTTCTGAGCTCCATGAGCAATGAGCACTCATGGAATATGCATAGACACAGGAATAAAAGTAAAGAAAAGCTTTTTGAAACTAGATAACTTGCTATATTTTAATGTAACATATTTTGTAAGCCTCAGACTATTGTGCTATATACTGGAAATAATATTCATCAATGAAGTTTCCTCAATTGGTTTGCTACTATTTTTTATTAGAAGCCTTTTCAGTTATAATTATTATCATGATTATTTATTACTATAAGTAAAATATTTCTCATTGCACAAAGAAATTACCTCTTTTTTTTCAGTTTCCAGAATGGTTTTTATTACAGTTCCATGCTGTGTCCAACATATGATGAGGGAAATGTAAGCATGAATGAAACATGCACTCCTGGCATTCTTAGAATATGATCAAATCTTCGTGGACTTAGAAAAATACTCACTAAAACAATCACGGTTCTTCTGAAATATTTTTTTTAAAAAATGTATTGACCAGAATAAAGAATAAACAAGAGTCTGAATTGTATGTCAAAAACTGTACAAGGTCATACACAAAAGTCTAGCATACAAAAGAAAACCTTATACAAGAAATTACCTCTTTATTCTGATAAATTCTTTTTAATACAATGGCTTAGGAGAGATGCTAAATCAAAATGTTAACCTAATAAAACTATAAAAATAGAATTGTCCTTAACAATACTATCTTGGTGTTGGAAGGAAATGGTTTAAGAAAAAATCTTTTGAAATTATATCTAGGTACCGTGCTTTTTGTTTCTTCTCTCTCAAGTTTTGGTTAACTAGTTGCAGCTAAATATCATTTTCCTTTCTCCTAACTTTTCTTCCTTCTCTCCATTGCATTCTAACTCTGCTGTGAGTCATAAACCATTGAACTGCACTGTGTTACATATGACTTTAAGGAGCCTATGCATCATATATGAATAGTAATTACAACATTTGCTAAATGTGGCTGTGCTAAGATTTACAGGTAAAAGTGGAGAATACAAATAGATATAACAAAAATTTTAAAAGAATAAGTCACAAGCATAGTTAAACTGCATTAATTAGCACATGGAGGATATATTAATGAGTTGAGATGGAATACTAAGCACTAATAAACTAGAACATGGTATATATATATTAATGAGGTGAGATGGAATTCTATATACTAATTAGTTATCACATGGAGGATATAATAACCAAATAAGATGGGACACTATGCACTAGTAGATTAGCACATATAGCAAATATTAACAAGGTGAGATGGAAGAGCAAACACTAATTATCACATGAGAGATATATAAATGAGGTGAGATGAAATACTATGCACTAACAACACAAGACTTGGAATGATAGAATGAAAAACTCAACAGTTTTTTCTTGATATGTTAAGAACCCTAAAAAATAACTAATAAATTGTAAAGGAAATAAAAACAATTTGTCATCAAAATAAATATTTCATTCATCTAAACTAGGTAACACAACTAGAAGTTATCAATCACACACAAGAATATTCCCACACTGGAGCTGGAAACCTAAGCTCACAGATTTGACTGAGAGACAACAAGCTCCTTACAAAGGTTACATTCAGGAAAAGAAAACACTGAAAATGTGTATAATCTTTGATCCCCAGATGAATGCTGCAGAAAATCAACCACACTGACTTCACTTTGGACTTCATAATCATACCCTTACCGTAGGCAATTTCTCTTATACAATTTTTCTCCCTTAAGTATTATGAAGAGTAGGATACACAGCAATTACTCATAGACAAGTAGGAATTGATTTATTATCTTAAAGCAAAAACATCATTATTCTCTCTTTATTTACTAACTTTATTGTACTTTTATTATTTTTGTCTGTATGTTTGTGAGTGTTCTTACATGTGTGGATGTCAGATATGTGG
Source organism: Onychomys torridus (assembly GCF_903995425.1). Taxonomy (NCBI): domain Eukaryota; kingdom Metazoa; phylum Chordata; class Mammalia; order Rodentia; family Cricetidae; genus Onychomys; species Onychomys torridus. Next base: position 70,001,944 of record NC_050453.1, read on the forward strand.
ATGTCAGAAGACAATTTAAATGAGTAAGTTCTCTCCTAACACCATGTGAGCCCCAGCAGGGATGAAACACAGGTCTTCATGCTCTGGGTATGCTGCCAGCCACTTCATTGTTCCTAATGACTCAATTATTTACACACACACACACACACACACACACACACACACACACATTTATAATTGTTGGTCTCTCCATGGCTTGTTCATCTTTCTTTGCTTAAAAAAATGTTTATTTTATATGTATGTGTTTTGTCCATATTCATGTGTGAGGCCGGAGAATCAAGTATAGCCTAGTGCATACTAAGGGAAGAAGAGGACATCAGATCCCCTGTAAGTGGAGTTTACACAGTTGAAACCACCATGGTGATGATTGAAATGAAACCCAGTTCCTCTGAAAAAGCATACAACACTCTGCTCTTAACCACTAAGCCTCCTTTAGTATACAATCCAGTAACACCCTGTGGTAGTTTAAATGTAACTGACCCTCATCTCATAGGGAGCGGCACTATTAGGAGGGGTGGCCTTGTTGGAGTAAGTGTGCTCTTTTTGGAGGAAGTGTGTCACTGTGGAGGCAAGCTTTGAAGTCTCATTTATAACCAAGGTATCACCCAGTCCACTTGCTGTTGTCCTCTGATAAAGATGTAGCCAGCACTGTGTCTGCCTGCATGCCATGCTCCCCACCATAATGATAATGGACTAGACCTCTGAAACTGTAAGCTGACACCTCAATTAAATGTTTTCCTTTATAAGAGTTGCTGGGGTCATGGTGTCTCTTCACAGCAATAGAAACCCTAACTAAGCCCCACCAATAATTGGCTGGCCCCTTCCGCATTAAACATCAATCAAGATGTTTGACAAGCTCACAAGCCAATCTGATGGTGCTGAGAATCCTTCACTAGATGTTCCCTCTTCCTCAGTGAGTCTAGGATGTATGAAGATGACAATGAAACTGACCAGACAGACACCAACAATTGTAAAAACAGTCACAGTAATCAATGAGATTCAAGCATAAATAATTGCCTTGCAGCAAAGCAAAGCCAAGAAACAAAAAAGTTCACTGTTGGGTCTTAACAAAGCTTTAAGAGGTAACACACAAGAGATGTATCATAAAACACAAAGAGATAGAACATCCCTAAACTCATTCTATAAAGAGAAAATTACAAGGAATTAGATAAGATGCAACATAAAAATATATAGTCCAATTTACCATATAAATATAGGTGAAATTTTCCTAATAAAACATCTGCAAGACAGTTGGGGGCTCCGCAGCTTTTGGTTCATAGTTAATGTTTTTCCATTAGTTTGGCTATTTGTCCTTGTGCTTTTTCCAATCATGGTCTCAACAATTCTCGCTCATACAATCCCTCCTTTTTCTCGACAATTGGATTCCAGGAGCTCCACCTGGGGCCTGGCGCTCTGGATAAGTGAGACAGTTGATTAGCTTGAACTTTTAGGGAGGCACCCAGGCTGTGGGACCTGGACCTGTCCTTAGTGCATGAGCTGGCTGTTTGGAACCTGGAGCTTATACATGGACACTTTGCTCACCTGGCAGGAGGGGACTGGACCTGCCTGTACTGAATCTACCAGGTTGAGCTGAATCCCCAGGGGAGTCTTTGCCCTGGAGTAGATAGGAATTGGGGGTGTGCTGGGGGAAAGGCAGGGGTGGGAGTGGGGAGGACAGGGGAACCCATGGCTGATATGTAAAATTAAATTAAATTATAAAATAAAAGAAAAAAAACATCTGCAAAACAAATACACAAATGCATTCCAAAGATCATATATGTCCTGGTTGCTTTTAAGTGTCAACATTCATAACCTAGAAACACCTGAAAGGTAAGTATGGATTGAGGAATTACTTAGATCAAGATAGTATGTGGGCATGGCTGTGAAAGAATGTCTTGATTGTTAATTGACATGTGGGTGGTTCCAGCCCACTCTGAGAATCACCATTCCATAGGAAAGTGGTCATGTACTGTATATATAAAATCTAGCTGAGCATAGGTCTGCCTTCTTGCCAGCAAGCAGCATCCTTTGTGTTTCCTCACTCACTTTGGCTGTGAAATGATTCCCTTGGGCAGTGATGTGTGGCGTAACAATCAGTCTTTGCTTCAATTCTTTCTTGAGCTCTTTCCTTAACTTTCTTCAATGATGGACTGTGACCTAGTATTATAAGAAGAATGAAGCCCTCCCTCCCTTAAGTTGCTTTAGGTCTTGGTGCTTTATCACAGCAATAGACAGAAAACTAGAACAATATACCACAACCAAGTAACTTTCATTCTAAGGCTTCAAGATTAGTTCAGCTATATGCGAATACATAAATGAAATGCCATACATCAGAAACAGAAATTGCATGATCAACTCATGCAGATAAATATTTGACAAAGTTTTGGCAAGCTTCTTCATGAGAACATTCCTGAAGAAGCTAGGAGTAGAAGGAATATACTTCAAAATAAAAAAGGCTGTATGTAAGAAGATACCCAACCCTATGCCAAATGGGGAAACTGAAAGCATTTCCTCTAAAATTAGAGAAAAAAAACTATTTTTTCCAGTCTCACTCAATGTTATGATCAAAAGTCAGTTATAGCAGTGACAAAAGAGAATAAAATCATAACAAATAAGGAAGAATTTTTAATTATTATTCCTATTGCTATTTGTATTGCTGGTGACAAAATCCGATACTTAAAAGGCTTTAATATCTACGCCAGAAAATTCTTAGATTTGATGAACATATTTAACAAAGTAGATTGCTTGGTTGCTAAAATGTTTCCCTTGCAAATATGAAGCCCTGACTTTAGATTCCTAATCTCTTGTAAAAAGCTGCATGTGACAGTGTACACTTGTAATTCCAGGGCTAGAAAGAAGCAGATTGATTTCTAGAGCTTGCTGGCTATCCAGGCTAGCAAACTGGTGAGCTCCAGGTTCAGCTAAGGGAACTCATCGCAAATATAATGTGGAAAATAATTGAGAAAGAAAACATCAGATGTCAATCTGTCAATCTCTGGTATACACACACACACACACACACACACACACTCACACACACACACACACACACACACACACACACACAGGAGGGTTGGAGAGAGAAATAGACTAACTTAACCAGAAAGAGAATGTATAATAAACTAACTTAATTAAGGGGTGAAAGATTGCTATAATAAACCTTCAAAATATGGAAAAAAGTAATAAAAAGACACTAAACCTATACTCATTGATAGTCAGGATTAATATTTTAAAAATGACTACATTACCCAAACCAATCTACACATTGATGCAATCAGCACAGGAATTCCAAAGAATTCTTCAAAAGACTAGCAGAAAAAGCAAACCTAAGGTTCATATAAGCACAAAGATCAGCAGCAGCATGGCAATATTAAACAGCAAGAAAAATGCCAGACACGTTGTTGTGGTACCTGCTCTCAAATTATCCTACAGTGCTGTAACCAAACCAGCATGGCCATGATTAAAAAAAAAAAAGTCACACAGCCCAATGAAAGAGGCCCCAGTAATAAACCCCAGAGCCATTGTCCGCTATCCCTGACTACAGTATAAAAAACAAACATTAAACTAGAAAAGACATGTCTACAACAAATGTGATGGGGAAACAAGGCATTACCATAGAAAACACTGAAACCACCCATTACAGGAGAAAATGGAACAGGCAAGAAAAGCATTTTATCTACATCTTATGATATCCCAGTCCCAACTCCCTACCTGAACTGCTGTACAGGTATTAGAGTTGAGTTACAGATACTTAAGTACTACTAATAGAGAGGTTGTTGATGAGCACTGAAATGCATCATGCAATTAACTATTCATTACTTACAAAAGTGGAGTTTTCCAATAACAATGTGGTAGCGTTTGTTTCTGTGTTCAATTTAATGACGTGTCCACTGTCAGTTTTATATACCACATCTGTATCTGCAAAAACAAAGACAACTACAATTGGCAAATGCATCAAGATAAATGAAATATCTTCAAGGGAGAAAATGTGTATTAGAAACACACATTAGAACCACCATTGTCAGCCTTCAATAACCCCAGCAGATTTCTGCACTTGGCTCACATTAATACCATGGAAGTATCAGGAAACCTGCCTAACACATGTTTCATTGGAAAAAGAACATAGGGTTAGTGAGAAGGCTACTTGTTTTCATAGCTTAACAAATGGAAATTAATTAAAATATAGGCAATCTGCCACCCATTTTGAAAGGAAGGAGGCAGAATCAACACCATCCAGCTTCTAAAGGAAGCCATCCTTCTTTATCTACAAACCACTGTTTAGATTACAAGAGCTGCTGATTTGCCATCACTTCACAATGCTAAGTCAACCCATGGAGAACTACTCTTTTGCAGACTCAGGCCTCTTTCCAGTCCTCTGTCTCCATATGACTGCATCCCCTTTGTGTCAGAGCTTCCTTCTTCTGGTATTTTACTAGTATTGTATGAGCACAGATTGAAACCACCAAGGCTATTACCATACCATCCAATCCATCTTGAGAACTTTAGAAGATGGTTTTTATTTGAAATAATTGTTTTGTTTTAGGTGGCTAATTTTGTACATATTTGTTGGTTAATTTCTGTCAACTTGACACATAACTACGTGTAGCTGGGAAGAGGTGATTTCTATTGTGAAATGGCCTCTCTCAGATTTGCCTGTGGACAATCCCTAAAGTGGCACCACCGACAGTAGACTAGGCCCTCCCTCTCTTACATCAATCATCAATCCAAAAAATAAAAAAAAAAAAAACACTCCACAGACTTCCTTAGTTCCTGCATTCATCTGCCAATAAACTTGTTCTTGATAGTATTCACTTTGCTTATGAACATTGTATCATTGCAGAGCAAAAAACATATTCACTTTAAGATTAAGCATTTGTGGTTTATTTTCTATATCTTTCATCTCTTCCATTCTTTCATCCCCCAAACTGTAAAAGCAAGACAGGCTATGTGTGCTCCTTGTTTGGTCTTACTTACTGATCCACTCTCCTGTTTTCCTGTGCTCAGTTACTGCGTGTTTGATTAAATAACTCCCCTCCCACTAAGCATTTTCCCCTTGATAGATCTACTCCAGACTCCTTTATTTTCATGAGCAGATCACCATAGACTGGTAAGAAGAACTAATAGCATTCCCTCAACAACCATGTCTCCATAGACTTTTCCTGTACTACTAGCCATTCCTGTAGCCTTGCACACACTCCTCTGGCGTCATAGAGGTAAATATAGCCCCCAAATCCTCAAAGTAGTTTACCCCTCAAAAAGCAAACACAAAGGAGAATCTTAAACATGGGTGATGTTTGAGGTCCTAGAGATAAAGCAGATCTGAGAGTGTGCTTTTATTATGAACAGTCCTAGGCCAATAGAAGGGAGAAAATAATCCATGCTATGTGGTCTATCACAAAGAAAACCCTAAGTAAGATATGAGGGTTTTTGTTTTTTTATGAAGGATACAGGTAAGAATATTAATCATTATTTCTCTTAGAACCAAAGTAGAAGGAAATTAAGCTTGAGAAGATAAGGACCACACTTAACATTGATTACTTTAAAGTCAATTTTGTTGGATAATTGGATTTGAGATTTGTGAATACTGTTAGCTCTTCAATTTGTGCCCACAAATTTTTACTCCTGGTCTTCACATTTCATCAGAGGAAAAACTTGCCTTTTTTAATCCATGTGTAATTCTTTAGCTCAATATAGAACAACGATCTCATAAAATAATACAAAACCATTTAATATCTCTCTGTATTCATTGGTTTTCAGGCCATTCTTTCTGAACTAGTTTTCTGGTTCTTACATTCCTCCTCACTTACTGTTTGACTTATAACCACCAGAGAGTCCGCCCGCTGCTTTCAGAGCTTTTCTTGCTAGATTAATAAGTAACACTGTAGCAAAAGCATCTCTAAACTGCCTTTTACCTTGTTTGATATTAGGCAATGAAATATGAGTGACTCATCAATGAGTGAAGTACCTTAACTTGGGAAAATTACACTAGGTATGCTTCAAGCATCCTTAAAACACAGCTTTACACATGTCTCTGCAGTACCTTGATTAAATAACCTTTCCTTCTTTTCAGCTCAATGAATTCTAAGAACCAATTATCCTAAACACATATTCAACTCAATCAGCCCTGGAAAAGGAAAATATTTGACAGGATAGTTCCTCTGTCTATCTCCCCTATCCTAAGTGCTTGCATTTGCAGTCTCTAACACTCATAAACAAACATGGCTGTCATACTGGCCCAACCCTTTTCCCCTTATAATCTGAATAACAAAAAGAAATACATAGCAGGAGTTGGAGACATGGCAGTTAAAAGTTCTTGATTCTTTTTCAGAGGGCCCAGATCAATTCCTATCATCACATGGTACTCAACTGCAACTCCAGTTTCGAAGGATCTATCTGGGTTCCATGACCACAGTACATGTATAGGGCACAGACATATACCGAAGTAAAACACCCAGAGACACAAAACTAAAATATTTTTATAAAGCAATCTATACCAGTATATCCTAGTTTAAGATTTTTCCCTCTTCTACCCAAAGCTGAGAGCAAGCATTTTACATAACTTTGCTCTCAATGTGTTAGAAGCATTATGGTACCAGCAAGGGGACCTAGGAGACAACTCTGTTGTAAAATTTCATGAAATGTGTCTCAAACAACCAGATTTTCACATTGAAACAACTGCCCTGGCTATTTAAACTTCAATCCCCAAAGAGATTCTTCTCACTCCTATGACGGTTGATATTGTTTGACAAGTTGACAGGATCTAAAAATGCCTTCAAGGTAAACCTCTGCAAGGGATCTTCCAGGTTAGGTCAACTGAAGTTGTGAGGACTTACCACTCCAGGGATTTAGAATTACATTAAAAGTTAAAAGCTAGCTGAGCACCGGAATTCATATCTCTCTGCTCTCTGGCCAGGTGTCAAGAAGAGCTTCAGCTCCCACTACTATATCTTCTCATTATGATGGACTACATCCTCTGAAATGCAGGTTGAAGTAAATTCTTCATGCTGGAGACTGCTCTTTTAAGGCATTCTGGTGTAGCGATTGAGGAAAGAAACTAATATAGAAACCTGACCTAAGAACTAGGACTAGGTCTGTGATAAATGGATGATATCATTTGCAGACCTTTGAAGTGGGATTGCAGGAGGAAGGTGTAAGAAATTTGAACTTTAAACCAGAAAAACCCTATACTGTTTTAAGCAGATCCTAACAGGCTACCCTAGTAGGAATATGGAAGAACAGACTGCAAGAGGAATGTGGATAGTTGAGGCTTGGCTTGTAAGGGTTTGAAGGGGAACAAAGACTCTATGAGTAACTTGGCTATGATCCATTTTTGAATGTGTGGGCAGAGGATCTGGTTAAATTTTGGCTATTCCCTAAGAACTTGTATGAGTCTGAATTTCATATAAGTGAACTAACTGTTTGACAGAGAAAATATTAAGACAATATCATATTCAGGCTATGGCATGGTTGATTGCTCTTTTTATTCATATCTGTAGTGGGATAGAACAAAGAGAAATGAAAAAAATATGTTTCTGTTCTAGGAAAGACATCTGAGAAAATTCAAAAGCATAGACAATAGGAATGGTATCCTAAGAGTCAGAGTGCACAAGTTAAAAATTCTAACTTAGAAGAAAACAAATCCATTTGAAAGGAGAGTTTCTGACCTGAGATGTTACTGTTCCATAATAGTTACCTAGGCAGAAAGAACTTTGGTCCAATGGGGCTCAGGCTACATGTCAACCTGGTAGAAGAATATGGTATTACTGTCAATTGAGTTCTGGGCTGATAGATAGGAAAGCTGTAAGAATAAAGGGATCATAGTAACAAACACACAAAGCTTCCAAAAGGCTGCTGAGACCATTTGTGTATTAAATTATAGGTTCAGATTCTCTGAAAAGATGCACTGGGGGTGGGGGAAGCATTGCATGAAGCTATGAAGACAAAGCCTATAATTAAAATATAGACACGAGGATGTCAGCAATATCACAATCATGGGAAGTCCACCAAGGAAAGCTGCAGGCATGGAAGGAAGCTGGAAGCTGGACCAAGAGAGATGCTATGTGTGATGGAGAAAGCAAGGCCAGTTTGGAGACGATACCTAAGCTCTTTGAAGCACAGACAATGCACTCATGCATCTGAAAGATTTAGAGTTTTCCCTGTTGAGTTTGGTTCTTGCTTTTGTCTGATCTTTCCTTGCTTTTTCTCTATTCTGCCCTTTTGGGGTTGGGATATTCATCCTACACTGCTGCATCCTGAAATGCTATCACTTGTTCTTGATTTTTATAGCCCAGACTTAAGATACTGTCTTACATCTTAGAAGAGACTTATACTTTAAATGATTATACAGCATTGGACTATTAAAATCAAGGACAATTTTTAATGCATTTTGTATTATGGAATTAGTTATGAACATATGGAGACAAATACAGAATATACTGGCTTAAAAGTAGTATGTTTGAATGTCAAATAGACAAGGATGGAATTGTGATAGCTTGTACCAATCATAAACCTGAACAGAGCTAGAATCACCTTGAAAACAAATCTCTGACTGTATCTATGAGGGCCATTCTAAATTAGGTTAACTGAGAAGATACATCTTTAATGTTGGTAGCACTACCCCATTGGCTGGACCAAATGAAGAAGGAGAAACTATTTAACATGAACATTCATTTCCCTCTGCTTCCTAACTGAAGATGCAACATGAACAGCTGCCTCATGCTCCTGGCATGATGTTTTCCTCAGTATGGAGGACTGTACCCTTTAGCTGTGAACTGAACCAAACACTTTCTCCCTTAAGTTGCTTTGTTACAGATATATTTTGTCCCAGTGATGTAGAAAATAACTAATACTGCTGTGGGATGTTCAAGTATGTCAAATGTGTTGCTCTGATTGGTTAAAATAAAACACTGATTGGACAGTAGCCAGGCAGGAAGTATAGGTGGGACAAGCAGAGAAGAGAAGGTGGAGGCAGAGAGAACTGCCAGCCACCACCATGACAAGCAAGATGTAAGGTACAGGTAAGCCACAAGCCACATAGAAAATTATAGATTAATAGAAATGGGTTAATTTAAGATATAAGAAGTAGATAACAAGAAGCCTGCCATGGCCATACAGTTTATAAGTAATATAAATGTCTGAGTGATTATTTTATACATGGGTTGTGGGACAGTGAGGGCTTGGTGGCAGCTGGAGAGAAGCTCTCCAGCAACATAATACAGAATACAAATCCCCTCCTTCTAGATGCCTTGAATTTTTAGGATGTTCTTATAGACAGTATCAAGTAGCAAATCTAATCCATTAACATGTTATCATGGTGGTTTAATGGGAAGATGATAGTTGAAAAAAACCAGGCTCTGTGTATTAGCATTATTACCTCATTACTTGAAGTTATTTTATTACTAACTGAAAATTCAAGTATGCATTTAGTTTGGGTAAGATAATTTGCTTGTTTAATATTGAAGAATATTATTAAATCTATCTATAAACAATTCTTTAAAAAACTAAAAAAATATAAGAGAGTAAAATAAAATTGTAAGGTTTTTTGAAGTATTTCAATCCAACATAACCTAAAATTATATATATACATATATATATATATGATAATATTTCTGTATTATTCTATATTATTAAAGAAAACACAGAAGAAAATAAAATATACTGGGAAATCAAAACTAAGAATAAGAAATGGCCTGTTTTCACCAATAAAGTCAAACTATTTCACAAATTATTTATTAAATATTGAGTTAAGATTTCATTCCATAATTAAGCATCTCAAGGATCAATCAAGAATCCAGAGCCATTCATGATTGGAACACAGCAGGATGCTCATCCAACTAGTGGAAAACACTCCTGGCAGCAGACCCACAGTTCCTCACCATTTCAGGATGCCCCCTTCACAATCAATAGCTTCATCTATTTATCTACCTCAAAATTTTGTTAAATCCACATCTTCCTCCCATAGCCCCAAACTTTTGGACAAAGGAAACCTTTAATATTTGTTTATTTTTTAAAAACATCCTGTTTTCCCCAGATAAATCAATGCACTCTAGGTTCTAAAGTATCTTTGATTTTTGCTGTTTGTGACCAATCACTTATACTTTTCAAAGTGAACATATTTCTCTACATTGGAAACTTTCGTAAGCCTGTTCATCTAGTTTTCTCTGTACCCAATTTTCCAACTTGTTTAAGAAGTCTATACAAACTTCATTATGTTCTCTCTTACCACAGCCATACAGTTTCTAAACAATGTAAGTTTCTGTGTGCTTTCTTGGTTGGGTCTGAGCGACTGTGGGACTGGCGGGTAAGAGAGATTTGTCCTGACTGGGCCAGGCAGGAAAACTCTAACTACAAATGGCGCCCAACGTGGGGCAAGAATTTCCACCTAAAACCTGAGAAAAAAGATTCTAAAATGGAGCTAAAAACAGCTTCCTAGTTGTCTTTCTCAAGGTAGTGGCAGCCCACCAGTTTCAGCTACTATGGCAGGTTTCTGGCTTGTGTGTCTGACCTGCAGTGTGGCAGGAATGAGGAATCTACAAGCGACACTTTAGTCTGCTGCATGGTGGATTTGGCCTTTGCTAGTTCAAAAAACAAAAAACGAACAAAAAACGGTTTCTGGGCTATGCACTACTTTGATAGAACTGCTTCTGATAGTTGATGGTACACATGGCTCCAGACCCAAAGCTGGCAGTAAACTGTAACACCACCATGTTGGAAAGCTGAGGTGGGCGGAGCCAGCAGCCACAGCCACGCTTCAGTCTTACAAAGATGGATATTACACAGAGAATCTGGTTTATGTTGTCTTTGGGATTTTTAACCACAGAAAAAGATTTGATTGTAAGAGCTGTTGAGTTAAACAAATATGTAAATTTTAAAGGTACTTTGACTTCAAAACTTGGATATAAGGATATGTTGCTTTGGAAAAGAGTCTCTGCTTATGTTTCCACAGAAAGCCAGAGGCTGTGGATTTGTTCCAGATTAAGATATATCAGGTTTGATCAGCCAAGACCACCTGAAAGGTCTCCGATGACACCATGGCCCAGATGATCCGACATCCAGAATGGTTTCAAGTCAACTGGCTCAGAGGTTCACCTTAATGGACTACTCTATAATCCTAAAATTTTCTTTGTGTTCCCATAAGATACAGCGCCCCCCTCCAGCAGGAAGTAGTAAAAAAAACTATGCCCACATTCCCAAAATTATCAAGCTGGCTTTGGAGATGGAATTGTCTCACTCCTTCTCTAAACCCAGACATATTGCTAAAAGAAATGGTTAAGAGATTCTTGTGTCCCAAATCAGTAAAGCCCTCTGGTGTGGGGCAGAAAAAAACCAATATTTTTCTTTAAAGCAGGTTGATTATAAATGAGATCTCTTCCTAAAGAAGAAAGGGGGATATGATATAGATATAATAGGATGAAAAGGTAGATTAGGGAACTTACTTCTAAAGAGCAACAACTTGTTTAAAATGTTTTACATCAGTATAGATTTTAATCTATTGATACAAACTTAAAGTTAATATTGTTATACTGTGTGTATATTTCTACTCTTGTTTAAGGTATTATGTTTGTACAGCTCATTTAAAATTGTAATGGATAATTAAAAATAGATTAATAATTAGTCATCTATGATAATCATACTCATAGCCATGTTAGCTAAGTCTTCTAGATATACACAGAGATATTTCAGATAAATAGGTAATCTTCAAATACTTCAAAGACCTACAGAATATGGCATTTAAAATATTTTTAAAATTTAGACTTTCTGGACAGTGAGACATGTCTGCTTCTGGCAGCACCAATTTACTTCAGAAAGGAGGATGGGCATTGAAGACACTTCATATGGCGTTTATCTTCACCTTGGCAAAAATAGCCATTTGGGCAAGAAACTGTTCTTGCTTGGACTGCTTGATCAACTGGACGTGCAGGACCCATAGAAAGGTGACCACTGAACTTTGCTTGACAAAATGGTCCTTCAGGTTCCTGCTTCACAGAGGAAACTGCCAGACATTCTACGGGACACTGAGAGAAGTGACCGAGAGACTCTAGCCCTGTGGGCTGAAGACAAATGCCCCAACTTTACAAAGGAACATTAGGTGACTGTCCAGACTGCCAGCTGTCTCTGTCTACCCTGCAAGACTCCAGAAAGTTGCTTGCATCCTTCTCCTGTTTCTCAGGTAATATTATATCCTTCTGAGGTCTTTGATGTGGTTGAAGACTAGATAGTTATAATTTCCTCAGTTATGATGAAAGATAAGTTAGATATAAAACCTTAGACTCACAAATATAAGATAGATAGGATATCTTCTTTAATATTATAACTGTAATTCTTGCTTGATAATTGTTTTGTTATATGTAATTGTACTATGTAAAAGTTAAAACCTTCCTTAAAAAAAAAAGAAAAGGGGAAGTGCTGTGGATATCGCTCTGTGTAAATAAAGTTCTGATTGGCCAGTGGCCAGGCAGGAAGTATAGGCGGGACAAGAGAGAAGAGAATTCTGGGAAGTAGAAGACTGGGGAGAGACACCGCCAGCCGCCGCCATGAAAAGCAACATGTAAATATATTGATATTTTATTTGTATTGAAATGTGATTTTATTTGTATGTCAATAAAGTTGCCTTGAGGTCAGAGCAAGCCAGAGCAGAAGCCAAGCAGTAGTGGCCACGCCTTTAATACCAGCACTTGGGAGGCAGAGCTAGGCGGATCTCTGTGTGTTCAAGGACACAGCCAGCAGGGCAGACACACGCCTTTAATCTCAATACCAACCATAGACGACCTGGAGGTCTGTACAAACAGGCAGTGACAAGGAGGTCATGTGGCTGGGTTTACAACCAATGAGAAAACAGAACAGAAAGTCTTTAAATAGACAGGACGCACAGAAGTAGGTCTCTTGCGGAGAGGAAGAATGGCAGAAGCAGTGAAGGGTAAGGTTTTCCGCTTTTGCTCTGACCTCTTGGTTTTTAACTCTGCAATCGGTTCTGTGTTTCTTATTTAACAAGCCGGATACATCTACATGTAAAGACACTGGTAAGCCACAAGCCATGTGGCAAAGTATAGACTAACAGAAATTGGTTAATTTAAGATAGAAGAAGTAGATAACAAGAAGCCTGCCACAGCCATACAGTTTCTAAACAATGTAAGTTTCTGTGTGCTTTCTTGGTTGGGTCTGAGCGACTGTGGGACTGGCGGGTAAGAGAGATTTGTCCTGACTGGGCCAGGCAGGAAAACTCTAACTACATTATGTAAAAGATTTCTATGTCACTGTGCCCATTACTCATGCTAGTCTCCCCATCTCCTGCAGTATAGTTGGGCCCTTTGCTCCTGAAACTGGAAACCGCCAATATCACTGTGAGCTTGCAATTATAGATTCCAACCTGTGTTTTCCCCACATTCAATTATCCCTAACTCAACTTCACGGAGTGACACAGAGATGAGCCAAAGGATCTGTGGCCCTTGTTTCTAAGGCCTTTGAACCTCTGCCTTGTTTGGGTATTCTCCCTTCAAACATCTCTCCAAGTCCCTTCAAAGCTCAGCTGTGGGTTTTCATTATTCCCTATCAGCTTTTCTCTGAGTTTCCATTTTACAGACACCTTGATATATTGATTCTTGAGTGAATAAAAAAAATTGTACACCAAACTCAGTAGATTGAAAGTGAATGCTTTGTAACATTAGCTACACCCAGTCTCCAAATTTTACATGCATCAGTTTTGGTCTGAGTGTGAAATTTCCTGTTCAAACTCCTGTGTTCAAGCAGCCAGTGGCGCTGTGTGAGAAGGCTGAGGAATCTTTAGGATGTGAGGCCATGCTAGAAGTCGATCACTGGAGATGGTCCTTAAGGTTTTAGAGCCCAGCTCTTCTTCCTTTACTGCTTCCTGACTGTGTATTCATTTTGATCAGCAAGCTTCCTGTTTCTTTTGGCATGCTTCCCTGTCAGATGAACTCTGTCCCCCCAGGAACTATAAGCCAGAATAAACCCTCCCTCCTTAAACTGCTTTGTCAGGTAATTTTCATATACAGAAGCAAGAAAAATTAGGTAATGTAGCATATACTCATTCCTGCTACTCTGCTTCTTTGGCTTCTACATTAATAGTGTTCTTTATAATGTTATACCTGGATGGTTGTTAGCAACAAGGCAACTTCTTAGCCTCCAGTTATTACCATTACATTTTTCATCCCATTCTACATAAATATTTTTCTTGTCTGTCATGGACCGAAGTCTTATGGTCCCTAAAACTAAAGTGTAACATTCAAAACACATTCCCATGTTTACATTCAACCAATAACAGACAAGATGATCTGTATCATCTGGATTTTGTTTCTGTTTTTTGTTTTTTCAATTCTCTACATCATATATTGCCTTTCCATTCTGATATACTTACAATGTCTCCTCCCACATGCCCCAGGTTCTCCTTGGACATTTCCTCTGTTTCAAATTATCTTTATGTTCCAGCTCTTTAGAAGTCCCCTCATCCTCACTTAGTAACTCCATCATCTGACCTCTCCTACTGGTCATTTAATGCCTTTCAACATTTTTACTATTTTATTTAGATGGATGCTTTTATTTTGAGTTTTCAACAACTTTATTCCTTTAAGAAGAAGCCGTTTTAATATTATTTTGAACAAACACAGTTTACTTTTGAGAGGTCCACATAATTTCAGAAGGAGGGAAGGTATGGCCAGGTCTACTCCAAAGATGGAAATGACCTCAGTCAAAGATGACTCTCTTCCACAGAGATGCAGGTCTCCACCACAGGCCTGGACTAGTCTGGAGACTCTGGAAGCTTTTGAGTATGTGTGATGTCTTTAGATAGTGCTAGGTGGTAGCTCTTGTTGAGGATGCACTTGGCTATGAGGTAACAATGGAAGTCTCATGCTTGCTTTCATGACCTGTTGTCCAGGAAATGGGGACTGCCCTGACTAAGCCCATGAGGTTGGAAAAGGGGTAGATGCTGCAGTCAGATGCCTTGCCTACAACAGGTCTCAGAGTTCATCCTGTATAGGTTGGCTTACTGGTAGGGGTCATAAGGCTTTGCTCAGTTCTGAGTTGTAAGTGAAAGATGTGAACTTAATTATTATTTCCTCCTTCAAGCAAGAGACATCTCCCTCCAAACTGGCTGCTTGGAGTTGGGAAATAGGCGATGAAGACAACTCTTTCCTTCTTTCTTCCTTCAATATCTTGTTTCTTTTTGTTACATCAAGTGTGGTTGTTATGGTCTCATGTTAATTGTTTATCATCTTTGATGGTATATTAAACTGTTCAATTTAGTATTTCTGTGGGGAAACAATCAACAGAGAAATTCATCAACCATCTTATTCCTTCTCTCTGAGAACTATTTATTTTTCCATAGAAGTTCCCAGG
This sequence comes from Onychomys torridus, assembly GCF_903995425.1. NCBI lineage: Eukaryota > Metazoa > Chordata > Mammalia > Rodentia > Cricetidae > Onychomys > Onychomys torridus. The sequence continues at coordinate 70,017,295 of NC_050453.1, forward strand.
GTAGAAAAAGAATTAAAGCTCTGATTTGAACTTTGAAATTATGAAGATCTTGAGTCACTCTATCTTGTTCTAGCTTTGGTCCCCTTAATATCCTTTCATTGTTCATCTCTATGTCAGACCTAACAGTCTTCCAATATCAGGGGATAAATAAAAAACAACACAAAACAAAAAAAATCCAACAAAAATAACATAGCATCTTGGAATTTATAAACTTAGCAGATTACTTAAACATGAATTAAGAATGACATTCATAGCATCTGATACCTATAGCAAAGAGTTTCCTATTTTGCTGTAACCCACTTTCCTAGTTAACTTGAACTGTCAGGTTAACAGAGCTTAGACACACCTGGGAAGGGATCATCTTACTTGAGGTGTTGCCTCGATGAGATTGACTTGGAAGAATATCTGGGAGGACTATCTTGATTCTTAACTGAGGTAGGATATTACATCCTACCATGAGTGGGACCATCAATTTTCACTACATCCCTCAAAGACATTCCCATAGCCTAAACTTTAATTCCTAAATTGAAGCTTCTCCTCTTAGATGACCAGAGGCTGATCAGGACAGGATCCAGTGCCACCAAGAGGCAGTTGATTTGCGCTTGAAAAATATCTATGTACTCTCAAACCATTTTGGTAGTGTAGGGGTAGATGGAATTAGACATATATTTACCTTCATGATTCAAATCCCTACAAAAGATAAAGTCAAGAACACAAATATATTTTACTAAAAAGTTACTACAAAAAATGTCATCTTCATTGTAAAGTCATAACCCTAAGCAATTAATATTAATTCATGCAGAAGTGTCAACCTTACAAATGTCATTTCCCATGATAAAGAACTCCTCCAGGGTACAGAATGGGCCTGTTGACAGCTACTCAACTGATGATGTCTATCCGATTTTGAACTAAAATGTGAATAGCAGCAATTTTCACTTGATCATTTTATTCTTCTGATTATTTGCCAAATAATCAAACAAAAACAAAACAGAAGAAAATCAACTCTCTAGAATTTTAAACATCCTTTCCTTACCACAGGTCTGTTTAAACAACAGGAGCTTAAGCACAGCTTTAATAGTTTTTAACTTTGTTTTAAGGTAACACCTGTGCCAAAAGTTTTCTTAATTTCAAACCCAGAGACTCAAAGGCCTCTGCCTAAGTACACAATCTGATTGTCAGGCAGAAGGACAACTTATGCAAAGTCTTGTCTTCTCTTAGTTAAACATCTTGTATCAGATGAATACATTATAAGAAATAAAAATCTCATGTCTCATTTTCAAAATAAAATTGTCTTGAGTCAGTGTAGATCTAATTCTAGATGAACCCCTACTGGTAGTGTAACTACCCACCACAACCTCTCAGCTTCTCCTACCACCCAAACTTGATGTTTAGAGCAGAAAATTACTAAGAGCCAAGCTGGCCTAGTGACCTATAGACCAGAAAGGGTCATGCATCTGACAAGTTTCAAAATAAGCTATAAGAAGAGACAATGTACCCATGTGTGGTTGAGAAAAAGACAAATGAGCAGCAGAGGGAGATGTCAGGCTTAGCTGATGTGGAAGACTGCTGCTCCCCACTGATCACTCAGCTAGGGGGAAAGGGAGGGAGTGGCTTGCTTGCTATAGAGTTCACACACATTTTATCCTCTGCCTCAATCAGTATCCTACCCTGACCTCACTTTGCCTGCTCTTAGTTTCCAGTGCTATATGATGAAGGGATCCACATTTCTCATGGCATAAAAGTTGCTTCTCGGGCTGAGGAGAAAATTCTTGGCAAAGGGCTTGAAGCATAAGCCTGAAGACCTGAAAGTGGGCCTCCACAGTCTGTGAAAACATGGTTGTTGTTGAGTAGGCCTGAAATCTCTGCTCTGGGGAGGTGTAAGAAAGCTGCTCTATGGCAGGTGCTGGCCGGCAGCCTAACAGACCAGTGTGCTCCAGGTTCTGTGAGAAACCCTGTCTGGAGAAGTTTTGAAGAAGAGGGTGACTATGGAAGATTCTGCCATTGACTTTGGCTTCCATACACAAAGGCAAAGGCACCCACAAACATACACGCATGCTTCCACCCATGCACATACACATATACATATTCAAATTTGACACACACACACACACACACATATATATATATATGTATATATATTCCTAAAGGCCTGGAAATCAGCACCATCAAGACTTATACAGGACAGTCACTTTGAATTGACCTCCAAACTAAAGACAGAGAATAAATGAAAATGTAAGAATACCTAGGTAAATGTACAAATCACCTTTTTTTTATCTTCTGCTGTGTGTGTGTGTGTGTGTGTGTGTGTTTGTGTTTGCCCACCACTCTTTGCTTTTTCTCATCTGAAAAGAGGAAATGGAGTGGTAGAGTGGATCCCATTTTCCACTTGCAGAGGAGAACAGGTAGATAGCCATAGACATTATATAATATACAATGTGCGGGCTTTTTGAACATAGGGGATGACTCAATGTGTAAAGATGCTTGCAGCCTAGCCTGATGATCTGAATTTGATCTCTGGGATTCAGAAGGTAGAAGGAGAGAACCAACTCCCATGTGTCCAATAATCTCTATAGGTATAGTGTAAGTATACATGTACACATACCCAAAAAATAAACAAAATAATATTTTTTAAAAGCTGTATTTTCAAATTTGGTATACCACTCCAGTATTGAATTCCTCTGTGTGTGCTGATTCTATGTGGCACTCACAACATCTGGTGACTTGGAGGCAAGATGGAAAGACGTGGTAAATTAAGAGTAAATGGGGAGAACAGGAACTCTTCAATGTATCAGGCTGTTATTAATGAGAACTGCATATACCCAAGATGACCACTCACATTTATAGTCAAAACCTAAGTGGCTTCCTTATGACCAAAATATAGTAATTACCCTGTTGACATTTCTAACCTCTGCCTTAATGTCTTGGGTCTCTAATGTACAGTACACCTCAGATAGCATGATGTCTCACTCCAAAAAAAGAAGCTTCTTAGATAACAATAACTATAAAATATTCCACTTATTTTTTAAAGAATTTTTATTCACATTGAAAAATATAACTTCAAAAACCATTAAAATAATTTATATAGCTGCTGTTAAGATACTTGAGCACAGAGCTCTCTCTTGAGAAGTCCATGCCTACATTTTATGGCTGGTATGACTGTTATACTCACTGAATAATTGACTGACTGAGAGATGGTGTCATATATCTCAGTCTGACATCTAAGTCACTATGTAGCTGAGAATGACCTTGATCATCTGATTGCCTGGCCTCTAAATCCAAATCCTAGGTGCTGGGATTACAGTGGTATACCACTATGTCCATTTTATATGGCTTTGGACAATGAGCTCAGGCTTCATGCACATTGGAGTTCTCTACCAAATGATTTACACCCCCAACAACACAGGTGAGTCCTGGGTTTGATGGAGAGACTCTGCCTGAATGAGAGTGTGGAAGCATGATTAAAGAAGATTCCTGGCATTAACCTTGGACACACACACACACACACACACATACATACACACACACACACACACACACACACACACACATACAAATAAAAATAAAAAAATAAATAAAATTAACCTTACTCCTCCATTTCTCCTGAGTAGAAGCCTCAGAAAATAATTCTTTTGAAAAATAATGAGATTTATTTTATTTTATGAACATTTTTGCCTGCATGTATGTGTGTACACCATGTACATGCCATGTGTTTCTGGAGTTTAGAAGAGATCCCATGGAACTGGAGTTATGGATTGTTGTGAATCACCATATGGGTACTAGGAACCAAAGCCAGGGCCTCTGAGAGAGCACTGAGTGTTGCCAACCAGTAAGCTGCATCTGTAGCTCTGAAAAGAATGCCTTAGGAAGCTAATGGCCACAGGTTAGGACAATAGTACCCACTGCTGCTGATATCCTCTTTAAAATTGTAACAAATGCTCTTCCCTACAAAATCCTCATTCCTGCACACACACAAATTTTGTCAGGGTCACATGTTCCTTTGTAAATAGTAAGAATCTGCAAATCCATGGCTTCCAATTGTTCACTTAAAAAGTATCAACCCTTAATCTTAACCACCCTTTTTCTCTTAAATCCTTTAATTTTGACAACACTAATTAAATGACCTCAAATTTCACAGTGATATTTCCTTAATCATAAATTAGATAATGCCTTGTTGAACCTGGAAATTAGAAACATAATGAAGTCTATATATTTAATCATGATCTGAGACTCGGTTTTCATTAAAAAATTCTGTGCTCTATTTTTAAAATGTCTATTGGTAGAGTTGGAACTATCTCTAGCTTAGCTGCTTTGATATCATTGGTGAATCCTTTATGGATAATCTGTGAAGTTTAGTCACTGTAAAGTGATTGATACTATCCCAATAACAACTGTGTTTGCTGTTCAAAATCAGCAGCCTTCTACCATGATGCAGTATAATCAACTAGTCAATCAAATGACCAGAAAAAGGAATGCTGTAACTTTGCCTGTCCTATTGGCAGCCTGGTGAGAGAGAGGTGGGTGAGAATTGTATATACACATATGCATGTGAATGTGAATGAATAGAGGCTATAGAACATCAGATGTCCCGCTCTATCACTTTCCATCATATTCTTTGGAGACAAACTGCCTCACTGAAACCATAATGCTGGTGGCCAGCAAGCCCCAGTGACATTCCTGACTTCATTCCTCACCACAGCTCTGGGGTTACAAGCACATGCAGCCATGCTCAGCATCTCATGTGTTAGGGATTCAGACTCAGACCTTCATGAATGGACGGCATGTGCCCTTGCCTACTACTCTAGCTCTTTAGCTCCTTAAGCCCTCTTTCTTGTCTTCTAGACATTTATAATATCAGCACACTCAAGATGACGAATGAAGAAGAGATATGGGATTAAAGACAGCATTTTCATTCTAGTTTGACTTCAAAGAAATATATAATCACTACAGAGAAAACTGCAGAATGCAAATGTATCAAGGCAAAATAAATGAAAATTTTAATGTGTTTCCTTTTAAAAACATACATGTCTAGTCACAAGAGATATCAATATATTATAATAATTTATTTCCTTGAAATTATGCATTTGGGATTTGGGGAGTAGCTCAGTGGTGAGGCATATTTTTAGCAGGTGAAACTCCCTGTTTAATTTCTACAATTACAAAAATAAAAAAATGAAATACAGTTTAGGAATCTTGACTATGTCCTTACAATTCTCCACTGTCTATTTTGAAAGCCTAACACTATGTACCCACATGGACACTGTTTAAAGAAGAATATACAGAATACTGATGGTGATGAGGGCTTAATCCATAAACTGCTTATCCCACAAGCATGAAGACTTGAGTTTGATTCTCAGAACCCTCACTTTTAGCTGGGCCTTGTATCTTTAGCCCCAGTGATGTTGAGACTCAGACAAGAGAGTCCCTAGAGTTTGCTGGCCAGTTAGCTTAGCAGAATCAGTGGGAGGCTCAGTCTCCAAAATATATTGAGGAAGACACCTGCTATCAAAATCTGGTCTCCACAGTATCTGCCCATATGCTCATAGACATGAACGCTTGCTCACACAATTTCCCATTGCCTATTCCTCACTCTTGACATGACCAACCTACATGGGCCACTGACATTACTTAAAGAAAAATACATTGAATCATATCATTGAAAATAAAAGAGGAAAAGTTGTGGTAAAAAAAAAAAAAAAAAACAAAATAGAAAATACTGATGCTATAGTTGTGAACGTAAGTATATAAAGTAGCTGTGAAGGTTTTGTTGTCTGACAAATTAATTCATGCTTTTAAGCAACAGATGCTGTGACTCTTCAAATGCATAATGGCATACATTTATCAATTTATGCATATTTCAATTAAATCTCTAAAGAGAAGAATTGATCACTGCACTCCAATAAGTATGTGATTAAATCATAAGGTAAGACATAATTGAACAGAAAATTGATTTAGCTGAATAAATTGGAGGAAATGCTGCATTGATCAAAAAGAAAAAAAAAAACATTGCAAGTAGTGACAACAAGAATGATTGAAATTTGAATTTTTAAAGATAATTGGATCATGAGATGAAGAGGAGAAATACTTTTTGGAATAGTTATAGGATAGTTACCAATATCAGAAAACTATGAATAGGGACTGGAGTGGTATCTAGATCAGTGATTAGGAGCATTTGTTTCACAAATATGAAGAAAGGAGTTTGGATCCTCATGCCCATGCATACCTTTAATCCCAGAACAAAAGGAGGCAGACACCTGAGGACTGCCCAGTATTAGTATTGCTGGCTACACAAGGGTAGCTAGAGAATACTCTAATTTCCTTGAGAGACCCTGCCTCAAAGGAACAAAGTCAAGAATGACAGAGTAGGACAAATGACATTCTCATCTGGCTTCCTCATGTGCAGGTGCATGCATGTATATATATATATATATATATATATATATATATATATATATATATATATATATATATATGTGTGTGTGTGTGTGTGTGTGTGTGTGTGTATATATATATATATATACATACATACATACATACATATGTGTGTATATGTATATATGTATATATGTGTGTATATGTATATATGTGTGTATATGTATATATGTATATATGTGTATATATATGCATATATATTCTCTCAAAATAATAATAGAAATAAAAGTAAACTATAGCTAAATTTAAGGCTAAGTTCAGAGAAAATGAGACAGTAATTTTAGACCTCCTCCTTTTGGGGGAGGGTGAATTATCTCTTAAGCATCTTTTTACTTCTTAAATTTTAAATCTTATCAAAGTTCATGAGAAAAACTCTGTTGTTTAAAAAAAGAGTTGATGATTCCACAGTCACATAGTAGTTAAGTTGGGTTCTGTGTTCTGTCTGGGATATGATGTAAGTAACTACAAGCAGTCATGAGGAAAGGTTCTGATTTTAGAAGAAGTTAGTCAGATAGAAAGCACGGTTAATTCACTAATGCTGTCTTCTCTTTCTGGGTAGGAAGTAAGGGAAAAACAGATTAGTGTTCTGTATCAACTTCTGCAAGATGGAAAGACAACCCTACCCCAATGATTGTACTATATATCAGTAAAATGTAGGCATGTATGACTTGAGGTTGGTCCTGAAATAAGACTATGGTACAATCTTACCAAAATCTTTTTGTAAGTACTCAGACTTTCACTTGATTCAAACATGCCTCGAGAATGTGGAGACACTGTAGCCTTTTATTTATTTTTCACTTGTAAACCATCTGTTTTGTGCAGGGGGTATATATGCATGTGTGGCATGCATGTACATTTGTGATTGGGTGTACTCTCCTGGGCATGTGTGTGGAAACTTGAGTTGACCAATGCTGAATGCCTTTCTTAACTGCTGTGTTATAGTTTCATTTCTGTTATTGTGACAAAACATCTGCCACAAAATAACAGATGGAAGATAAGGGTTTATTTTGCTCACAATTCCAAAGATGACAGTACATTTTTTTCATGGATAACAGGGTAGACAATCCAGAAACAGTCCTACCACATCTGTTCTGACCAAGAGCTGAATATGTGGTATGTTCCAGGTTCTGATTCACAGAAAAATTATTTTCTGGATGCCAAAAATCCCATGAAGTTTGGGTAGGGGACATAGACAATCCATCTATAGTATGTGTACTGCCAGTGATTATTTTTCCTTAAGAAGGGTGTTGTTTGTAACTAAAACAGTTCCTCTACTCCTCTACATGCCTGTCATAAATTGTTATTCTCTCATATGAAAAACTTTGTCACAACTGATTATACGTTTTTAAGTGTCTAGATCAGGGTCCTCGATGAAAAACATGACAACAGATGTCTGTAACAGCTTTATAATATGTTGTCTTCGAAACAGGTTGCAGTGCATCTGGGGTCCTCCCATCGGCCATCTATTCAACTTACGTTCCCTTGGAAAAGCAGATTTTGCATGAAACCTCAGGACTTGGTGTAGACAGAAGATGCTTGACAGGAAAAGTATATATGTGCTTTTGCCAGAATGTATGATAGGAACTCTTTCTACTAATGGGGAGAGATGTACACTGGGGAAGAGATGTGAGTTGGCATCAGATCATTCTGAGATGGCAGAGAAGAACAATTTGTAAGCATTAGAAGAAAATTGGATCTCCAGTGAATCTTCAAGTCCTTCATTGGGGCACACTTAGCAGACTTGACATGAACCAACCTCATGTTATGGGAGAGTCCTGCCAACATGAACAAGCTTTCAGTCTTCTCTTTACAATTCATCACTTCATGTGAGAATGCAAATGTGTTAAGTATAATTTTTTAAAAAGTATTACAAAGCACATTTAGTATTTAGGAACACATGGTACAGTGGTACTGTGGTGGTATTGTGTTCCCCAAAATATTGTGCATGCTAATAAACTTACCTGGGGTCAGAGAACAGGACGGCCACAATACTAAACAGAGGTTAGGCAGTGGTAGCACAGCCTTTAATCCCAGCACTCTGGGGGCAGAGCCAGGAGGATCTCTGTGAGTTCAAGGTCACATTGGAAATAGCCAGGCATGGTGACTCATACCTTTAATCCAAAGAAATGAGCCTTTAATCCCAGGGAGTGAAGGCAAAAACAGAAAGGTATATAAGGAGTGAAGACCAGAAAGTAGAGGCATTCTGGCTGGTTAAACTTTTAGGCTTTGAGCAGTACGGTTCAGCTGAAATTCATTTGGATGAGGACTCAGAAGCTTGCAGTCTGAGGAAACAAGATCAGCTGAGGAACTGGTGAGGTGAGGAAGCTGTGGCTTGTTCTGTCTCTCTGATCTTCCAGCATTCACCCCAATAACTGGCCTCAAGTTTGATTTTATTAATTAAGATTCATGCTACAGTGCTACAGTCCATGCAGAAGAAAGAGGACAACTTGAGTATGGAAAATTATGCTGAGAACTGAGTACTCTCCTTGTACTCTGTAGGTCCCCAGGTCTTAACTCAAGTCATCATGCTTGACAGCAAACATCTTAACTCACTGAACCCTTTGGCTTTGAAAGTACAGGTTAAAGAAGCCATGATTGTTTTCCTTAAACCACTGGCATCAGCCCACATTTGATCATGGTTAATGAAATCTTTCTTGCCAAATGTTTGGGCTAGTTACATTAGTTGTTTGGAATTTTCAGTTTTCGTTTGAAACCTGAAAAAAAGTGCAAGTTCCAAATATGTAAAGGATCAAACTCTACAATGCACATTGAACCTGCAGGATCTTGCTTTGAATACCTCCCCAGTATGTGATCCTGGAGATAAGAAAAGTGGGCTCTTAGGATTTATATATAATATATATATTCAAGCTAACCAAAGCAGCGGACTTCCCAGATAACTATTAGCCTTTCTAGGTTCCATTACAGGAACATTAGCTAATATGCTTTTGTTAGAATACCAAGTCAATCAGTCTCTGCAATACTCATAACTGTGTGATATCGTCACTATTTCCTTCTATTCATGCACCAGTGGCCTTTTTACAGAACTTCAAGTGTGAGTGTGTGTGTGTGTGTGTGTGTGTGTGTGTGTGTGTGTGTACACCTGGGCAGGTACATACAACACATACATGTGGATAGTGGATAACAGGCATCGTTCTTTTTACTGGCCACCATTTTTTGAGAGTCTCTCTTTCATCTGGAACTCACCAGCAAGCTCCAGTGTCCACTTGTCTCATCCTCCCCAGTTCTGAAGTAGGAGGTATACATCACTCATCTAGCTTTTTGTATATGGGTTCTGAAGATCTGAAAGTTCCTCATCTATACAAAGTAGACACAGACAAGGTTTCTGTCTCCAAGCCTAGCTTCTAGTGTTTATATATTTCTTATGTCTTTCCTTTCTTCACCCACTGATCTCAAGTATCTGTATGTATGTGTGTAACTGGGCAGACCAGCACATTCATGAGATGTAGAGAAGACACCTTTTAGGACATGGTTCCCTCCTTCCATGATGTTGGACCCAGAAATATAATTCAGTTAATCAGGCTTAACATAAACTCCTTTACTCACTGACCTGTTTTTAGCTTTTCTTAATGAAAATCACTGTTAAATCACAAGACCTAAGAGGGTGAATAAATAATTGTGTGATACAATGGATCAGAGTGGCCTCAGCTGACCTCCGGCAATCCATCATGGGGGCACAAGAGAAACAGTGCTGTCTCTGTCACTAGGGTTGCACATGCTGCTGACAGTTACAAGTCATGTGTGAAGCATGGAGATGATTGGAGTTGTTGAAACACACATTTCTGTCCTCACCTCAGGTTGCATCTTTCTGTTTGCTAAATGCTTGCAGACTTTTCCTAATTTTGCATTCTGTTTACTTAGTTTTCTGTATCCCACTTAATTCTAGCCACCTGTCTGCACAGACTGAAGCTTGCTCACTTCTATGTGAGAGCCACAGTCCAGGCCCTGACAGACCATCCCAGTTAAACTGTTGCTGCATTTTTACTTCTCTGGGTTGAAAGCAGGTAAAAAAAAAAAAAAAAACCCAAGAGAACAGATGTTACTCTTTAAGCATTTTATTTCTGCTTCTTTCCTCTCCTCATTCCGTAGAAAACATGATATGACTCACGTTCTCATGAACATTATGTTTCTGCCTCAGAAAGACAAGCCCTTTGGGTTCTGAAATATGGAATTTGCTATCCAAATCATCAGGTAGAGAAGAGGTTCAAGCCTTGTGCCCTGCCTTGCTTCTCCTGAGTGTTAACTTCCTCATTTTCTCCCTGGGACACAGCTGGAAGCCGTGATAAAATAGGAAGTAAATGTCTATGCAGACTCAGAATGATGTAAAAACTATTCACAGGGGCTTTGTTCTAACCCACCTGTTCAAATAAAACAAAGAAATAGCAAGCTAATGCACAGGATGAGCCTCAATGTTAATCAAATAACTACTGAATGATTTCCTTGGGTCAAGGAAATACAGGAACAATGAGTCATGTGAAAATCTAATCTGGAAAAAAACAATGATGGGACACATTTGTTTGAGAGTGAGTGGCATTTGTTATTACCTACCACAAGAAAAACATCCACCTAATCATTTGTGTTTACTTTGTTTTATTAGCACAATACTGACTGTTATTGGCTAGTCGGAGAACCCTGGGGAACATCCTGCCTCTGCCTTCCTAAACTGGGATTGCAAATGTGTTTCTTTTGCCTGGCTTTTTGTTTGTGTGTTGAGGATCTGAACTTGAAACCTCATGCTTGCACACCAAGTACTTATTGACTTAATTAACCTTTTCCTATTGAAAAAAAAAAAAAGAAAAGAAAAGAAAAAGAAAACATGCATCGCACCTAGTCTTGATTGGCAACACATAGAAGTAGCAGTAGAAGGGCAGCTCCTGCCCATCCTTACAGTCCTAACATTTACTGCATTGTAGAAAAGAGCTAAGGCCCGAACACAGCAAGCTTAAGAGCATCCAGTTCTTCCTGTCTTGTCAATCTCAGCTCTGGGGTTCTCAGTATCTCCGGAGGCTGGAGGGGTACACAGCTGGGTGAGAGCCATTTTTCCTTCTAGGGTGGAACAGACACCTCTGAAGCTCAATAGGTTGAGACCCTTCATGGGGCTAAATAAGATCAGGAAATTGGGGACATTCAGCCAAGGCCCACTGCTCTTATATTTGATCAAGGATTACTTATGTGTTCATTTTAAGGAATTACGTACAATTCAAGCCATCTTATGCTTTGATAGTTTCATGAATATATATATATCATGAATTTTGGTAACTTTCACCCCCATTTCTCTCTCTCTCTGTCTCTCTGTGTCTCTCTGTCTCTGTCTCTCTGTCTCTCCCTCTCTCTCTCATTCTCCCTCTTTCTCCCATTAAACCCTCTCTTCTTCTCAATATGTCCAACTTTTTATGGTAAAAAATAAACATAAATTTTTTTTAAAAAAAATTATGTGATAGTAAGTAGGTTTGTACTGCTTAATAAATATCATCACACAACCCACCTCCAAAACTATTTTCATCTTGAGAACTTGAGCCTATCAGGCAAGTCCAACATTTTGACTGTGAGTTACCATTTGGATGCTGGTTGAACCTGGGTCCTCTGGAAGAACCACCAGTGTTCTTTACTGATGAGCCATCTCTCCAGCTCCCTGAATAATCTTTGCATATTAACAGATTAAATGTCTTAATACACAAAATATCTTTCTGTGGTTTATCTTATTATTCTGTTAGTGTGAGTTTTTTTTTAAAAATTAGCTTTATTTATGTCTCTGTGGGTTTAATATGCACACATTAGAAGGCAAGGTACCTTCAGAGGTCAGAAAACTGAGTCAGATCCCATGGAAGTGGAGCTATAGGCAGCTCTGAGATGCCTAACATATGAGGAACTGAACTCTAGTATTCTGTAAGACTCTTAATTGCTAAGCCATCTCTTTAGCACCTGCTAGGTGTGTTTTAGCTCATATTTAAAACTGTTTTCATAAATCAATAATTCCTTTTTATTCTGATGACTTTGTCACTATATCTTGATAGACAATTACACGGTTGGGCTTGCCCGGCGGACCGCCTAACTATTTCCGCTGTAGAATAGCCATCTCCGGGTCAGACATCTCGCGGGACCGGGACTCTGTGGCCTTACGTGGTTGCGTAAAGCACGCGCGCAGCCATGTAATCTACACGCATGCGTGGAGTACCCACAGGAGTCCCTGTACGCATGCCCGGCCCAACCTTTAGAAAGCCGGCGCCATCTTGCATGACTCTCTCAGGCGCTCAGGCTCTCAGTCTCTCTCCTCCTCCTCCTCCTCCTCCTCCTCCCTCCCTCTCTCCCCTTCTTCTCTTCTTACCCACATGTGTGTTTCACGCAGGCCTGTCACCTCTGTCCTCTTTAATAAAACTCTCCCGTGGTTCTGTCGTGTTCGGGACATGTTCCTAGCGCCGCATAACTACTAACATATCTAATTAATAAAATTGCCAGTTCCATATCTTAAGGCGAATCTGACAGTTTTTAGCCTTACATTCAGGCCAGAGCCTACTTCCTTTTAGCTTTTAATGCAGGTTGTTAGATAAGGATTCATTTTATTTCATGCAAATCATCACTTTTCCTAGTAATGTTTGCTGGAAAGACTTCTCTGTTATGTGTAGATCTTTAGTACCTTTGGGAGTCTCCATTGGTTTCTGTATTTCAGCATCTCACTGTCTCAATTACACAAGCTTTATAACCAGATTTTTAAGTATTTTTAAATTCATTCTTAGAAAATTTCATAGGTGTATACAATGTATCTCATCATTTTCATCCATCACTCCCTCCCTCCAACTCTTGGCCTTCTCCCAATATATCTTCCTTTCAGCTTTATGTCTTCTATTTTGTTTTTTTCTTAAATAATCCACTGAGTCCAATTAGTTCTACCTATATGCACATGGGTGTGGGGTTAACCACTGTATTCTGGGCAGCCTGCCATTGGCCACATCCTAAGGAAAACTCACTCTTTCTCTCCAGAAGCTTTAAACTGTCAATGGCTCTTCAAGCCAGGATTAGAACTTTGGGAACCTCTCCCAGCTCCATGCTGGAATTTTATTAGGCTTTATCTCCTACACACACACACACACACACACACACACACACACACACGTTTTTCGAGATAGGGTACTTCTGTGTAGTTTTGGTGCCTTTCCTGGATCTCACTCTGTAGACCAGGCTGGCCTCAAACTCACAGAGATGCTCTTGGCTCTGCCTCCTGAGTGCTGGGATTAAAAAACATGTGCCACCACCACCTGGCTCCTACAGATCTTATATAGGAAATCTCTGTTGTTCTGATATCATGTGTGCCACAACCATGTCATGTTCAGAGGACAGCACTTTACAATCTTTCTGAATTTTAAAATATGTAAGGAAGAGTCCTCTCAGCTTGTTCCCATTTTCAGCATTATTTTGGATGTTTGGGTTTTTGAAAGTCCATATAGATTTTTAAGGCAAGCTTACTTATGCAAAAGAAAATACCCATTATTTATATTTGACAGATTTTATTAATGTATACATTACTTTGGAAATAATTTATATTTTAAAATATTATCTTCTGATACATTAAATGACATGTTTTTGTTTTTTGTTTTTTTTCTTTACTTACATTGTTCTTGGTTTCTCTCAGGAAGGTTTTGTACCTTTTAAGCCACAAGTTTTTTGTTTTCTTGATGAAATATTTTAATCTTTTGGTGGGCTAGAAAGGTGGATCTATGAAAAGCTGAATTCAAATGCCTAGTACCCATGTAAAAAATGATACATGGCTGCATGTTTCTGTAAGCTTAGCATTGTGGACACAGAGACAGGTGCATCCTGGTAACTCCTTGACTGCTAGTCTAGTTGAAATGGCAAGCTTCTAGTTCAATGCGAGATCCTGTCTCAAAGAAATGTGGTGAAAAGCATCCTCTTCTGTCCCTAGTGTGCATGCAATGAGAGACACACTTCCATACCCACGTGGATGTACTTGACACACACAACACACATGTAAAAAATATATTCCTCATACACATAAAGAAAACTGTGTTTTCACCTTTTGATTCTATTATTAGCTGAATTATTTCCTCTTTTTCATTTTACACTTTTTCATTGATGATTAGAAATGTTTCCTCTAACTTTACTCATTTTTTAAAAATTAGTCCCAACAAAATTCTTTCCTATTTCCAGAGTTTTAATTATATAAGTCTCTATCATTTGTGACCACAGATAGTTTTTGTAGACTCTGAATGAGTAGCAAATTTAATTTATTTGCCAGGCTTTCTCTCCTTGGTCAGAAACTCACAAAGTCATGGTGAAGAGAAGCAGCAAACCTGAGAATTCTCACCTCACTCTCATGAAAGCAGAGAAGCCTTCAGTCTTTTACTGCTGGGTCTCCTTTCCATGGGTTTTCATGGTTGATATTGTGTCAGTGCTGGGAGTGGAATCTAAAGCATCACACAAGCTTTGAAAATGTTCTCTTGCTAGAGCAGTTTTCATATTTTAATACAATATTTTACTAAGTTGCCCAGGCTGACCCTATAAATGAAAGCCTCCTGAGTGTTTGGGATTACAGGCCTGTGCCACCCAGGCGTCTGTGTGCATGTGTGCCTGTGTGTGCCCTAGATGATGTTAAGGTAGTGTGGTTGTTACTCTTCACTCTCAAATTGATTGAGTTGAATGAGCAGAAGGCTATCAACGCTCACCTCTGGGATTGAAAGTTTGCAGAGGAATTTCCAAAAACAGACCATGTGGATTCTGATGTGGCCAGTGCATTTAGAGATTTACATTATGATGGCATTTCTAGGAGGCAGGAAAAGACAGGATATGGAGACCAAGTGGTGGAAAGATATTCTTCTGGGTGTGTCCTTAGAGGAATTATTTTGCTGCGCTCTCTTCCTATGTTCTACTTCTGTCTACTCCGCAGGTGTCAACAAACTTCTCTGCTCCTGTGTGGACTCCTTCTTAGGAGGGACTGACATCTCTGTAGCCATGAGTCAAAGTAAAGTTCCTTTGCTACTCTTGTTAGTGGAGTTCTAGAGCAACAGCCAAGCCTCAGCAGCTCTAAAAAGAGAGGTTCAACCACTCTCTTAATATACCAGAGAAGGAGACAGGGAGTGGTGGGAAGCCCAGATGTCAGACTATATTCCACTCCATCACACAAACAACAGCAACTTTAGTGACTTGGAAGAATTATTGGAGGGATTTCCAATAAAATCTGGAAGATTACCACAATCATCAGGTTAGTTTTCAGAATCAGCCAGCAATGATCAGAGTACTCAAACCTGGAATTTGAAATGAATATATTTATTCAAGTATATAAGTATATGTACTTGTCCACCATGATTTCATGCTTCAGACAGTCTTCTTAGGCTGGCTAGGGGTTGAGAAGAATAAGTTGCTGCTTCATTGGAGTTTAATTCCTCTGATATAACCATAATTCTCTTTTTAACTCATCTTTCGAAAATAGAAAGTTTCCCATAGCTCCCAGAATTCCAAAATGGTTTCTCAGATACACTCTTACTGCAATTTTTGTCTGAGTAGAGACATTCCTGGTACTTCCTGCTCTGCCATCTCTTTGAAATATTTTCTCTGGTTATAAAGATATAAGTGATATCACCACTCATTTTTAAAAAACCATAGATAGTTTTTCATTAAAAAAATGAATTAAGGTGTTATCTGTCCTATATCCAAAAATACTGTCATTAATGCTTTTATAGTATTAGGCCACAAGTTTACACCATACTTGTGGGCGTTGTTATACTTAAATCCCATAAAATAATGAACATCATGCAGATTGTTATACACTCATTTATGTTATTCTTCCTGGCCAAGCATGCTCTAGTATACAACATGTACAGGAAATAATTCAGCATTTTTTAACTTATTAACTGATGACTGGTCTCTGCAATATCAAGAGTTGGATATGACAGATCAGTAAATTTCTATCATTAATGAATATTTTATAGTCATTGACTATAACCAAAATTTTACAAGTAGAATTTTATGAGACTTATATTTCCCTTGAAGCATGTTTTTAAGTTGAAAGTATGATTAATGACCAGGTAGACTAACATTTTCTAAAAGAGGCAAGTCTCTTTTTAGTGTAGTTAGGGTTATTAGTGAAGCTAGGGTGGGAGATGGGTCTGCAATATCAGCAAGTGTTCTGAACCACTAATGAAACATCTCTCCAGACCCTTGACTGTTTTACCAGTGATAAATTATTTTAGAAATTATAGTTATAATTCTTGGACATCTTTCCAAGTATAACTTGTATTCAGGGAGTTAGTTTTTTTTGGAAGACAATCCATATTTATTGACTATAATTTTACAAAACAAATCAATTCCAAATGTTAAGGATCACTGTGTTGAAGGTTGTGGTTAGACCATGACTGTTTCTTCTGGCCTCAGAATCTCTGGCTGGAGAGACTCAAGTCCTTGCAACTCTGCTGTCTTCTAAATCTATTTTAATTGGTAAACTGCAGTAGAAGCTGTTTACAAGATGGGAGGGCTCTTTGTAGCTCTTGTCCTCTTTTATCATATCCATTCTGTCTCCTTTTTAGCTTTTAAAGAAATCTTGTACTAAGTCTTAGAATTTGAGAAAAGAAAAACCTTCTCTTATATTTTATCTAAAGAAAAATATTTAGTCTCCCTCTGACAACTTAGGAGAATTTCCTTTTTGTATTGCAGACATTCTGTGGATGATGGAATAAATCATATTTGTAATTGGTATTTCCCTTGGAAACTGATATATCTGAGGTCACAAATTGTAAAAATTGCTAGATAATGATAAAAGATTTGACATTTCTATGTTCAAGGACACCGTATTACCACATAGCACCATAAATTCCAACTCTACTCCTTACAGAATCTTCAGACCCCAACACACACACACACACACACACACACACACACACACACACACACACACACCCCAGATGATAAGTCAACCAGCCATTGCTGTGGATATCGCTCTGTGTAAATAAAGTTCTGATTGGCCAGTGGCCAGGCAGGAAGTATAGGCGGGACAAGAGAGTAGAGAATTCTGGGAAGTAGAAGACTGGAGGGAGACACCGCTAGCTGCCACCATGAGAAGCAACATGTAAAGACACTGGTAAGCCACGAGCCATGTGGCAAAGTATAGACTCACAGAAATGGGTTAATTTAAGATAGAAGAAGTAGATAACAAGAAGCCTGCCACGGCCATACAGTTTCTAAACAATGTAAGTTTCTGTGTACTTTCTTGGTTGGGTCTGAGCGACTGTTGGACTGGCAGGTAAGAGAGATTTGTCCTGACTGGGCCAGGCAGGAAAACTCTAACTACAAGCCATTCTATATTTACACTAAGCTAACAGATCATCACCATGATGATCTTTTTCTTCACCAAGAGTTTTGGGGGTTTTTGTTGTTGTTGTTTTAAGATTTACTTTATTTTAAATTAGGTGTATGTGTGTGTGCCTGTTTGTATTTACACACATGAGTGTGGGTGTCCACCAGGCCAGAAGACGGCATCAGATCCCCCTGAGTTGGAGCTACAGGCAGCTATAAGCACCCACATTGTAGGTGTGGGAAACTGAACTTGGTCCTCTGTAAGAACAATATACACTCTTAAGCACTGACCCATCTCTTTAGTCTTTCATCAACAGTTTTATTTTAGAGAAGTAGAAAACAGGCCAACACATAAGGCTTTCTAGAAAATGTATGTAGAGACCCACATGCAGTACTTGTGCATAGACATATACATATGAGATTCTGCAAGAGAAATGAAATATCACATGGAAAATAAGTGTCCACATATCATTAAAACAGTATCCTATACCAATATTCCACAGTGTATCTACAATGATAAACTCTGAACAACCAATGTAAAGTTAGTAGATTTTCAGGGTTACATAAAACTTCAGCCTTTACTCCTGCATATTATCCATGACAGTCAGCCAGAGAGTCTTTGGAAGACAGAAGACTCATGTTGGAGCCATTGGTGTTTATTCCTGCCCATTCTGAGAAATTGGCTGATATTGATAATTGTTATAAAAAAGTTTGCCCCGTGAGCCTCACAGGCTGCCAAGACTGTAATTGGTCTGCAGCACAAGGCTGCAGTAGAGCCTGCATCTGGTCCTGAGTCAAGGAGCCCTTCTCTGACTAGCAGCAAGGGAGGCTTCTTTCATTCAGGGAAAACAGATGGAGCAATTTGACTATAATGGAGTTCATCTGAAGGAGCTGTCCCAGCTTGTCCCGGTTGAAGGCAAAGTTGGCTCAGTTTTGACATAAATAATCAACACCTGCATGAGTTGAGATTACCAACTCTGGCTTGAGTAAATTGGTGAGTGACTTTCCAGGTATCTATTATGCATGAGGTATGAAGGCACTTGGATTAAACACAGCATTGTACTGCTAACTGTGGCCTCCTAATTCTATCAAACAATTATTAATAAAAGAGATAATTCTGTAATAACTGGGGACAGTTCTACACCATGTTTTCAGCTATGCTAAAATGTGGTATTAGTGAACATGATGATAGTCACAGATATTCTTTTTGTTTTGTTTCCTTTTTCTTTTTCTTTTCTTTTCTTTTTTTTGGAGGGGGAGAGGCAGTCTTGCTACATAAATCTGGATTGCTTGTAGTCTACGACCTCCCTGTCTCACCATCTCAGTGCTGAGTAACAAGCATGTTTCAGCACGCTAGTACTCAACTATAGATTATTATTCAAGTAGAAACTCAAGTACCCTCTAGAAGAATTATAAGAAACTTCTTGGTGTCTTCTGCATCATTAGGACCTGCTCAGGAAAACAAACAGATGCCTTTTAGAAATGTGTCTAGGAACTTTGATTCAATGTTGAATCAACTCAATGCTGCTGAAGAACGTGTATCCATCTCTGTGCTCTGAAGGGATGGCAGCTTTCCAGTGGCACACTTCACCAAACTCTTAACATTAATTCTTATATGTCAATCATTAGTCTATGTGCTATGGATAGAGGCATGACTTAACAAACTTTCTGCAAAGTAAACAAGTCTACCTTTTAATAGGAGAAATAAACAAGAAAAAATCATTTTTTTGTTCATAGGTGAGTGCTCTGATTAAGAGTGAAAGCAGACTTTATAAGTTCTGTATGCTAATACTGATTGAGATCTGTTCTCTGAAAAATACCCTTGCTTTGGGGCTAGGGAATGTATCTCAGTAGTAGAATGTTTGCCTAAAATACATGATACCCTAGGATTTAATTCCCAGTAACCCGTTTTCAAACACATTTCATATTTTAACACACTCCTGTTAACAAGTCATTATTCTGCATTTTTATATTAGTTATGTTTTTAATATGCAAAATTTTCTTAAAATATAGCAATACAACTTATTTCACCTAATTCGTTTTTGTGAGGTATGTATTTGAAAATTGATTTGAATTTTTAGTTTAACAATTTTAGTTGGAAAACTTTAGAGAGTCTGATGTTACTCTTTCAGTCTCTAAAACTCTTTTCATCATTTAACAGTTTTAACACTTGAGACAAGTTATATTGCATGGCCTCAGTTTCCACATATATATAGTATAGTTTTTGACAAACAAAACCAAAAAACAAAACTTATTTCCTGAATAAAGTTGTCATAGACATGATAGAAACCATGTCACCAACTTAGTAAACATTTACATCATTACTACTTTATGTAGAATAAATAATGTGTGTTATATAAATAATGCTACATTATATATATATATATATATTATACAAAGATCAAGCAAGCATATGGAACTATGCCCCTGTTTATGAGAAGCAAAAGGGACCCAGTGGCTCTTTCACAGACTAACAAGATGGCAAGCCTCACAGAAGCAGTGGTAGAAAGAGAAACCAGAACATTGGGCCCATTTTGTAAGCAAGAACTAAAATTAGACATCCCCTACTCAATTTCTTTCTGTTTCTTCATTCTATTTTAATCTTCTGAGATAGGAACTCAAATTTACTATGTGGGCAATAATGACCTTGAACTTTTGATCCTTCTGCCTCTATCCCCAGAGTGCTGGGTTTGCAGATATGCATTACCACAGCTGGTTTCTTTGATATTGCAGATTAGATCCACGGCCTTGTGCATGTGGGACAGGTATTCTACCAACTGGACTATGTCCCCAACCCTTTTTAAAATTGCGTGAACTATGCTAGAAGGGGTGATAAACATTTACAAAAAGAATAAATTGAGACTAGGCACAGTGTGTAGGAGACTGTTCAAGCATGGATACAGAGTTTCTGAAGGGCAAATGTATTTGATCCGTCCTGCTTACCTGATTCTCAAGGTAAGTACTCTGGTGAATGTACCTATGTTTCTCTTCCTGCAGACTGATCCTAAGAAATTAACCAGCCTCCAGATTTTGTATCTATATAGCATTAGCTACCATAAGCTATGTCGTGAAATTACATTTTAGAAATGTAGCATAGAGCCCCATGCTCAGATTTTATTATCATGATGAAGCACAAATATTCAAGAGCTATGACAACTGCTCTGAAAACTTTTACTGGGGAGATATGAACACACATCTTTTCACTAGATTGGGCATCAAGGACAGACCAAAATAAATACTGTGTTTTGGTGAAACAATAAGTTAAATGAGATCATTTAAAGAGGTATGGCTGAGGGGATGCTTATATGAGTGTAGGTGACAAAAAACTGTTGCATTATTAAAAATTCTCACCACAGCATGGATGATGAATTCCCTGGATGCCTATATGGACTCCATCCTTCAGCTAACCTTTCCACCCTTTTTATACTCTAGCTCCGGAGACCACATGAATGGAACAGAATTACATGTAGCTGAGGAAAAGATGGAGGTGGGAGTGGCTAGAATCCCAGCTGAGAGACTAATGGCCTTGCCCAACTCCCCTGGTAGTCAGCATCCCAGATCCTGAGGGCCGCTTGTGGGTGATTTTAGCTGTTCTGATTAAGATTCAAATGGTTATTATTCTCAGAGGATAACATCCCAAAATAATGTAAGCATGGAAAAGAATCAAAGAGACATGATAATAGGTGAAGGAAGAAAGGTGGCAAGATTTAGTGAAAAGTTTCCCTTTGTCTCAGAACCATGGACCATTACAGTATTCTATCCGGAGGACAAGAAGTAATTAAAGTGATGTTAGAATGAAAAGTGGTGAATTAAATTATAAATGCAAGATGATGTTATAAAATAAAAGACTGGGGGTGAGAGATGACTCAGTCGTTAAGAGAGCTTACTGCTCTTGCAGAAGGCCCCTGTTTGGTTTCTAGCACCCATGAGATGTTTTACAGTCACCTGTAACTCCAGCTCCAGGAGCTTCAATGACTTCTTCTGGTCTCTGCATACACCTCTAATTATGTGCACATATCTCCTCTATACACATATGCACAATCAAAAAATATTTAAAGTACATTTTTCAGTCTCTCAAATTTATGAGAAGAGCCTCTCCCTCCAAGAAAAAGCAGTAAGACATGGAAAAGCTTCAACTCTGATGAGTCCGTTTGCCATTCTGTCCTTTCTACAGCATTCAAAATATAGAAGACATACCAGCAGATGTATGCTACTGCGGTTTTTATGCAAACTGTCCCCCAGAGGCTCATGTGTTTGATGACATTGTCTCCAGGTGGTAGAACTTTTGGGGAAGGTAGTGGAACCTTGTTAGGGAAAGTGGTCACTTTGTTCTATAATCCCATCTCACTTTCTGCTTCTGACTTTGGAGGCTTCTAGCTCCCATCACCATCACCCCCCAGCCAAGGTGAACTAAAACCTCTGGATCTGGAGACTGAAATTGACCCTTCCCTTAAGTTGCTTCTCTCAACTATCTTTTGTCACAGCAACAAGGACAGTATCTAACGAGTATGTCAACTACTATGAGGACGGCAAAGTGCACACTTCATGGGGATGATATCACAATGGGTTTTTACGTATTTACTGCAGTATGCTATTAGAAAACTTCTAATACCAAGTGGCTCAGTAGTTGAAGGCACTTGCCTACAAGCCTGAGAGCCTGAATTTAGTCCCTGAAATGCACATATTGGAAGGAGAGAAATAATTTGCTGAAATTTGTGTTCTAACTTTATCTATGTACCATGGCATTCATGGACAATGTATGCACATAAATATATAACCAAAATAATTAAGCAAACAAATGTTACAGAATACTTTGTAGGGTTCATTTGTGTCCATTCATTTAGTGCATTCTATGTCACTGTTGACCACAACACTGAAAGCCAGTGGCTTTGAAAAAGAGGTCAAAATTAATTAAAAAAAAACTACAAGTATTGTTATTCTAAAGTATTCTCAGACATTAAATAAACAAGAATGAAAAATATTAAAAACTGCATATTATACTAAGTCACTTCTTATGGTGTTTCCTCCCCTAACTACTTATGTGCTTAGTTTTACTGACCATTTGTGATGGTTAATATTTAATAATTGTAAACTTGAAGAATCTAGAAAGATCTAGCAGAGAAGATTATGCCTGTGAAGGATTATCTAGATTAGATTACCTCTGCTCATGCATGTGGGAGATTACATATATTGGGCTAACTGAGGTGGGGAGAACTCAGCATAAATGTGGACATGACTAGTCACATGGGCTATTGTCCTTGACATAATAAAAAAAAAAAAAACAGAAATCTAGCCAAGGGCCAGCATTTAGCAACCCCCACACCCGTCTCTGTGATTCTTGTCTACAAACAAAAAGTAAGAAGCCAGCTCATACTCCTGCCACCATACCTTCCCTGCCATGATGAAATGTGCCCTTGAATTGTGAGCCAAAATAAGCCCTTCTTTCCTTAAGTTGCTTTTGTTGGGTACTCTCCAACTGCAGCCAAAAAAGGAATTAACATACCATATATTATATTACAAACCCAAGTGAAACTGTTCTGGAAGGAGAAGAGACAATTTGTAGACCACATATTACAGGGAAAGATCATGTAGTTGTGGCTTTGATGTTGGGATTTCAGGTCATAAAATGCTCATGTAAACAGTGATGGAATGTGACATACAGTATCCAAATACTAAGTCACAAAGCCCTTCCAACCATGTCTCTTCTGGGCAGTTTTCTTCTCCTGGTCTGAATTGCAATTACAAATAATGAAACCTCAACCTCTCATATGTTTCTAGAGTGTGAAGTCTATTTATGCTTTCCAGAATCTCAATTCACCACTTGTTTGTGTGCTGTGTTTGGATGCCCAGGTTTCTCTCTGTGCCATGAAGCCCTGCTCCATGATAAAACTGGACAAAGAAAGAATAGAGACAGGATGATGAATGAGATTCCCTGTACTGAAAGGCTGGGTTGGCCCCTGTTCTTGGCAGTCCTTCTACTCACACACATGCTCTGAAATGCATTATTTAATCTTTCACAGTTCAAGCCACTGAAACCCACAATAGCTAGGAACAAGGAAGGGACAGTCTTTTAAATTTAAATAGATGCCTAAATTCAAAAGTCTTCAATTAGACCAGTACACTTTTGGAGATAACCATTGTGATTAAGCTAAGAAGATGGCTCAGTGGATAAAATACTTGCCACACAATGTTAGGACCAATGTCAGGTCCTCAGAATTCATGTAAATCCAAGCACCTATGCACATGTCTGTTAAAGTGTTTCCATGGCCACATGGGAAGTAGAGACGGAATTCCTGGAGCTTAGGGACCAGACACCTTGGAGTAAACAGTGGTGAACAACAAAGAGACCACAACCACATCTCAAACAGGGTAAAGATGAGGACCAGCACATATACTGTCCTCTAATTCCTATACTCATGCCTTGGTATACATATACTGCACACATGGACAAGGGGGTTGTTTAATCTAATTAACTAAATTTGTATCTTGAAAATACAGAAGTCCAGAGACATATGAGGATACAAAGATTCTTTTCAATTAGAGTTCTTCACTTGAAATAGTTTTAAAAAACCTTGCTTCAATGAATGTAAAATGTACCTAGCAGCAGAGACCTTAAGTGAAACCCACATTCTATAGAAACCAGTCTTTAAGTAGGAGCCAGGGAAGGTAATCTTTTCTTCAAAAGTAATTTCAATCTGCAATTGCAGAACTTCTGAAAAGGTATTGATTTCTTAAACAGAGATAAAGTTAAAGTAAAATAGGTTTTAGTTGTAATGGTAAAGAACCAATACCATCTAAATAGCAGACCTTTAAAATTGACCAGGGGCTAAAATCACACTGTATAGAATGACAAATAGCAAGTATTCTCACATAATTTTATCCCTGAGTTTCATACATTATCATCCATCACTGAATAAGCTACATGGCATTAGATTTAATTTTGGAACTTTATGGTATCATTACCTTGGTTTTCTAGACAGAGTCTCAATTTGTCCAAAATGGCTTTGAACACTTTATTAACCCTAAAGAGGTTCTAAAACTCACCTTCCCAAATGCTGGGAATACAGATGTGTGACACCATATCTCGGGTTGAATATTAAAAATAATTATTTACTTTGTGAATGTTTCATGATGCACATGTGTATGTACATGTATACTTTTACAGTAAAGGAAGAAGTTGAATATAAATCCTTAATAACTGCAATAATTTATTAATGATGAATCAAATGACAATAGGCTTTTAGTTGTGTTTGGGGGAATGTTAATATATCTAGAAATTCTCTATTTATAGAACATATATCTACCAAAGTAGATCTCAACCTTTGTTTTTAGGCCAGGCATAGTGGCATATACCTGTGATCTCAGCATTCAGTAGGCAGAGGCTGGAAGATCAAAAGTTTGAAGCCAGTCTGGGCTACATAGTAAGATTCTATTTAAAAAAAAAAAAAAAGCAAATAACTGACAAAAAAAACTAGTTCTTAAAAATGTTGTGTGTCTCCATTTTATAGGGTCTATAATTTCAGAATATGCATTGCTACCTCACTGTAGATATTTAAAAAAATATTAAAGATTCTGAGGAGTCTCTAGAGATAGGAAGTTGAGATTATAGGGTTTTGTTTGTTTGTTTAGATCAAGGAGGGTAGAAAGTGTAGCTGTGGAAGATGACTTTTATACTGGTGAAAGACAACTTTTATCTATTAGTGATTACCTATTGGAAATCCATTGATACTAGTTTAGGTCTCCAGTAGTTCTTGGCAGATGCACCTTCTTGAACCTTCAGGGATTCTTTTCTGGATCTTTTCACCTTACAATGGGTGGAATGCCTTCTGTTGATCCCCTGTCCCTGAGTTTTCACTTGCATGCTGGGATAGGTACATCAGTTTTCTGAAGGAGTTTCAAGACACTCAAGGAAATAGGGTATGGAAATCAAAGAGTGACTGGCCACAGAATCAAAGGCTGGTTCTTCAGTGATACTCATTTTAAGTGTATTTCTCAAAAGTCAGATAATCCTCATTTCAAACCTGGCTTTCCAGCCAGGTAAAGTGACACATTTTTCAAGAGAAGACGACAGAATGCACTTTATAAATAGTCAGACAGCATGACTGATGAATGAAATATCTGATGGAACTACTGTCTGTATTGTTTATATTTATGTTGTTTGTGGTGTGTGTGTGTGTGTGTGTTTGCATGCATGTATATTTGCATTCATGCAGAGGCCAGAGAACAACTTCAAGTACCATTACGCTGGGATTTCACAGCTTACTTATAAGTCTATCACTATCCTGGAACTTGACAACTAGTAGTTTTGGTGGCCAGTGAGCTCCAGTACTCTCCCCATCTCCACCTCCCTATCCCTAGGGTTACACTACACCTGGCCCTTTTTACTTTTTTTTCCCATGAGTTCTCTGGGGAAAGAGCTCAGGCCCTTGCAGTTGTGCTACAAGCACTTTTTAAACTTAGCCATCTCCATGGTTTGAATTGTGCTAGTCCTCTGGCCTGAAAGACATTACTACTGGCCCAGCTCTATTCCCAGCTTCCTCCATTCACAACAATAAGCAAATAATATCACCTGAGTCTTTTCAGGACAATCTTGAGTACAATTGAAAAATTAATGTAGCTCAGAGGTTAAAGAACCCTACTCAACAAAAATTAAAGATGTGTTGGGGCCAGAGGGTAGAGGCTCATGCCTTTAATCACAGCACTTGGGAGGCAGAAGGAGGCAGATCTTTGTGAGTGAGTTTGAGGCCAGCCTGGTCTACAAAGTGAGTTCCAGAACAGCCAGAGCTGTTACACACAGAAACACTTGTCTTCTGGGAGTCCGTAGTAACAGTTCTGAACTAAGAGAAATGTGGAAAGAGATGTGCCAAACCATACTTGAGACAGACAGGGGATTACATTCTGAAGCCAGTTTAGAAATTCAGGTCAAGGATCAGAAGAAGGAACCAGGGACTTAGGGATACAAGATTTGAAAAGAAAGGAATGAAAGAAAAAAAAAGTTTCCCAGGCTGAAGATTATTGCCACACATGTATATTCTCTTATACTTTGAAGTTCGGACATCAAGCCCTTCCCATGTTCATGTTAGAGTTTAGCAGAGACACAATGCAGAAAGACAGAAGCACCTAAAGAGATAGCTGTATTTGCAGTATGAATAGTTTAACACACCAGATCAGAAGGAAGCAAAATAAAGAACTCTCCATGTGGTGGTTTGAAAGAAAATGGCCCCCAAAGGAAGTGGTACTTTGATGAGGTGTGGCCTTATTGAATCAGGTGTGGTCTTGTTGGAGGAAGTGTGTCACTGTGCAGGCAGTCTTTGAGGTCTCATATATGCTCAAGCTATGCCCTGTGAGAGTGACCACTTCCTGTTGCCTGTCAGTCAAGGTGTAAGAACTATCAGCTCCTTTTCTAGTACCATGTCTGCCTGCATGCTGCCTTGCTTCCTTCCATGACAATGGACAAAACTTCTGAACTGTAAGTGAGCCACCACAATGCAATATTTTCCTTTATAAGAGTTGCCATGGTCATACTGTCTCTTCACAGCAATAGAAACCCTAACTAAGATACTCAACAATAATAAACCCATGGGAAAAAAAAGAACAAATCAGTTAAGAAAAGAATAATTTACATTTTCTCTATATGTTGGAGAGAAAGTATAAGCAGTGTATATGAATAAATATGTTTATATACCAAGTTTGTGTTTATATGCAACTGTATAAATACAAGAACTGCTCATAGTTTCATGATCTTTCACACACAGTTGCTTTCACTTCCAAATAAAGGGAACCCTCAGGGACCAAAAAGAATCCTCATGTTTGAAATGGAGATCATCTGACAGTGGAGAGCTACACAACAAGTGAGTGTCCCTGGATAGAAACAAGAGTTTTTCTCTTTGAGATGCATTGATCTTTGTAATTATATATATATATTTTTTTTCATGTGTATATGTGTGTGCTTATGTGTGGCCATGTGTACCACATGTTTACAGAAGCCAGAAGAGGGTGTCACTTCCCCTGAAACTAGAGTTACAAGAATCTGTAAGCCACTGAGTAGGTGCTGGGAATTGATCCGAAGTCCTCTGCCAGAGTACAGTGCTCTTACACTAAAGCATCTCTCTAGACCCATGTGCATGGATCTTAAAACCCTAGCCATCAAAACTCTGAAGTGTGAAAATCCCGTCAGCTTGAATCACACCAAGCAGTAATAACTATTGATCATTTTCCAAGGATATGTTAGGGGTCAAGCTGGCTGCCGAATACTCAAAGATGAATTAGCACTGGAAAGAATTTCTGAAAGGACACAACCAGAACAAGAGGACACTGTGTAGCATATGGAAAGCTTGGTCAATTATCCTCCAGAGGAAGATGAATGACTTTTTAATTATTTTGGAAGGCCAGAGAAATGCCCCAGCAGTTAAGAATACTTTGTGTTCTTCCAGTGGATCTAAGTTTGACTTCTAGCACCCACTTTGGGGGCTTCATTACCACCTGTACCTCCAGCTACAGGGGATCTGATATGCTTTTTTGGCCACCTAAGACACTGTTCACATGTGGCAGACATTCACACAAACATACCCATAAATAAAAGTAAATCTTTACTTTAAAGAAGAAACAAAGTACAAAGAAAAAAGACAATCATATTTTAGAATACAAATGATTAAATATGAATAGATTAAGATAATTTTCATGGGAAATTTGTTAAGTTTCATATCTTAGAGGACTTTGAGCATACTATTATCTGATAAATTACTGTTTCTTAATCAAACCATATATTTGGCTTGTGTGGTTCAAAGACAAAGAGGAAAAGAAAGAAAGAGAATAAAGTAGATAGATGGGATTGAGGATGGGACTTGGTGGGTAAACTGCTTACCAACTAAGCATGCAAAACTGAGTATGGATCTCCAACATTAAAAAAAATTCACCAAACAAAAAATACTAGTCTACTTGAAGAGGTGAGCTCCAGGTTCAGGTAGTGATACTGTCTGAAGAATTACAGTGTGGAATCAAGTAATGAACCCAATGTCTATTTCTAGCCTGTATTCACACATGTATGTACAACACACACACACACACACACACACACACACACACATGCACACACACTTAAAACAAATAAATAAAATGTAATTAAAAGTAAAAGTATTATTAATGGATTTTAATAAATGTATATATATCTGCATGTAAGAACCATTACAATGAAAATGCAGAAACTCTCTAAAATCCCTAGGTTTCTGAGGGTTTTAAGTATTATTAAAAATGGGAAAAACAGAATATTAATACCTTCAAGGGTACATTGGGCTTTGAAGATGAGAAGTTAGGAAAGTATACTTTTTTATTCAGCATTTTGTCTCTTAATATGGATTCCACAGGGTAGCTAATCAATAATAATTGGATAAATAAGAAAATTTTGAACACATGTCCATTGAATTTACTTCACCTTTTTCACAATATATCTGCAGAACACACAGTACAACCAACTCTCCACAATTCTGAATTTTTATCTGAAATACACGCATTCCCAGGCTCATTGTGAAAGAGATTCCTGGTCATGTAAAAATCACATGTATAAACTGGCTTTGGCAGAATAGATCATCTACACTCATCAAATTCATTTTATGGTTTTGTAATCCTCATCAAATAAGTCATCTTTTCTCAATGCAGGCCTCAGCCTGAATGTGCTGGTTACTTTCTGTCAACTATACAAACTAAAGTCACCTGTGGAAAAGAAACCTCAAATGAGGATTTGCTTCTATTAGATTGCTCTGTGTGTACTGTCTTGATTAATGTTTGATGAGGGTAGGGACCAGCCCACCATGGAAGGTGCAACTTTAGGGTTGGTGTTACTGAGCTGTGTAAGAAAGCAGGCTGAGTAAGAGACTGAAAGCAAGTCAGAGAGCAGCTTTACTCCATGGTCTCAGTTCCTGTTTCCAGATTTCCCCTTTGGCTTCCTTCAGTGATTGACAGACTGTGATGTGGAAGTGTAAGCTAAAATAATCCCTTTCCTCTCCAAGTAGCTTTTAGTCATGTTGCTTATCAAAGCAACAGAAAGCAAAGTAGGCCTGGCCTGGTCACAAACTCTGACCCTCCCTAGACCCTTCTTTGCTGTTTCCCAGAACATATTAGATAGAGTCAGAATTAGGCAGCAGGGACATCTTTGTTTAGCACCCACCCAGTCCCCATGATATAAGTTTCCTATAGAATTGTACAGGCAAGTGGACTAGAGATTAGAGAATTAAAGAATTTCAGAGGTCAAAGTATATTTGTAAACTGTAATGAATAATATAAAAGTATTTTTTTCAATCTGCAAGTCTTTATGGTGTGTTGATTCATGTTCACTTGTATGTGGATGTAGGTACATATGTATACACGTGCATATAGAGGCTCAAAAGTGACTCTGCCTTATACACTGAGTCTCTTGGATCCAGAAATAACCAATTCAGCCAGTCTGGCTGTGCCTGGACTCTTAGATTACAGGGGGGCTACCACACTCCCTGCCTGGGCTTTACATAGGTGCTGAGGTAGGAATTCCAATTCTCATATTGTGCAGCAAGTGCTTTACCTGCAGACCCGTCTGCCTGCCACATTATTAGACTTGTTAAGTGTTTCTACATCCCTACAAGAAAATCTCCATCTAAATAAGTGTTGTAAAACACCAAACCAAGACCCACTGCAACTCTTAACATGAGAATGTCACCTTGGGAGGTATTACTTGAGTTCAGATAGATAAACCTCCTGAAGCTTCATTATGTCTTTTGCACTCATGTGCCCAGAGAGAATAACTAATAGGGAGAGAAAGGAACGTTTTATATTTGCAGGTCGTTATGAAAAATGTAATCCATTCATACAATGGAGAGCATGATTACTTATGTGGACACCAAGTAGAGTTAATGGGCCTCTGAAATCTATACTATCAGTCACTAAGAAAGGCCTATAAAGCTAAAAATTGAAGTTCCCATCGCCACTCAATATTCAAGTGAACATGATGGTTACTAATTCTTAAAAAGAAAATTACTGCCTTTATTGCTATTGCTGCAGAGAAAGAACAAAATTAAATGCAGCTCTGATCCTTGAGGACAAATTTCTTATTCTACTCTCTGTAGCTCCAGCATCTAGCATAATTCTATGAACAAGCTGTATGTCTCTCGAGGAACACTGAGATAATTCTACTAGATGATAGTGTGATATGGTAGTCCCTTCCAACTTGTTCTTGCACTACTGACAGGACTGAAATTAAGTCTCTGAATTTAAAACAGTTGGAAAGTATTCAATTAGTGGCAGTTTGACAAATTTATTTGTAAATAAGTATTACATTAAAAATTGTATGTGGTCACCTTGTCTTTCCTTCTTGTTTTGTTTTGTGGGACCAGATCTCCTACAGTGCAGGCTGGCCTTGATCTTACCATGTACCTGAGGATGACCTGTCCTCCTGACGTCCCACCACTACAGGGCAAGTCCTGGAGTCACAGATGTTTATCACGATATCTAGCATACACTCCCATACAAATACCAATTATGGTCATGACACTAAATCACAAAATATAGTATTTATGAACATATAGCATAGGGCTAGGAGTAGTTGATTTAAAATTCCCATGGGAGGCATTTTAAATGGGGTGGTGGGGTGAGCGGAAGGTTGTGAGGGTGAGGAGGAGGAAGAAAGGGAGGGGGAGCTGTGGTTGGTATTTAAAATGAAAAAAAAAAACTTTCAAATAAAAAAAATGTGAAAAAAGGAAAACTTAATAAATAAACTCTCCAAGGCAAATTTAATATAAATACATGAAATAGTTTGCATTAATATCAATGAAGTTGCATTCATAAAAAAATAAACTTATCCTAAACATAGAAAATTGAAAGTCACATGTCTATCCAAATTCTAACTGAGTTTTCAACAAGTCACACAAATATAATAAATTTAAAAAAAGAAAAATAATTAAATGATTCCTAATGATATTTTGCTATACTCATAGGTTGGTGCCTAGTCCAAGTGTCATAGGAGAGGCTTCACCTGGTAACTGATGGAATCAGATGCAGAGACCCACAGCTAAACATTAGGCGAAGCTTGGGGAATCCTAAGGAAGAGAGGGAGGAATGATTGTAGGCCTCAGTGGTGTCAAGGGCACCACAAGAAAATCCACAGATCCAACTAACCTGGGCTTATAGAGAGAGTCACAGAGACTGAACTGACAACCAGGAAGCCTTTAAGGGACTGACGTAGATCCTCTGCAGATATGTTAAAGGACCCATTCCTCCTACTGGATTGCCTCATCCAACCTTAATAGCAGAGGAGGTGCCTCTCTCACTACAACTTGATATACCATAACTGGCTGATATCCATGGGAGGCCAACCTGAATCTAAAGAGAAACAATGAAGGAGTTAGTAGTTGGAGGAAGTAATCAGCACTGTTCTCAACTATGAAACCCATGCCTGTATGTCTTGGGATGACAGCTGAAGACTCCTATGTAAACAGTTCTGCTTAGCTGAACAGTCCTTACATTCCATCAGAAAAAGAAACTGAAAGGTGCTGACATGGCAGCTGAGTGGTTCAAAGTGCTGCTGCCTCTTTCACAGCACTGGAGTTCGGTTCCCAGAACCCTCATCGGGGAGCTTACCACAGCTCCAGTAGATTCAGTGCCCTGCTCTGGTCTCCCAGGGCATTAACAGACACACACACACACACACACACACACACACACACACACACACACACACATTCATACACTAAAAAATACAATAAATCTTTAAAAAAGGGGAAAAAAACCCAAAAAACAAAAAGGCTAAAGAATGATAGATTCTCTCAAGGTATTTGCCAATTGTAAGCCTCCATCACACAGAAAGCATGCTGCTGGACTGTCTCTCCTTCTGCAGCTAAAATATAGGTAAAATGAAAAGGCTGTTTTCATCAGGTTAATAATCCCTGTGGTTGGAGGAGAGCCCAGAAAAATATAAACAAAGTATATTATATTACTAGTGTATGACGCTTAGTAAGTTAGTGTTAATTATCAGTTTAACAGAATCTATAGTTGGCTGGGATATAAACCTCTGAGCATGCCAGCGAGGATTGTCTTGATAAATGATATGAAGACCCATCTTAATTATAGGCAAGGCTCTGGCTGAGATCCTGGCAATGTAAGTGGAGAAAGGCAGCTCGAGCAAAGGCATCCTTCTCTGATTCCTGAATGAGGATTTGTGGATGAAGTGTGACCAGCCAGCTCCTGATCCAGCTGAAATGTATGTCCTACCTATTGCCATATCTTACCCATCACAGTGAACTGTAGGGCTTTAGCTATGTGAGCCCAAGCCAAGTATACCTTTCTCCCTTGACTTACTTTGCCAGGGTATTTCATCACAGCAATAGGAAGGTAAGACAATGTGTATGTTCTCTACTTCTTTTTAAAGTGATCTTCCTGTTATATATTCAATGAAAATACAGGACTATGTATTGTCCACAAAACTTGTGAACATTACTGTGCTGTGTTATGAATGCATTCATAGTGGAAACACATCTTTTTAACTAAAAATGTATTACCCTTTTCTGACTGTTTACATGATGATTTCTTTAAATCGACTTGATTTTTCTAGAATTGTTACTATGCTAATGACACTCAACAATGTTCACGAAAATTAAGGGATCATACACGAGTTCAGATATGCACCTACAGTAAAGTCTTGAGTACTTGATTAGTATTTAGGCAATTTGTTATTTGAAAATCAGTTCTTCTACCATAATGTTTTTCTCTTTACTACTTTGTTAAACATAGAAAGATAGGGCAAGTATGATGCTTCAGCTCCAAGGGCATTTGCCACCAAATCTGATGCCCTGCATTTAGTCCCAAAGACCCAGATGATGGAAAGAGAGAAACAATTCCTAAAAGTTGTCTGTGAGCTCTACACACATGCTGTTGCACCATGCAATGCAACACACCACACACACACAAGCATATGCATTCAATAATATATAAGGGCATTGTATTTTAAATACTAAGAAAAAAATCTGTTGACTTTTTACCCATTAAATAGAACTTTGTACATGTTTCTTATCTTCAATACAAAAAGACAGTTTAGCTACATTGCCTCAAGTAAACATGATTTTTTTTTAAGTAGCTGTCTGTCTATGGGATTAAATCAAATAGAACCAAAGCTTAACCCTAAAATGCTTTATTCTTTAAAATTCCATCCTTCTCTCTCTCCCCTCCCGTGTGTGTGTGTGTGTGTGTGTGTGTGTGTGTGTGTGTGTGTGTGTGTAAGCAGGACATTGGGTGTTTTCCTAAATCAGTCAATCTCATTTTTGAGACAAGGGTTCTCAGTGAACCTAAAACCCACTCCTTTGGTAGACTTGCTGTCCAGTGAGCCCCAGGGATACCCATGTCTCTTCCTCCTAAGCACTGGGATTTCAGGCATGTGCCACCATGCCAATTTTTTCAAGTTGTTGTTAGGAATCAGAACTTGGATCTCATGTGTGCGCAGCAGGCATCTTACCAACTGAACCATCTCCTCAACTTCCCAACTGCTTTCTTTTGGTCATGATATAAATAATCATGTTACTGAGACTGTTGTTCAACTACACTGAGAGAGTGAGACTGGATCTGGACAAGGTTTTGCTTCTTCCCTCTTCCCTATCTGTGGCTACATTGCACATACCCTAAAATTCACTAATCACATCTGTGAAATTCAATTATTGCTAATAAGCTCAGAGTCAGGCCATCATGAGAATAATCCACTTTCAAGTAATTTAAATCAACCTTGCAAATAGTCTTACGTTTCTTTAATCTCTGCTCAGCTCCCAATGCAAATCTTCTCATTTTCTCAAGAATGTTTTCCTTTCATTGGAAATGTCCTATGAAAGGAATCATATTGCTTCTTTTAGTCAGCGAAAACTATTGGAGTTTTCCATATTATATAACTATATCTGTTGTTCATACCTTCTAATCATAATATATACTCTGTGTACAGATGAATATGCACACCACACACACAAACACCACACACACACACATACACACACACACACACACACACACACACACACACACACACACACACACATATATATATATATATATATATATATATATATATATATATATATATATGAGAGATCTATAGGATGTCAGGTATACTCATTTTATCCATTCCCCAAATGAGAGAATTTGGGATTATCCATACACTTTTGGTCATGTAAATAAGACTACAATGAAAACTGTTGCCTGAGTTTTTTCATAACTGTATATTACATTTTACATGGACATTTACCTAGAAGCAGAAATAGGAGATCAATGTGTATGTAATTTAGAGGAACCCATCAATTTTGGGAGTGATGGTGTCTCAAGAGAAGGGTTCTTTATATAACAGTCCTAGCTGTCTTGGAGCTTGCTCTGAAGACCAAGCTGGCCAGGAACTCATAGAGCTCTATCTTCCTCTGCCTCCTAAATGCTTTGATTAAAGGCTCTTGGGAAGAAGAGGCTGGTGGATTTCTGTGAGTTCCAGGCCAGCCTGGTCTATAAAGCAAGATCCAGGACAGCCAAAGCTGTTACACAGAGACATAGAGAAATGCTGTCTCCAAAAATAAAAAAACAGAAAATCTTTAAAATAAATAAAAGCATGACACACCAAAATTAACTAAACCCCAAACTAAACCCAAAAGCTATAAAACTCAATGAACTTCTATACAGTTAGAACAGGCATTTGGGATAGAAGCTGTGGAGCTTCACATGACATTTTACACTTTAAATGTAGAATATTTTTAAAACATAGTCTATGAGAATTTCATATAAACACACAGAATGCACTGAATCATATATATCCCCTAATTCCACATCTTTTCCTAGATCCTTCCCTAACATGTTCCCCTCTAAAATTCATGTCCCCTTCCTTCTTTTGTTTTTGTTTGTTTGTTTGAAAATGGGAAAATGTGTGTTGTGACTTGAATAAGAATGGCTGCTATAAGTCCATATATTTGAATGCTTGGTCACCAGGAAGTGTCCCCATTTGAGAAGAATTCAGAGGTGTGGCCTTGTCAATGTGAGACCAAAATGAGCCATCTTAGAAATAAGACCAAAATGCTTTCACCCTAAAATGAAGGCCTAAGATTTCTCCTTTTAGGTACAGGCCATGAGTTACTAGAATAGGCCACTAGTTACTGAAACCAGCCAGTCTAGATTCAGGAAACCAGGAAGTGTAAAAGTACAGAGTCACAAGATAGTCAGGAGGTAATGACTGCCGGGCTATAGAATGTTCCAACCATGGTTTCCAGGGAAACTGACCATAGAAATGTCCCCACCTGAGGACAGCCAATGAGAAATGGTGGCAGGTAACCATTCTCTTAGAAGTAAGATTAAGCCATGATTTCTAGAAAGCCCCTAGAAGTGAGCCAATCAGAATTGTATCTATACTAGCACCCATAAATGATGTAACCTTGTGGTTTTTGCTTTTAAAAACTGAGCTGCACAGAGGCAGGCACTTCCTCCAGCCTCCACTGCATTGGATCTGTTGGATGAAGTCCCTGCCTAGGCTTGTATATCCAGAATTAAACCTTGCTTTTGCATTCCGGCATTCTTGTTTTTGGTGTTCTCTCTGGGCGTTGCGATCTGAGCACCACAGTCAGAATAGGTGTTGCCTTGTTGGAGGATGTGTGTCAATGGGGGTGGGTTTAGAAGTTTCATAAAACTCATACCAGATCCAGCTTTTCTCTCAGTCTCTGTCTCTGTCTCTGTCTCTCTCTCTCCCTCTCTCTCTCTGTCTTTCTCTCTGCCACCATATCAAGATATAAAGCCCCCATTTACTTCTCTAGCATCAAGCATGCCACCATGGATTCTGCTGTGAAGACAAGGGATTAAACTCAGGAACTGTAAGCAAGACCCAAATTAAATGCTTTCTTTGTAAGAGTTGCCTTGGTCATGGTGCCTCTTCATTGCAATACAACAGTGACTAAGACTTAGAAGTTGGGACCCAGGAGCTGCGTAATGCTGTGACAGCCTGCCCATGTTGCTTGTTGGTACAATGTGAGGTTTGGATTAGAAAATGAGTTGACAACTTTAAGCAGGACTTGAAGCACCATAGTAGTGGGATCATGAAAGACAGTGCTGCTGAGAGTGCTGTAGATTATGACAACCAAACTCAAGAGACATTGGGGGAAAGAATAGTAGGAAGTGGTCTAGAGACCATTCTTGTAATATTTTGCCAAAAAAGAATGTGGCTGCTTTTTGCCCTTATTCTAAAAATCTGCCTGAGGCTAAATTTAAGAATTGTGGATTAATTTCATTGGGAGAGGGATTTCAAGACAGCCTAGTATTGACTGCATCATATGTTTATTAGTAACCACTTTTAAGCAGGTCTTCACTGAGAAAGGAGAAAACTGAACATAGAGAAATAAAAAATGTACAGTTTTTGGAGAAAAGGAGCACCAAGAATAAAGGGATTGGTGACCTCAGGGTAGAACCCATTCAGATAAGATTCCAACTTCTGAAAAGGAATAAAATGAAAGCTTAAGTACTAAAGGAAACCATTAACAATAGAAGCTGATGCAAATGTAATCAAAAGAGGGGGGAGAGTTCCAGCACCATCAAGCAATAGAAATTGGTAGCTTTAGCCATTAGCATGGCGGTGGTGGCGCACGCCTTTAATCCCAGCACTCGGGAGGCAGAGCCAGGCAGATCTCTGTGAGTTTGAGGCCAGCCTGGTCTACAGAGCAAGCTCCAGAATAGTCACCAAAACTACACAGAGAAACTCTGTCTCAAAAAAACCACGCACACCCAAAAGAAAGAAATTGGCAGTTTCTGATATATATATATATATATATATATATATATATATATATATATATATATATATATATATATATTTCTGGCTTTAGAGTCAAGGATCCAAAAAAGTGGTAGTGCATTCTCCCTCTGTGGCCAAGGAAAGCCACTGAGGCCAGCCAGGCATGTGTCAGCGATGCCCCTTCATGGAGGTCCAGGGAGACCATTTCATGAAGCTGTGAAGGTGAAGCCTAGATTGTGTTAGAGATACCATAGCTGCCAAGGAGAGCTACAAACTGGATTTGGAACAACCTCATGGAAGAGAAGTGTGTTGCAGTGAATAAAGCTAAAAGTACTTGGCGATCTGAAGAGTGCTTTGATGTCAAACATGGAGATGCAGAATGTGAAGTTTGCCCTCCCTTTGGTTCAGTAGTTCCTCTGTTTTGGAACCACAATATATATTCTTTGTCATTGTCTGTTGTAATGATGTGATTTGCTTTTTTATTGTGATTTTATAGGGGGTTACCATTAAGATATTGCCATGAATATCAGAAGAGATGCTGAACTGCAGGCTTTGAAAGAGCTCTGTTTTAGTTAGGGTTTCTATTGTTGTGAAAAAGAAACCAGAATCACAGCAACTCTTATAAAGGAAAACAGTTAATTGGATGGCTAACAGTCCAAAGGTTCAGTCCATTATCATCATAGTGGAACATGGTGGCATGCAGGCAGACATGGTACTGGAGAAGGAGCTGAGAATTCTCCATCCTTGATCTTCAGACAACAGGAAGTGAACTGAGACACTAAACAGTATCTTGAGTTTGGAGACCTCAAAGCCACCCCCACAGTGACAAGTTTCCTTCAACAAGACCATATCTATTTCTAGAAAGCCACCCCTTTTAATAGTGCCATTCCCTATGAGCTTATGGGGTCCAATCATATTCAAACTACTATATTCCCCTCCTTGGCCCCTATAAGATTATAACAATATCATGATGCAAATGCATTTGCTCCAATTTCAAAAGTCCCTATCGTCTATCAGAATCTCAACAATATTTAAAAGTCTGAAGTTCAAAGTCTCTTCTGAGATTCATGCAATCTCTTAACTATAATCCCCTATAAATTACAAAAACAAACAAACTTGGCCACATACTTCTAACATAAAATGGCACAGGATATACAGTACCATTTCAAATATGTAGGGAAGGGAGCATAGTGAGAAAATATTGAACCAAAGCAACACTAAAATTATCTGAGGAAACTGCAAACTCTGCATCTCCATGTCTGATGTCAAAATGCTCTTCAGATCTCCATCTCTTTTCAGCTTTTTTGACATCAAGACACTTCTTTCTCATGTACTTGCTCCACGCCCTGTTATCAGCCTTCCTTGCCAGGTATCCCTTGGCTCTGGCATCTCCAACATTTTTGGGTCCCTAAGGCAATCTAGACTTCACCTTCACAGTTTCACACAATGGCCTCTCTAGGTTTCCATTCAGGGACATCCCTGGCATATGTCTGGCTCCAGTGGCTTTCCTTAGTCACAGATGAAGCTTCCACAACTCCTTTCTCCTATCTTTGACTCTAAAGCCAGAACCATGTGGCCAAAGCTGCCAAGCCCTGCTGCTTGCTGGGGCTGGAACATGACTCATCATTCAATTATATCTTCACAAGCTTTCAGTTTTCCATGGTTTCCTTCACTGCTTCAAAGTTTTTTGTTTTTTGTTTTTTTTTAATAGGGTTTCTCTGTGTTGCAGCTGTCCTAGAACTCACTCTGTAGATCAAGCTAGCCCTGAACTCACAGAGTTCTGTCTGCCTCTGCCTTCTGAATGCTGGGATCAAAGGCATGTGCCATCACTGCCTCCTTCACTACTTAATTACATTCAAACTACCACAAGCATTGGGATTGAAATTCTATGAGATCTTCTGAAATTAGGCAAATTGCATTTTACATTATCATATGGTTAGAAGCCTATGGAGGCCAGAGAGGGCAATGTGGTGGTTTGAATAAGAATGGCTCCCATAGGCTCATATACGTGAATGCTTAGTGACTAGGAAGTAGTACTATTTAAGGATTAGGAGGTGTGGTCTTTTCAGAGTATGTGTGCTTTGTTGGAGGAAATGTGTCATAAGAGTTGCCTTGGTCATAGTCTCTCTTCACAGCAATAGAACATTAACTAAGCAATGGGTAAAACTCTGAGATCATAACATAATTAAATAATTTTCCCATTCCTTTTGTTCCCTGTGGGTCTTCCCATATACTTCTCTTTGCTCTCTTTGAAAGTCATGGTCTCTTTTTTATTAATTATTGTTATATACATCTATGCAAACCTAGTAAGCATTTCTAACACATAAATACAATCTACTCAGTCCATATAATGTTATATGTATGTGTTTCAGTGCTGACCATTTGGTATTTGATAACCAATTGGTGTGCTTTTCACTAGGAAAGCTGATTTATCGATTTCTCAGCATTCCTCATTCCTCAGTTGTCTATAACTTTTCTTTTCTTTTTTCTTTTTTTTTTAGTTTTTCAAGACAGGGTTTTTCTGTGTAGCCCTGACTGTCCTGGAACTCACTTTTGTAGATTAGACTGACTTGAAACTCACAGAGATCTACCTGACTCTGCCTCCCAAGTGCTGCGATTAAAGGCATGCACCATCACCACCAGGTTTATCATTTATTTGTAGGGTTGAGGCAGTGTTAAATTTTCCCTATGCACATTAGATGTCTATTGGTATCATCTTTGTTCAAATACTATTTAGGCAGCCATGTCTACACTTAGACATCAGTATAGCTTCTGACATTTCTGAGAGACATAATCTCATAGCAAGCTCCCTATTTAATTATCCTTTTAAATGTGATAAAAGGGTCCAAATCCACATTTGTTGCAAGGGATTATACAAGAGATTGTCTTATGAAAGCTTATTGAAATACTTTCACCTTCTTGAATTGCCTTAATATCTTGATTTGTAAGCCTAGTTTATTCTATACTTTTAATTCCATTTTTGCTGATTGATATGTCTTGTTTACAAACATTTTGATGACTATACTTTGTACTAATATTTCATATGTGTTAAGGTAAATTTTCTACTTTCTTTCTTCTACTTAAAAATTACGTTGGCTACTTTATGTCACTGGATCTTCACATTAGTTTCAGGTCAATTCATCAATTTCTATTTCCCCAAAGGAAATTTATCTGAATTATGATCAGAATTGTAATAACCATACAGATCAAATTTGCTAGAACCAACACTTTAGCATTATGGAGTGTTACAATTAATGAATATGAGATAGCTCTCAAATGTGGAGAAAGATTTTAATTTGTCACAGCAATCTATTGTAGCTTTGACCCGAAAGGTTGTTCTTTTTTACATAATCTTATTTTTAAACAATTTGCTATGTTTTATAACTTAATTTTAAGGTAATTTCCTACTGGAATGCAGAATGTGTTTCATTTTTAAGTTGATTTTGTATCTGTGGCACTGGCAGATTCATTTAGAAAACTAAATAATTTCAATGTGCATTTTCTGTATTTTGTGCATAAAGAATCATATCAGCTAGGAATTACAATAATGTTAAAATTCTATTTCAATTTACATGCAGTTAATTGTTTTTCCCCTCCCTCTAAAATTAGACTGGAGAATGACTAGATCCTCCAGTCTAATTTTAGATAAAAGGAGAAAGAACATTCTTGTGTCACTCTAGATTATCAAGGAAGCATATCCTATCTTTATCAGTGTGCAAGGCATTAGATGCATTGGTTTAAGATATTCTCTTTTATCTCAATTGTGTTGAAAGCTGTTACAGTGACATTATGAATGTCTGGTGGGGTTATTTTGTACTTTAATATTCTGAACTTCATTCTTTTTCTTTTGTGTGTGAGAGTTGTGGTATAATGAGCACATATGTGTGCAGTTGCACATATCATCAGGTATCCTGCTCTACCTCTCTCCAATATTCCTTTGAAAGATCTCAACAAGATTCTCACAGAGGAATAACCAGTACTGTGTTTTTTTATATAGAATTTGTTCTTTGGTAGTCATTATAATTACATGGAACACCTTGCCTATATAACAAGCATGCCCTGTTTATTTGAAACATACTTATCTTTCATATTACTGATGAATGTTATCTGAATTCATAGTGATTATTATTTACAATCTTTTTTGTTTAAAGAGAAAGATGAAAGTGAACACATGACAATGTCAGGAAACTTCTCCATGGTACATCAAAGGAGGTTCATGATCTTAGAAAGAATAAACAAGAAGTAACTGACAGAGATCTACAGGACACTGAGGAAGACAGAAGTAAAGCAAGGAGTGTTTCTACTCACACACGGAAATCCATCACTATGAGCCATGGTCTTGAGCATCCAGGCTCACAAGGGGACAGTTGAAGGAATAATCCTATTCCTAATGAACCAAGTTATTTCAGCCACATCAAGGTGGAAAAGAGAAGTCAAATAGATGATAGTGCAATGGTTTTAATTAATTGTAAACTTAGCATTGGGACTGAAGGGTTGACTCAGTGGTTAAGAGCAATTGTTACTGCAAAGAACCCATGTTCATTTCCTAGTACCCACATGGAGGCTCACCAGTTCCTCAGGCAGCAGACGTGCATATGTTACACAGACATGCATGCAGGCAAAGTACTAATGTGAATAAAAGTAAAATTTGAAAAAATGTACAAATGTACACTTAACATTGAAAGTCACCTCAGAGACACACGTATGGGTATATCTTTGAGTGATTTTCTAGGATGGTTTAAGTGAAAATGAAAGACTCATCCTAGAGGTGAGCGGCACTATGCCATGGGTGGGGATCACAGACCAAATTAAAATAAAAAAGCTGAGCCAGCAGGATGGCACAGTAGGTAAAGGCTCTTGGAATCAAGGCAACCTAGGTTTAGTACTTGTGGCTCACATGGTGGGAGAAGAAAACTGCCTCCCATATATTGTGCACCCACCTTCACACCCTGTCATAGCATGTGCATGCTCCCACACAAACACATCACACACACACACATACACACAGGCACACAAACATGCTCACCCATGCGCGCACAGATACACAAACAGACACAGAATAAAATGTAGTAACTTAGAAGAAAGGAATGAAGGAGCTGAGCACAATCACTAACTTCTCTCTGTTTCTTGACCACTGATACAATGTGACCATCTGCTTCATGTTCCTGCCAACATGCCTTTCTTTCCACAGTAGAGTGTACCCTCAACCTTCAGAACAAAGCAAGCAAACAAACAAATCCTTTCTTCCTTAAGTTTCTCTTATTTGTATTTTTTTTCACAGCAATGAGCCAAGTACTTAATAGAGAGTTGGATGACCACTGTCCCTATGAAAGCAAATTGTTTAAATTTAATTCCTACATCACTGTCAAAGCATCACTGAAAGTTGCCATACGACAATGTTCTAGTTAAATGAAAAATCTGCCTTATTCGTGTGAGATGCTACCCATTCAACTCTTTTAAGGTCAGGTATCATAGAATTCTCACGTGCATGACGATTCACAAATGATCTGTAAATTTTATGTTGATAATACTGAAATGGAACAGAAAAACAAAACAAAACAAAAAAAGATAATCTCTAGTATCAGTTGAGCTCTGCTACCAACAAATTGTAACTTCAAGATACGGATTTAAATGCTCCTAGCTTGGATCAGGCACACCAAAAACCTGAAATGCCACATGCATTTGAATGTGAAATGCTTTCCATATACTCATATGTTTGGAAACTTGATTCCCCAGCAGAAGTTGCTTTTGACAAGGTCATAAAGCATTAGCAGGTGAATTCTTGCTGGCGGAATTGGGTCACTACGAGTGGTTGCTGACATTTTGTAACCTGGTCCCACTAACCACCTCCTGGGAGCATTTACATTGTGACTAGCCAGCCTCCCTCCCCTCCCACCATGCCTTTCTTGCCATAAAGGACTGCATCTCCTTGGACCTAGGAGCCAAAACCAAACCCTTTCTCTCTCTTTTTTTAATGTAACATTTATTTTCTTTCTTTCTTTTTTTATATTTGTGTTTTAATTTTACACATCATGGGTTCCCCTGTCCTCCCCACTCCTGCCCCTGCCCCCACCTTCCCTCCATCCCCTCCCCTCCATTCCCATCTCCTCCAGGGCAAAGACTCCCCTAGGGATTCAGCTCAACCTGG
This sequence comes from Onychomys torridus, assembly GCF_903995425.1. Taxonomy (NCBI): domain Eukaryota; kingdom Metazoa; phylum Chordata; class Mammalia; order Rodentia; family Cricetidae; genus Onychomys; species Onychomys torridus. The sequence goes on from NC_050453.1 coordinate 70,060,944, forward strand.
TAGATTCAGCACAGGCAAGTCCAGGCTTCCACTTCCAGGCTGAGCAAAGTGTCCCTGTGTAAGCCCAAGGTTCCAAACAGCCAGCTCATGCACTAAGGACAGCCCTTTCTCTTTAAGTTACCCTTGTCAGACACATTATCACAGCAAAAGGAAAAGCACTTAAGACAACACAAATTTCAAGCCTTCAGAAATGTAATTAATTCCATTTCCTCTGTTAATACACCTATAGAATACACTTGCTTACAGACTTCATAGTTCATTGAAAAGCTTATTCATTATTTTACCTGCATAAAAACATGAGTTTTAGTTTTATAGTATCTGTTAGTTTTTCTTATTACTGTTGATCATATAATACTATGTTTTCCTTCATAAATTAAAACAAAGCATTAAAATTAACTAGTGTGCCGACCAAGTATTTCATTGCCTATGACTAAGAAACCATCTCAGCGACATAATTGCCATGGTATCTAAATCTAGGCAGCAAATCACCCATTCTCATTTTCCAGCATTTTCCAATGAGATATTTTTAATTAAGTAATTTCTTTTGAATAGAAGAGTATTCATTTAATTTTGTAATAACCCTGCAAACAATGTATTACATAAAGGAGTTGGAAGACAAGTAGAGGAGGTGTTCAAAGAGGTATATTTTCATATGTCAAACTTGGCAGAGTGATAAACTGTTTCAGTGTATTAGGTTAATATATTCATTGAAATGTTGGAGTTGTTTTTATACTTAAATGAACCTTCTTCATTAGAAACTTCTTAAAGTACAAAGCATAAAGTTTAAAAGTTAATGTAGTAAACTGGAAAAGTAACGGTTTTATGTCATTTTCATACATATATATTATTATGGTTTCTCTCTGGATTTTCCTCCTCCTCAACCCCTCTTCCCTTTGCTTGCTAGTATCCTTTCTCCTCCCAAACATTCCTCCTTTTTTGGGTGCATTTCAAATGTATTTGTTACCTCTTCTTCCTCTACTCCACTTTAGGATCTCTTCCTTCTCTTTCATTGTCCCTTCTACCTCAATATCTCTCTCTCTTACCTCTCTCTCTCTCTCTCTCTCTCTCTCTCTCTCTCTCTCTCACACACACACACACACACACACACACACACACACACACAAACACACAAACATGCACATGCAAATACACATGTGGGTATGTGTGCACATGCACAGAAACTTGTACACACATGAATGCATATAGGTAAACCCACATATGCAAACATACACACACACACACACACACACACATGAAGATATGCATATTGTACATGCACATTGACACACAAACACACTTATACTAACACTGTGCATGCATGCACACAGAAATTCTTTCCTCTATATATGAAAACAAACATGTTATTTGTCTTTCTGCATCTGCCTTATTTTGTTAAAAATAATGATCTCTATTTCCTCCCTTTGCCTCCAAATTTTAAGTCCTCAATTTTGTTTACAGCTGAGAAAATTTCGTGTGTGTGTGTGTGTGTGTGTCTGTGTGTGTGTGTGTGTGTGTGTGTCTGTGTGTGTGTGTGTGTCTGTGTATTAATATAGCTGGGTCCAATGGTGAATCTATTTGTTAGATTTTGAAGAATCTCCTCACTGATGCAGGCTTACTTATGGCTGCATGTCCTTGGCAGGTTTTGTCCACTTAATACATGCTAGACTCATTGGGAAGAGTTGTATAAGAAAGCAGACTAAGCAAGCCATGAAGACAAGCCAGGAAACAGCATTCATCCTTGATTTCTGCATCTGCTTCTGTCTTGAGGTTCCTGCCTTGAGTTCTTGCCCTGACTTCCTTCCATGATGGGCTATGGTATGGAAATATAAGTTCAAATAAACCATTTTCCCCAAGTTTCTTTTAGTTATGGTGTTTTATCATAGCAATAGAAATTCTTACTAAGATAGGACACAAGTTTAACTTCCTGCCAGTCAAAGATTCCTTGAAATTGTATATTTTTAAGATTTTTGGGGTAGTTTTAACTTTTTATCTTTGATGATGGAATATTTATTATATTATCACAACAACAAATCATCAACTATATATCATACTATATTTTATTACATTTGGCCTTGTTTGTCCCAACAATATATTTGCAAACATAACAAAACACACAAGAGAAAAAGTAAATTAAAATAAAATAAATCATAATTATATAGTTAGTAATATCCCTGTCATTGGAGTCTTTGAGAGAGCTTCCTTTAGAAGGCATTGTGTTAGTTTACAGCTTTGTTCCTTTTGTTTTCATTTTGTTTCAAACCAAGGTTTTGCATTTAAATTCAAAGGCCAGAATATCAAAGGCTTAGACTCTTCTATTCCTTTTTGTTTCTGATGAACATTCCTTGAGACTTGGGTAAAATAATTCATTCCACTGTGTTTCAATTCCAAAAGAATCATCATTGTTCTAGCTTAAAATACTCTGAATTGGATTATTTGTTTTACCATATATATATGGTAATCTAATTTCATCAACTTCTCAGAATGCCTTAATATTTACTGTCACAGGGTCCTTTGGAAGTCTAGGATTTGATGAGAGGGAGAGTCTATAGCTTATCCCCTCATGATGATAGCAGCTTAATTTCATATTGTTTCTTAGGAGATTAATTGTTAGTAACACTCTCTGTCTCCTCTCCATTTCTTTTATTTTTGTCTTAATTCTAAGATTATAACCCAATTGCAACATTTCTTTCCCTTTTCTCATTCTAAACCCTCACATATATTCTCCCCACTCTCCTTCAAATCCATGCTCTTTCATTAATCATGCTTTTTCATTAATTATTATTGTGTGCACACTCACATATATATGTGTGTGTGTGTGTGTGTGTGTGTGTGTGTGTCTGTGTGTCTGTGTGTCTGTGTGTGTGTATGTATGTGTGTGTGTGTGTGTGTGTGTGTGTGTAGACATGTGTGTTCTTAAATATAATCTGTTCAGCTCTATAACATTACCTGTATGTTTATTTTCAGGTGTTAAGATATATGCATGTGCTTGCCTGAGTTTTTGTGGACCATGTGCATGCAGGTGCCTAAAGAGGCCAGAGTCTCCTGGATTAGAGTCAAAGGCTGTTGTGAGCTACTTAACACAGGTCTTAGGAGCTGAACTTGGGTCCTTTGTAAGAACAGTAAGTTCTGTCAACTGATAAACCATCTCTAGCCCCACATAGATCATCTGTTTAAGGTTTGGGTAGGAGATGGCATTGGAATGCTTATGTAGTCTTCAAGGGCTAAGTTCTCCTGTTCAGATATGGTCAAAACCAAACTAGGCCCAGAAGAAGGAGTGGGGCTTTTACCAGGACATGTGCTTAAGCAAGAAGGGAGAAACAGATGAAGACAAGAAAATTTCTGGATGTTGGCTTCCAGAAGAAAAAAAAGGAGGCAGTTGATACGGAAATCACTGTTAAAAGTCCACATTCAGATTCATGCAAATAGAAGATTCAAGCTTGTATCATCCAGTTCTATTTCATGGCCAAGTGCAGTTGTTATAAGTACACCCCATTGGTTTTCATGAGTAATATTTTTCTTGCTTGCATTTGTGTTAGAAGAATATACCTTAGTTGTTGTATTTTTAATTCTGGGACATGTATGTGTCCTCAGACTCCATTTACGGCCTCATTCAACCTAACTGAAAAAGCAAAACAAAAATGAGCACGTTGGTGTTTCTAAAGAGCATGTGGCCATTCTTTTTATTGTTTATATGAGCCAAATTTTTAATCTCTCATTGGGGCTCTAAGTCTAATGCCCAAGGCACTGAAGGTATTAATACTTGACTGCATTACACATTCATGCATGTGGTAGATACAGTTTTGAAATGATTAGTGTTAATTGTCAAACTGACAGAATCTAGAATCTTCTGGAATATGGGTCTCTATAGAACCCAGTGACAGCATGTTCTCATTTGTCTGGCATGAAAGGATCCACCCTAAGAATGGGTAGGACCATTTCCAGAGTAGGAAATCTTGGGTTGCTAAAATAGAGAAAGGGAATTGTTTAACAAATGATAAGAGTGCATTCAATTATTTTTCCCTTTCTTGAATATGGTTACAAAGGCAACAGCTACTTCAAGCTCTTGCTGATTTAACTCCACACCCCATGATGGACTATAACTTAACTATGAGCCAGAATCAGTCCTTTCTCCCTCAAGTCAGGTGTTTTATCAAAGCAACAGGTCAAGAAACTAAGACAAAACTGTAAAACCACATTAATCCTAACAGGAAAACAAAGAGAGTTATTAATTCTTATCAATGCCACCTGCTGAAATGCAGCTTCCCACATCAAAGCAAGGGCATAGAGGGGGCTCAAGGGCCACATGGTCACTCGTTAGTACAGCACATGCCCAGAGAATACAATCAAAGGAGAACAATCGATCTCATGAGCTGATGATGGCAGCAACTATAAGCAAGTAGCCCCACCTCTCTCTTCTTGGGTCTCTTGGTATACTTTGCTCGTATAATTCTCCTTAATAAAAAATATCAATAATCTGTGGTGGCATTCTGTTCCCCAAAATATTGTGCACCCTAATAAACTTGTCTGGGGTGAGAGAACAGAACAACCACTAGATACAGAGGCTAGAAAATGGTAGCATTCACGCCTTTAATCCTAGCATTCCAGAGGCAGAAATCCATCCAGATCTTTGTGAGATCAAGGCTACATTGGAAACAGCCAGGCAAGGTGACTCATGCCTTTAATCCCAGGGAGTGATGGCAGAAAGCAGAAAGTTATATAAGGTGTGAGGACCAGAAACTAGAAGCATTTGGCTGGTTAAACTTTTTGGCTCTTAGCAGGAGTTCAGCTGAGATCCATTTGGATGAGGACTCAGAGGCTTCCAGTCTGAGGAAACAGGATCATCTGTGGAATTGGCGAGATGAGGTTGCTGTGGCTTGTTCCGCTTCTTTGATCTTCCAGCATTCACCCCAATACCTGGCTCCAGGTTTGATTTTATTAATAAGTACCTTTAAGAGTCGTGCTACAATCTTACTATTTTGTTGAACATTTCAACCTTAAAATGAATGGATTTTCCTCAAAGATATGTGGTTCTCTCCCAATTTATATTGCCCAACTGTTTTCCATAATGTGTTAGCTGATTTATTTAGAAAATTCTTATTTTGCCATTTTACTATTTAAAATGGATACAATGGCTATAAACTATGCCTGCCTGCCTGGCTGCCTGCCTGCCTTCCTTTGAGACAGTCTCACTAGTAGCATTGGCTAGCCTAGAAATTGCTGTGCACACCAGGCTGAGTTTGAACTTATATTAATCCTTATGCCTCAGCCTCCAAATAATGTGACTTTTAACAAAGTAGAGGATAATTAGTATTATCGCAAATTATGCTTTAGGAACTGGTGTGATGATATAGTCACTAAAAGTATTTGTTATGCTTTCAGAGGACCAGAGCTCTATTCCTAGTACACACACACACACAAATAATGCACACATGCACACAAATAATATATCTTTTCAAAATTAATTACTTTTTCTTACATAAACATTTCTTCAGAATATTTTATATGGATTTTTTCATTTATTTATTCAACAAGTATTTATTGAACAATAAAATACTTTTTGTCTGTTTGTTTAGTTTCAGTTTTTGCTGTTGTTTTGTTTGTTTGTTTGTTTGTTTGTTTTTTGGGACAGAAGTTTTCTGTGTAACAGCTCAGGCTGTCCTGGAACTCACTCTGTAGACCGAGCTGACCTTGACCTCACAGAGAAAGATCTGCCTGCCTCTGCCTCCCGAATGCTGGGATTATAGGCATGCACCACCTCCACCTGGTTACTATTGTTAGTTTTGGAGGAGCCTCTTGCAATGTATGTAGCTCAGGCTGGGCTTGAACTCTCTATCTTTCTTTTCCAGTATCGTCAATGCTAGGAGTACAGCCAGCAAGAACCAAAGTGCCCAGCTTATGGAGTACTTTCTATTTGGTGAGAACTATTTTAGGAAGGAGAGAGAGCCAACTAAAATAAGTATCTTACTGAACTCATAGTATATTTACTCAAGTGGAAGATACTAAAAATAAAATGAAATTATAACGAAAAACCTTCAGAACCAATGACTGCTACAGAGGTAGATAGGAACTATCCCAGAAAGCATGGTCTAAACATAAGCCTCTGGAGCATTTCCATTTTCAGACTGTGAATGAAATTCAGTTGGTATTGCTTTAATCTCTGTGTGTGTATGTGTGTGTGCATATTCACGCATACATACAAGGTGATACAAAATTGAGGAGCTCTTTAAATAAATGTTTATGAGGTACCTTGTATTTGTGTGTGCATGTGTGGGAGTCAGTGTGAGGAAGCCAGAAGAAAACATTTGTATCTTGCTCTATTGCTATCATTTTATCTCTTGAGGCAAGGTCTCTGACTGAGTTTGAACCTGGAGGAATGAAGCTCCAGTTATCATCCTATCTCTACACAATTACGATTATAGGTATGTGGGACCATCCACAGCCTTTTCTGTGTGGTTTTGGAATTGGAATTTATATGCTTGAGTAGCAAATACTTTACCCACTTATCCTTCACTCTAGCCCAGGTACTTTGTTTTAATGTAATAAGTTGTTGGGAACCAAAAATGTGATAGCTGTGCCTTGACTTTTCTTGCTTGGATGATCTGGCATAACTGCACCCTTGACTTGCAAAACAATCATTCCTGGAAAAAACCACAAAGTGTACTTTTAGATTAAACTTCCTGGAGTATGTTTGATTGATCAGTTGTTCAAGCATTGGACCAAGAGACCTCTCCCTCACCCTTTTTCTAATTGATTGATCAGTTGCTTGAGCACTGGACCAAAGAGACCTCGTCCTGAACCTTTTTCTAACAATTTTTTCATCTCCCTCCCTTCCCCTCATATCCACCAGTATATAAGCTTGCTTTACTTTGCAATAAATGAGACCTTGATGCGACTCAGATTGTCTCTGTCTTTCTTTATGCGCCTGGTCTCCTTCCTCTCTTGCCCCCATTGGTCTTTCAGGTGGTACCTCCTCGGGTCCAACCTAATAACCTGGCCTGCAGGATGGGTCAATAAGTTTTAAAATAATTATTTGGCTTCTCCTGATGAGGACTTTATAACATATACTTTTCTCATCCTGCAATAATGAGTAATATTTCTATTAAAAAATAAGTCTATCTTGTATATTTCTCAAGACTTTATCCATAACTTTCCCATCATTCAAGGATATGATTGACCATGGTCAGATATAATATCAGTGTGTTCCCCAATGGGTGGATATTCTTTATTTAATATTTATTTTTATTTGTAATTATGTATGTGTATGTATATACATACATGTATAAATGTATACCATGTGTGTGCATTGAACATGGAGGCCAGAAGAAGCTGTCATGTTCTTGGATATAGACGGTTGTGAGTCATCTGATATTTTGTTGGGCACTGAGCTTGGGTCCTCTGGAAGTTCTACCTGCTCCACATGGCTCTCATTTTTTCCCCAGAATCTAGATGGTCTGTCTGTTTTAATATTATCCTGATCTTATAAGTCCCCTCACTCTGAAACAGAGCTCTCTGAAGCTTCTTCCAGTTACACACTATTTCCTAAAACTGCCATTATAATCATCATACTCATTACATTTTACTACCAAATAGTACTACTGTCATTTTGTTCACAAGTTTGTTATTGGTCAAATAAACTGTCTGAGACTCACTGACAGCAGCTAGCTGGTATCAGATACATATTAATGAGAAATGGATCTTGTTTGGGACCAGCATAACTAATGTGATCAACATGCTGTGATGAATGGGGCAGCTAATGTTTTTGAGGCAGGATGAGAACATGGTAAGATGTAGAGGGAAGAGACAGGTCAGGGAGTATGAGCACAGAGTGCACATTATGAGAACCTGAATTCAAAATTCCCACCACCCAGCATGACAATTTAAGCAGGGCTGAATGTGTATAAACCTGGTGTGCTGGGAAGTACAGAAAGAAATGTGACTTGGGCTGGCCTGTGTGAGTGTAACTGATAAATGGGAGCTTCAGATTCTGGGAGAGACCCTGCTTCAAAGGAATAAGACAGACAATGATATAAGAAGCTTCCCAATACATTCCTTTGGCCTCTATGAACAGACATGAGTGTGTTCATGTGTGCCCCCCCAACACACATATATTTCACATTTACACAAATATATACACAGAGAGAGAACAGTGGATACAATGAAGGGGATATGGGAAGAGAAAAGAATACCTCTACCCCCAAGACTAGGTTTAAGTATCTTACTTGTGGAGAGTCAAGAATTTAATCACAATAATAAAAATCACGGTGAAGATATCCTTTTTTTTTTTTTTTCAAAGAAAGTGATACAATTCCAACAGGAGTTATTAAACCATTTTTAAATTAAAAACATACTTGACCTTTGAGTTTAACTGTACAACATTCTTTTCTCACCTGTAGATCTGTTCTTTCCTAAGAAAAATATCTCACAAATATCAATCAAATGTATCTTGATCTTGTGACCTACAGATACTAAGAATTGCTTCAAACTTGTTCTTTGGGAGAGAGAGCCATGTTTTAATATTTCTTATCATCAAAACTATAGACTGTGAGTGACTAGGACCCAGGAACTTCCTATCCATAGAGAGATAGGGGAAAAACCTCTTCCTAAATTCTTCCCTTAAATATTTAAGATGACATCTTCTGAGAAAACCAACTAAATTTTAAATAAAAATGGCTTCTAAGAAAGCCGTCACCTATTTTAGATAGTCAGCATACTGGAACACAGAGTGAGCTGCAACATACTGCATTCCAGTAGCTCTTCCTCCTGATCTCCTTTGTAGTAAAATAGCTTTACAAGGCAGTTAGCTTGCTCCTGCTAAACCAGACTATAGTACTATGCCAGTCACCCTCACTCACATGTGCTATAAAAGAGTCTGCATCCTCAAGAGACCTGACATCATTATTATCACATCACTTTCATTTCAGTTTGACTCCTATCTGTGAAGACCTTGAGAGGAAATGCCTAAAAGGAAGATCCAATCAACTCTAATTAGGGGCAGGAAAAGAGTCACCTTCCCTTATGAATATACCACTTGCCTCATAAATATTTGTAAAAAGAAATAGCTAAAATCCATAAACCATAGTCTATTATGCTGTTCCCTTACTTGGGGCATCCCACACCAATATCTCTTAAGAATGTTGCTTTGCTTTTCTCATCTACTCAAATTGTGATGCTTCTGAACTGAATTTATGCCTTAGAGAAGAAAGGAACTGAGGGACCCCTCAACCCTAACACATCAGCATGTACTACCATCCTTCCATTGTAAACATGAACTTTGCTTCAGTGTGAAACTCTTTCCTGCGACTTGAGTCAAGATCTCAGTTTCCTCTAAGTAGGAGTACTTGGGAGACCTCTTCAGGGTGGAACAGAGAACACCATGATACCAGTAAGTGCATCTCTTGCTGCAGATGATAGGGAAAAAAAATTCTAGTTTAAAAAAATGATTCTCTGAAGTATTCTAATTCAAATACTAAGTTGACAGAGCCTGGTATAGCACATGTTGGACTTGCTGGCTGCTTAGTCAAAAACTGGAGCTCTAGGTTCAGGGAGAATTTCAAAGTATTAAGGTGAGGAGTGATAGCTGGGAGATCTGTCACTCTCCTCTGCCCTCTGTGTACACATATGTGTGCATGCACATTCATGTACATGTATGCATAGCTTATACATGCATACTACACACACACACACACACACACACACACACACACACACACACACACAGCCTCCCCCCCAACACGCACACAAAGAGCCTGTGTCAGTGGAAGAACACAGAGTAAAATTAAGAATTTTTGAAATGAAAGGAATGCCTAAACCTGGGATCAAGTTTAAGTGTCTTTCAGGTTGAAAGTCAAGAATCTTGACACAAAAATAATAATTACTTCAAATATTACCTGCCCAGAAGGAATATTCCTCTCCATCCACCCCTGTGTCCCTCTGTGTGTGTGTGTATGTGTGTGTGTGTGTGTGTGTGTGTGCATGAGAGTAGTAAATTGTGCATGAAATAAGCTTTTGTCTTCCTTCTGTGATGCTATCTATTGTCAGTTTGTTTTAGCAAATTCAATATGAAACCTACAGAGAGTGGAATGGAGTCTCCCTTGACCCCTATACTAGCCATATGAGACAGTGGATATATGGCTACATACCTAAAAAGATGCATGCTACATCTTGGTACATCTTGGTAGCTGCTAGAACATGGTAGATTCTGCAGCTAATTGCACCTGATTTCATATACTCAGCTCCTAGTCCTATATGGCATTGGGAGAGTGAGGAAGGAAAGAAAGACAGGGCTCTTACTGGGATGGCAGAAGAAAGTGGGTTCCTGAGGCTGACTAACACTGACTTACTAGCTTCCAGAAAGTCCTCACATAATTAACAATATTCACTGAAAAGGCTGCCAACACAAAGTTACCATTCCCATCATATACAGATTTATTATGTGAAAGTAACAGCGACCCAGAATGTGAACGACCTTGGATGGGGCTTCATCCATTTCCAAAAACACTGCCTGAGAATGGAAAACAACCAAACCAAAAAGCAGCAACAAATCACTTAGCTATTTTTACAGTAAGTGAATTTGTTAGTTAAACTAACAGTCAAGCAGGACAAAAATACACTAATAATAAAGAGACCATGGGAAGGGGGAGGAGCCCCAAGCACCCAGAATCGGCTTCGCATTCTTTACTGAGTCTGAGTCAAAAACTGATACAACAACAAATGTTGAAAAAAAAAAACTGAGATTTCACCCATTTGACTGAATGGGCTTACCTAACCTTAAGTTTTATCGCCCTTGAAGTATGGCATAAGATGGGTGTATTGGCCCACAACTCTATTTCCTGCACTCAGGAGATGCAGTCAGCAAGATCAGAAATTCAAGACCATGTTCAGTTACATTGAGTTGAGATCAGTGTGGAATTTATGAGGTCTTTACTAAAAACAACATGAACAAAATGTTGTGAAGATTTCCTGCATAGACATGGCACTCTGTTTTTAAGAGAGATAGCTTAAATAAGCCAGAACAGCTACCATATTTAAGGTGAACACCTGTGTGAAATTTGAATTTAACCTATCAGTTCTTGTTTTCTGTCTGTGAACCTGAACCTTTAGAGAAAACCCTCTCAATAAATGTATGAGTCATGCTTACATTCAAAATTGAAGTCTTTATTTCTTCATGCCTGATGAATAATCAGAATTCCTTCACCATGTCTGACCCCTGTTTTTATTTACCAAGCCTGTATAATGTACCTCATAAACTGTCACATAATCTCCTCTGAGAAAGAACATATTTCAGACAGAAATGACTATGCCAGATAAGCAAGATGTCTCAGCTGGTAAAGGTATTTGCCACAGAAGTATGGCTACCTGAGTTTAACCATTGGAAACCACATGGAGGTGAACAGAGAGCAAAGATTCCACAAAGTTGTCCTCTGACCTCTTCTGACATGCAGTGCTCACACACTATGGACACACAGACAAACAGACAGACATACACACACACACACACACACAAGCACATACACACATGCACAAATGCACACAAATTAAAAATTAACAAAAATAATTACAGTAATATAACTTACTTAATCTTTTCGACTAGACAAGGATGATATTAAGTCAAGAGTGGGTCTTCAAAAGCCACAGAATTCACATATGAGGGCCAGTGAGGTGGCTGAGCTGATAATAGCCCTTTGCCAACAAGCATGGCAACCTGAATATAGTACTCAGAACCCACACAGTAGAAAGAGAGAACTGACTCAGTCATGCTTTCCTTTGACCTCCAAATGCTTGCAGATTGTCACCTCCGCATGTACTCATCATGCACATACTACATAATACAATAATAGGCATTTTTAAAATAGAGGGAGTAAAATAAAAGTGTGCAACGTAGATTATATAGTTGAATATACCATCAAGCACTAAGAGAAAGTTCTTGTAGACAAAAATAATCCATGTGCACCATTATCTTACTTAAATGAATACCTTTTTTTAAAAAAAGAAAATGGCCTTTTCAGTTTTTAAAATTTTGTTTTGTAATCTAATGTGTGTGTGTGTATGTGTGTGTGTGTGTGTGTGTGTGTGTGTGTGTGTGTGTGTTTGTGTGTTGTACATGTGTATGTTTCTGGGTGTGCATGCCCACTGCCATGCATGTGGAAGACTGAGGTTACACTGCCTATCTCCCCCTGTCACTCACTGCCTTACTTTTTGAGACAGGTTCTCTCATAGAACCTGAAGTGTACAGATTTATCTAAACCCAAAACCTCATGAATCTTATGGACCTTTCTATCTCTGATCCAATTCTCCCCTATCCCATCCTCCCTATGCTTGGATTACAAATACTCACAGCCACATGTGTCTTCTGTGTGTTACAGGGATCTGAATTCACACCCTCATGCTTTCACAACAAGCACTTTATCCACGGAGCTATTTCCCCAGCAAAACGTATTTCCATGGAATATGTGGCAGGACTTATATACACCCATATGTGCACACACCCCTGATCTTTTGAAAATGATTTATTTATTTGTTTTTGTTTGTTCGTTCGTTTCTTATGTGTATGTGAAGATGCTCATGTGCCACACCATGCAAATAGAAGTCGGAGGACAACTCAAGGGATTTGGGTCTCTTTCTCCATCATGTGCGTTTTTGGGATCAAACTTGAGTTGTAACCTCTGAGCCATTTGGTTGGCCCACTTCTGATTTTATATCTAAATGCTACATTCCTCTAACACAGTTAATTTCCTCTATGGACATCATCTGACACTATAAAAAATGTATCAATTAAGAGAATTAATTAATTCACAAAACCAACTGATATAGTAACTTCTTCCTATCCCCTCATGTTCTTCTAGTAATCAGTTCTACTGTCTGTCTCTATTAATTTTAAGACTATTTATTTATTTATTTATTCATTTATTTATCTGTGGGGTGGGTGGGTATAGGTGTGTCTATGTGCATCTGTGTGTGGGTATGCAAACATGCTTGCTGGTGTCCCTGGAGCTGGAGTTATAGATGATTTTGAACTAGAACTTATGTGAGTGCTAAAAACCAAACTCAGGTCCTCAGCAAGAGTATCGAGCCATCTAAACTGCTGAGCCCCCTCTTCAGGCAGCCTTATGGATGTATTTTCTGTACCTTCCATTAGGACTTTGTGATACGCTATTTTTCTTTTGTGCCTCGTTTGTCTCACTTAGCCGACTGGCCTCAAGAGCCATCCATGCCTTAGTAAGAATGAGTCCTTCCTTCCACATGTACCTTTGAGTATGTAGTATGCACTGGTGTTCCATGTGTCCATCAGCAGAGGCTGTTTCCACCCTATTGGTTGTTATGTGTAATGCTGTTACAATCAGTTGTATGGAGAAGGTCTGTTCCCTTCCTTTTGTTCTTCTGGTATAATCCTAGCAGCTGGATTCCTGTAGCATGCTGTTCTTGGTGTTATTGTTTCTTTCTCTTTTTTAAAAAAAAAAAAAGTGTGTCTTTATGTGGGAACATACAAGGTGTGTGCAAGTGCCCACAGAAGTGTAAAATACCCTGGGGTTGGAGCTATAGGCAGTTGTAAGTCATCTGATGAGGCTCAATACTCAGGGTCTCCGTAGGAGCAGCAAGCTGTCTTAATTGTTGAAATAATCCCCTGTCTCTGTCTCTCTCTCTCATTCTCCCTCCCTCTCTCTTTCTTTTCCTTCCTTCCTTTCTTTTTCTCTTTTTTGACATGAGAAAGTCACATGTTGCAAGGCTATCTTTGAACTTACTAGGTGTTGAGAATGTTGAGAATGGCCTTGAACCTCTTATGGTCCTGAGGATACCTCCCTGATTCTGGAATTACAGGCAGTACCTCACCCAGTTTTAATTCTGTGTTTAATTTTGTGAGGAGCTGTCTTATCTATGAGGTCAGTTACGATATTTTTAAAATCTCACCAGTAGTGTAACAAAACAAAACAGTAGAGTAGCAAAAACTAAGATTTATCTTACCATTTCCTTGTGACTATTCGCTATTAGAAAATTAATTTGGATAAAAGCTGTCTTTATTGGTTGGTAGTGGTGCCTCATTGTGGTTTTAGTAACTATTTCCCTAAGAAATATTACTGATGCTTAATCTACTCCTTTTCAAAGTTTTTGTTTAACTTGATATTCCTTCCACAGATTGACCTACGTATGCCCCCATCTTCACCTTGAGCCACCAAACTTGGACTGCTGAGGTTGTAAGGAGAAATGTTCTCCATGGGCTGGTGTACTTGGTGACATGACCTTCAATAGGCAGCACTGTTTCTGAAAGTTTTTAAATCTTTCCAAGTGGGGTATCACGGGAAGAAATATGTCACTAGGAACTGGCTTTGGGGATTCATCATCTGCCTCTACATCCTATTACCCTTCTGCTTCCTCTGCGAGGGTGAATGGGTTCCCCCTGCTTTCTTGAGTGACAGGCCAACTTCATTCTCTGGCTGCTATGCTTTCCCTGCAAGATGGGCTGTGTTAATCTGGAAATGTAATGCAAAATAAACTATTTCTCACCAAAGATGCTTTTCGTCAGGGCATTTCATCACTGCAACAGAAAAGCAACTAATATACACACTGTATTTTTAAAACATGTGTACATATATGTTTGAAGGTCAGCTATTAGCTATGTAGCAAAAATACATATAATTAAGAAAATGTATGTCACCAAAGAAATTACTTTGTATTCATATGAAAATTAGGACACAATAAAATAGTGCACAATCTCTTGTTGTCTGTTGTGACAGCTCTCACAATATCTCCATGAGAGTCATTTATCACTTTCAATATTCCGGCCTCTTTCCTAATGAGTGAAGTTAAACATTCTGGTCATTTTCTTAATGTGAGTTCATGCTCTGAAGTGCAAGCTGTTGTTTACTCCCCAATTAAGGCAAGGACGGTCTGGATTATGATTATATGTCACCAACTGTTTTTCTATCCAGCTGCATTTTCCAATTATAAACATATCAGATAGACATTGTTCATAAGACCAGAGTTGTCACAAGTAGCTCAAAACTGAAGCAACTTTATCCCCTGAACTATGAGACTGCTATGCACTTAGATCCTTTAACTAACAGATTTATTTTTTAAAAAAAGATTCTGTGTATGCCTGTGAGTGTAGGTGGGTAGGGGGCAAAATCTGTGCATGTGGGTGCAGGTACCAACAGACACCAGAAGATGATATCAACACCTCTGGAGCTAGAGTTTTGGCAGCTGTGAATGACCCAATATAGTTGCTTGGGTTCTCTGGAAGAGGGGTTCTGTGCTCTTAAACCACTGCGCCATCTCTCACTCCTACTCAGATTAGTGTTTAACAATTCCATAAACAATGTACCTTCCTATGAAAGTCTTCTTCAACATCAATTTCAATCCACTCTGACCACCAACTGTACATCTCTGTTCAGATTTGAATATCTAATCTCTGGAAACTCAGACCATATGCATTGTATTCCACTTCAGTACACATTCGAGAAGAAAGCATGTGACCATAAGATGGGAGAGTGCAACCTTGAGTGATGGTTTTAGTTTTCTCTATAAAGTGTAGAAATGAGCAAGTGTACTGTTTTCCTAATGCTGCAAACCTTTGCACTTACCATGAAGGAGTGATTTGTGTGAATACAAAACAGCTGCACATGAGAAAGACAGTTCAGGCTGTTGTTTGATCTGAGTATGAGAGAAGACAATTAATGAGGTGTGGTTCTCCATGATACAAAGGAGTGTCCTTGCCATGCTAACCACCATCTAGTGTCATGTACATTTAGCTACCATAGAATCATACTCAGAGGCTGAATTAGGGGAAATTTGGAACCTCTCATGAGCCTGAACTGCTGAATTTCTATGATGTACCAATATCATATGCCATATACATGATATTCCATTATTTGCCTTTTTAAGACAGGGTTTTACCATGTATCCCAAGACTCTCAGTCTTCATCCTTTTGCTTCTGCATCCTTTGTGCTGAGGTCACTGACATTCAGCATAAAGCCAGGTGATATTTGTATTCAAAGTCATAAAGTCAAATGTTTAGACAGTAATGAGACTGTGCTTTTAGGAAAATACCATAACTTATATTCTGTCAATCTAACATATCTTGTATATTATTAAGGTGAAATTTTAGACTGGGGTTAGTAGCCCATGCCTATAAATGCAGGATTCAAGAAACAGAGGTAGGATTGATTTTAGTCTATATTATACATAGGGAGTTTTAAAATAGGCAGGGCTACCTAGTGAGGCTCAGAAAACAAAACCAAAATAACAAAAGTAAAAATAAATTAAAGTTTGTATGATAGATGAAGAATTATTATGTAGATATAACAAATTAATTGGATTTAATATGGTTTGAAATTCTTCACCTATAACCAAGTACATAGTAGCTGAAAGGAATTTCAGAATGGGAACAGAAAGTTTTCCACCTGTCCAGTGGCTTTCCACTTCACAGAACATTCATGGATGTATTCTTGCCATTCTCATAATGAACCTGGGATTGTTAGTGTGCATCCATGGTGGTTTGAATGAGATGTGTCCTCACGGTTTGGGGCAAATGAACACTTGGCTTTCAATTCACGACACCATTTAGAGAGGCTTAGGAGGTTCAACCTTGCTGGAGGAAGTATGTAACTGGGGGTGGGCTTTGATATCTTTACACTTCATCCTTGCAGTTTACTGTCTCTGCTTTATGCTCATGATTCAAGACATGAGCTCTCAGCTCCCTTTGCCTGCTCTACAAGTATGTTCTCTTATCCCTATGTAACTGTAAATCAAATAAGTTTCTTCCATAAATTCCATTGGTCATGGTATTTTATCTCAGTAACAGGAATATAACTAATATATCATTTCTTGCACAAGATACTAGATCACTCAATCCTATCAAGAGTCCAAATGGTGTTCAGAAGTAAAGTTGACTGAATATATCTAATATTTAAGGTTCAATGAATGTATATGAGAATCCACCCTTTATCTGAAATCAGGCATCTTTCAGTAGAAACTTATACTTGAACATCAAATTCAACATCTTAACCTTCAAGTTATACCATGTAAGCATTTGATATAGAATTTCTGTAAGTTATATTCAAACTTACTTACATTCAGAAAAAAAATAATGAGTTTCCATTTTGCTAGTCTCCAGATTAAAAACAATACCCAAGCAAACAAACTTTCAGAACTGAATTTGTAGAAAGAAATTGAGCCAGGTATTGTCAAGTGTACCCATGTCCGTCAGCTCACCCATGTTGAAGAGTGGAATGTTCAGCTGGTTTTTAATAACTCACGGTGCAGAGGGGGGAGGGAGCATTTTCTACAGGGAGCAGAGATATCTCTCACCGTTTTTGCACACAGCAGAGCCCTGTATTTTGCATGGCAATAGTACTTTGACTGATGTCTTTGGAAAGCCTTTCTTCCTTTGTGACTTCGTGTATCTACAATGACCAGAATTGTTTCAGAAAGCAAAAAGCAATATTTCTATTCTTGATAACATCTGTCTAAATTGCTTTTTCCAAATGCTTTTGATTTAGAAAAGTCAGAATTCATCTGCCAGATGAAAGGAATCTCAAAATCTCATTGTTTTCCCACATTTCATTCCCTGCTACTAGCCAGTCTATAGCAATACTCTCTCTGCTGAGACCACGGCTGTGTGGCTCCTTTCTTACATATTTTTCCATATGTCTAGAGCAGTGGTTCTCAGTCTTCCTAATGCTGTGACCCTTTAATACAGTTCTTTATGTTGTGGTGACTCCCAACCATAACATTATTTTTTTTGCTACTTTATAATGGTAATTTTGTTACTGTTATGAATCATAATGTAAATATTTTTGGAGATAGAGGTTTAGCAAAGGAGTCATGACCCACAGTTGAGAACCACTGATTTAGAATGTCCTTGCCTATATAGTGTCAGCTTAGGATCTAGGAATTTTGCTGATGCCAATGTATACAGCCTGACACTGTTGTTTCCTTCATCACCTAAAAATTATTCTTGACATTTGTTGTAATTTTATAAAATCATTTAAGAATATTAAATCAGTTCTCACATTATAATCATTCTGTGACTTTAAAAATGGCTAGGAAAGTTAAAAAAAATTATCTGATGATTAATGAGTAAACCTCACATTGTTTCATGGCCTATGAAAAATATTTTCTATTTTTTGAAATTGAAATTGCACTGTGTGTGTGTGTGTGTGTGTGTGTGTGTGTGTGTGTGTGTGTGGTGTGTATACACTTGTACTTTGCTCTCTCCTACCATATGGGGCCTGAGGATATAACTCAGTTTATCAGTCACAATTAATATGTCTCTCTCTATATGTCTCTCTGTCACTGTCTATCTCTCTCTCTCTCTCTCTCTCTCTGTCTTTCTTCTATGTGTGTATATATGTGTGTGTGGTAGATGTGTGTATATAAAAGTTGTCAAAATAATTTAGTAAATATTTTTTAAAACATCACTTAAATGAAATATAAGAAAATGACAAATAGAAAGTCAATATTTACTCAATATAATTTGAACACAGAAGCATTGGGATTTAAGAATTGAGATTTTCTAGTTTTTTTTTTTTTTTTTTTTTAAATAGGGAATGTATCAAGTGCATGTTGAACAGCTCTTTATTTTAAGTGTAATTTAAGTACTTAGTGCCATTTCTGCTCCTTCAATTGTCACACCTATTTCTAATTCTGACTTTGACTCCAACAATCAGTATTTTATATCTTATCTGTCATGAAGTATCTGACAATTGCTTTAATGTTGTTTTTAGTCTGTGGTACTCCCCCGGGACACCTTCATATTTCCCCCTCATTATGACCTTCTTTATTTGTGTATGAACTGAATGTCTGTGTGTGTGCCCACTCATTCACACAAGGGAGTCTGTGCCCACTCATTCACATAGCAGAGTGTGTCTACCAATTCACATAGGAGAGCATTCCCACAATGTAATCAGAAGAAGGGCCTCTGAGAGGTAGTTAAGGGTTATACATGATTTTACAGGTATCTAGGAGTTGTCATGATAGGATCAATGTTTGTGTAAGTTGAGATACCTGAGATAATGCATTCTGGTCTCTTCCCTGTAATGATAGGGTGACTTGGTGGTCATCTGCAATTCAAGGAGAAGTTCTCAGTAGGAACTAAATTTGCGTGATCTTGGACTTCACCCATACTTCTGTGAGAAATTAATTTCCATGGTTTATTTCCCTGCTTCATCAGGGTATACTGCCTATTGGGAACAATACAGTCTCTGAGTCCACCTTCATTCAGTCCCTTTGGCTTTGCGTCTGGGGACCAGTGTGTGGCTGTAGGATGACCATCCATAATCTAGTCCTCCTCAAACACTATTCGTACTTAATTTCTGTCATTTTGCTTATTAACAGTTTCAATTTCTTTGCTGCATGTCTATCTTTATGGATGCACTTTATCTTTCAACTACCTGCATTTCATTTATTGTTTATGTGTTTATTGTGTATGTATGGGTATGTGCATGCCAAGATGTATGTGTTGACATTAGGTGATAACTTGTTGGAGTCAGCTCCTCCTTTCAAAAGGTGGATTCTGGGGACAGAAGTCAGCAGCTGGTACCTTCCAGCAGAACCATCTTTCTGGCCCATGATATGACATGGTTATGATCTTAAATAAGTATGCTACAGGACTGTGCATTTTGCTGTCTGTGAAAACTGCACACAGCTGCACACCCAGTGACCAGCAGAAAGAAGTGCTGAGAAGAGCTGACGATTACAAAGCTCATCTTGTGTTCATATGGTGATGATAGCACAAAGAGTTAGTACCAATGTTGCTTATTATGGAAATTTGTCAGAGCTAAATTTGAATGATGTTTTTAAGAGATGGAAGAGATGCTTAGCTAAAACATGATGACTGGATGCCTTTATTTCAAACCTAGGTAAAATGAACACCAATTTTATGTAAGTATTCTAATTTGATTTCTGTTGCTGTGATAAAATACCAAAAGCAACTTAGGGAACAAAAGGTTTATTGTGGCTTAGAGTTTCATAAAGATGGAGTCTGCAATGGTAGAGGAGGCATGTTAGGAGGATCAGGAAGCAAAGAGTTCACATTTCATCAGCACACAGAAAGCAGAGAGAGACAACAGGAAGTAGGGCAAGACCATAAACTTCAAAGCTGATCCAGTGGCATGCATCCTTTATCAAGACTATACCTCCTAAAGATCCCATAAGCTCCAAAATGCACCACCACCTAGAGACATACAAATGTTCATTCAAGGCCATGGGTCCATAGGGTATTTCTTAGTCAAGCCACCACTGCAGTGTGTGTGATTTCCTGTGTCCATTCATGCCAGCATGTGTCCAGCCATCTTTACTGCTGTAAACAGAAAACTGAAGACTCTTTCACCTGAACTTCATGCCTGTTAGCATAGACAAAACATTACAAGGGGGGCTCCCATTTACTTACTCTATACCAAAACACCAATTATTACACAGGTATCTTACCCTGTGAGCTGAAATTCTGTTCTTCTTGTCACCAAATTAAAAACAGTGAAAACTAACCATGAGAATTTCATTAAAATAATTCTGATGAGACAAAAAGGAAACCTCTTATATTATAAAAGATATTTAGTTTGTCTAATACATATTATATTTTTTAAAGATTCATATTCTTTTTAATTGTGTATATAATTTTTATGTCCAAACTAGGTAGGGGTGGCACATGCCTTTAATCCCAGTACCCAGGAGGCAGAGGCAGGCAGATCTCTGTGAGTTTTGGGCCAGCCTGGTCTACAGAGTGAGTGCCAGGACTGTTACACAGAGAAAACTTTTCTGGACAAAGTAAAAAATAATAATAATAATAATATTTTTAATTAGAATTTGTAATTGAAGTTTTCCTGTGTCCTACCTGGTCTGCAGCTGCTCAGACCCAAGTAAACACACAGAGGCTTATATTAATTAAAACTGCTTGGCCATTAGCTCAGGCTAACTACTGACTAGCTCTTACACTTAAACTCAGCTTATTTTCATTAATCTATATGTCACCACGTGTTCCATGACTTTACCTGTGTGCCATTACATGATGATCCCTGGACGACAGGCTGGTGTCTCTTCTGACTCATCCTTCCTTTTCCTAGAATTCTCCTTGTCTGTTTATCTCACCTATACTTCCTGCCTGGCTACTGGCCAATCAGCTTTTTATTTATCAACCAATCAGAGCAACACATTCACATCATACAGAACATCCCACAGCAATAATAACAACAACAACAACAACAATGTGTATGTCTGCAAATGTATATGCTTGTGAGTGCAGGTACCTGAAGCAGCCAGAGGAGGGCCTTATTGCTGTGAAGAGGTCCCATGACCAAGGCAACTTATAAAACAACGCATTTAATTGGGGTCTTGCTTACAGTTTCAGAGGCTTAGTCCATGTCTTAGTCAGGGTTTCTGTTGCTGTGAAGAGAAACCGTGACCATGGCAATACTTATAAGGGAAAACATTTAATTTGGACTGTCTTACCATTTTAGAGATTTAGTCCACTTTCATCATGGCAGGAAATATGAGATATGCAGACAGACATGGTGCTGGACAATGAATTGAGTGTTCTTCATCTTGATCTACAGGCAGCAGGAGGAGAGATGGTGTGCCACACTGGGTATAGCTTGGACATGTAAGACCTCAAAAAACTACCTCCACAGTGACTCACTTCCTCCAACAAGGCCACATCTACTCCAACAAAGCCACACATCCTAATAGTGCCACTCCCTATGGACCAAGAATTCAAACATATTAGTCTACAGGGCCATTCCTATTCAGACCACCACAGTCCATGACCATTACGGCAGGGAACATGGCACTAGGCTGACAGGCATCACATTGAAGCAGTAGCTAAAAGTTATAACTTGAAGCATAGGCAGTAGGCAAGGAGAGAGACTGAGACTGAGCCTGGTGTTGGCTTTTGAAACCTCAAAACCCACTCCTGGTGACAGACCTCCTCCAACAAGAACACACTTGCTATACTTTCCTAAATAGTTCACCAACTGAGAAGCAAACATTTAATGAGCCTATGAGGGCCATTCTCATTTGAACTGCTATGCTGGGTTTAAAAGCAGGCCTCATGTCCATTCATTTTTCACTTGTGGTCCAGGGATCAGAATGTTTAGACTCACAGTTTCAAGGCCATGACCATGATCCATCTGCCCAGCTTTGAAAGAGTATCAACAACACAAATTACATTCACAGATTGGTAGGGTTTTAGAGAAATTGAAACACAAAACATGTAATAGATGCACAAGGTCTTTGGAAAAGTAGAAGAATCATATACCTGGTTGAATAAAAGAAGATCAGACAGGATATTGATAATGAGGAAAAAGTAGTAAGACTGGTCCAAAACAAGTGTCTTTTCATTTAAGCTCAGTGTGACCAGTTATCAGGGACTCAATTAACCTGGTATACATGTGCACTTCTTCTAATGCGACCCCGGAATTTCTCAATTTATTTTTACTGCTCAAATTTTGTCAAAATTGCTAAGGCTTTCACACGGAAAACTACTTTTCTTGACTGAGTAAAGGTACATTTCTTTCTCCAAGTTTTTAGGAAGCAGTTCAGACTGAGCGAATCCCCTCATCAGCTGGCTTTCTGTTTCTGTATCTGTCGCACATGTGATCCTGGTTCTCTCTGTTTGATTCTAAACCTGCAATCATGACTTGGGCTGGAGAGATGATTATTTAGTAAGATGGTCACCCAGAATTCTGATTTGAATGAGAAATGTCCCATATAAGCCCAGGCATAGAGTATTTGGTCCCTAGTTGGTGGTGCTTTTTGAGGAGTTTTAAGCCTTGCTGGAGGAAGTATGACAACAGGGTGGTAATTTGAAGGTGTATAGCCTGGCCTAATTTCCAGCTTTGTCTCTCTGCTTTGTATTTGCAGTGGAAGAGTGGCATAGTCAGCCTCTCGATCCTGCCGCCACGCCTCCCTGGCAAGCTCAGCTCTTACCTGTCTCAAATCTTATCTGTCCAGATTTGTAAGCCAAAATAAACTCTATTTTAAGTCACTGTTGGTCATGGTATTTTATCACAGCTACAGAAAAGTAACAGTACACCCTGCAGGCATGAGGCCCTGAGTCTGATCTCCAGAATTCATGTAAAACAGCTAGGTTTGCCGATGCACACTCCATTCTGGGAAGGGGAAGACAGGCTGGCCTGACAGCTTAGACTAATTGCTACATTCCAGGCTAAATAGACTCTACCTGAAAAATAAGGTTGACACAGTGTTTTTGAGGAACAACACCTGAGGCTGGCCTCTGACAGTAACTCTGCGCCCCTACTCCCCACACACACCACCACTGTGGATCCATCCCAGAGAGTCAGTAGATTTCCTTGAGCCGAGTCTCACTCTGACTTACTCCTATGACAACAGCCACTTTCTTTTCCTGGATAGTAGGACAGACTTTAGGGCTTGGGGATCAAAACACCTAGCACAGATCTGAGAAGTTAAACAGCAATGCAAAGCTCATATGGTTGGTCTCAAGATTTGTAAAAACTGAAATCCAAGTTCACTGACATCTGGAGTCTGAATTCCTAAATCATTAGTTTTAGACACAGACTCAGAATCCAGCCCACACCCTTGGTTGTTGAGGGAACACTGCCTCAAATATATCACTTAGAGAAAATTCTTTCAATTGAGCTCCAAAAAGTTCTTATCTGTTAAAAAAGCACATTTTTTATTTTTAAAAAAGTCAGAAAGCTACTTGTTCCTTTTCAAATTAATAGCACTTTTACTCTAGCATGTGGGGAATATTTTTAAAAGGGCTGATTTTCCAAATAGTGTAATAGTTTTCAAGTCTGCAAACAGGAAAGGCCTCTTAGTAAAAGTGATATATGTGGTGATGTTTTATTTGTGTTTTAATAAATAAAGTTTGCCTGGACATCAGAGGAAATAGCAAGGCATTTTAAGTAAACAAACAAATTAGGCATTGGTAACAAATGCCCTTAATCCTATCACTTAGCAGGCAGGATTTCTGTGTGTTCACGGCTGCACTAGGAAACAGAGCTAAGTGTGGTGATACGTGCCTTTAATCCCAATACCAACCATAGAGGCCTGGAGATCTGTAAAGGCAGACAGAAAGTGATACAGCTGTGTAGGAAGAAGAAGTGAGGTAGCTGGGCTAAGAGAGCCAATGAGGGAGCAGAACCTCAAGACAATAAAGGCGTGGGTAGATAGGAAGTAACTCGAATTTAGAAGCTGAAGAGTTGGTGAGGTAAGGTGGGCTGGTGGCTTTCCCTATTTCCTTGATCTTTCTCTAAGGCTTTCACCCCTATATTTGGCTACATGCTTTTAAGACCATTTAGAAATTCATCTATAGATATATTTCAGTTAACTTTATTGATTACCTAACAAGGAATATAAATGATCAGCACTTAAAATTTCTGAAATATTTCAAGACCAGACCTATAGTCTAAACACACATAGGACTAGAAAGATGGCTTGTTAGGTAATAATACAAGCTACACAAACGTGAGGACATGAGTTTGAATATCCAGTACTACAACAAAGCAAAAAGGCATGGCCATGTTGTGGTGATATTGTGTTCCCCAATATATTGTGCATACTAATAAACTCATCTGGGGCCACCAAATATAGAGGCCAGAAAACTGTGGCACACACACCTTTAATCTTAGCATTCCAAAGGCAGAGATCCCTCTGGATCTCTGCGAGTTCAAGACCACACTGGAAACAGTCAGGCCTGGTGACTCACTCCTTTAATCCCAGGCAGAGATGGCAGGAAGCAGAAAGGTATATACGGGTAAGGACTAGGAACTAGAGCCTGGTTAATCTTTTAGGCTTTTGAGTAGCAGTTCAGCTGAGATTCATTCTGGATGAGGACTCAGAGGCTTCCAGTCTGAGGAAATAAGATCAGCTGAGGAATTGGTGAGGTGAGGAAGCTCTGGTTTGTTCTGCTTCTCTAATCTTCCAGCATTCACCCCAATACCTGGCTTCAGGTTTGATTTTATTAATAAGACCTTTTAAGATTCGTGCTACACCATGCATGCCTATTACCCCATGCATACCTGTTATCCCATGAATACCTGTTATCCCAACACTGTGGCGGTCAGAGGCAAGAGGATTGGAAGTCTGCTGGTGCTTGCTGGATGGTCCGCTAGATCTAAATCAGTGAAAAAAACCCTTCTGGAGGGAATAAGGCAGAGAGTGAGAGTGGGGCATCTGATGTTGCTCTTCCGGTCCCTAACACATACACTTGCATGCATGTGTACCTACATAGCAGCCCACACAAGAAAGAATATACATGTATATAGTTCAAGGGTGTATTTGTCAATGTTTGTGTGTTAATGGGAAAGTACAATTTTTTTAGTGTCCTGGTTTCTTTTAGGCAGCTTGACAAAAGCTGGAGTTATACAAGGAGAGGTAATCACCATTGAGAAAATGACTCTGTAGGATCAGCATATAAGCAAGCATGTGGAGACGTTTCCTGTTTAGTGACTAATGAGAGGTCCTAGCCCACTGTGGGTGGTGCCAGCCCTGGGAAGGTGGTCCCAAGTTGTGCCTGAAAGCAGGCTGAGAAAGCTTCGGGGAGGTCCTTCCTCAAGCATCCTGCCCTGGTTCCTACCCTGACTTACCTCAGTGATGGAGTATGACCTAAGTGACAATGAGCTGAAATAAACACATTCCTCCCTAAGTTATCTTTGTGGTGGTGTTTTTATCTCAGCAATAGGAAGATAACTAACGTACTTTTTAAAAATAAAGTGTTCTCCTAGGAAATAGAAAAATATTTCACTTACCATTAACCTTAAAAGGATATAATAGGTGTTTTCATTATGTATAATCACTAGTTCTAAGAAATTCTTAATGTCTTTTAAAACAAAAACTTTAAGTGACCATAAAAGAACTGGTGGATGGCTCTCAATTAGAGTCATGGCATCAAAATTGGGCCAGGGAACTTAAAGAGGTTTTAAAAAATATATTATTATATTATTATTATCATTGTTATTATTATTCTATGTATATATTCATGATGTGGAGGTCAGTGGGCAACTTGCAAGAGTGGGTGGTTTCCTTCAATCATATATTAAAGATGAAAATCAGATCTACAGGCAAGACAGCAAGCCATCTCACCTGCCCAGCCCTGAAGTCATTAGATCACTTACAGAGACAATCTGCTTCAAAAAAGACCACCGCTTCCAAGTTAGGAGTGCACTCAATAGTCATAATTTCTTCTATTTAAGTAAAAACACAAAACTAACTCAAGAGTTCATTCTACTATGAAATTTTCCTTGAGTACTACTTAATAGGGAGGGCTTCTTTAGCAGACTACATTGGACATGGTAATTATTGTGGGTGATAACCTATTTCACCTGAAAGAACAGAGACCTGGGGATGTGAAACCAAGCTGATTCTTCATGGTAGTTTTAGGACCTAATGCAATGTGGGATAAAGAGATACTCTGTCCACTTTAATTTAAAATGGAAAATACCAAGATAAGTTCAGCCTGTACATGAACCATGTATACTAGCCTCATGATGAAGATAGAAATATATATATATTTTGCAATTACAACTTACTATTAGGATTCTAAATGAAAATTACTCAGGCGTCTTCATAGCAGTCATGTACTTTCATTTTTCATGGTCCATTTTATCCTTGCTGCTCTTATTGACATGTGAATTACATTACTAACATAACTCACATTTATAGCTATTAATATATATTCTCTTTTTTACATGGAGTAGGCTTGTTTCATAAAAGCTACTTTACAAGCTGTATGAGTTCCTGGTTGAATTTTTGGAGTCACTTACAAATACTATCATGTCATCTGCAAATAGTGAAAGCTTGACTTCTTCCTTTTCAATTTGTATCCCCTTGATCTCCTTATGTTGTCTTATTATTCTGGCTAGAACTTTAAGTACTATATTGAATAAGTATAGGGAGAGTGGAAAGCCTTGTCTTATTCCTGATTTTAGTGGAATTGCTTTGAGTTTCTCTCCATTTACTTTGATGTTGGCTATTGGCTTGCTGTAAATTGCCTTTATTATGTTTGGGTATGTTCCCTGTATTCCTTATCTCTCTAAGACCTTTATCATGAAAGGGTGTTGGATTTTATCAAATGAATTTTCAACATCTAGTGAGATGATAATGTGGTTTGTTTCTTTCAGTTTGTTTATATAGTGTATTACAATGACGGACTTTCGTATGTTGAACCACCCTTGCATCCCTGGGATGAAACCTACTTGATCATGTTGGATAATTGTTTTGATGTGTTCTTGGAGTCTGTCTGCCAGTATTTTATTGAGTATTTTTGCATCAATGTTCATGAGGGAGATTTGTCTGTAGTTCTCTTTCTTTGTTGCATCTTTGTTTGACTTGAGAATCAGGGTAATTGTAGCGTCATAGAAGGAGTTTGGTAACATTCCTTCTTTTTCTATTGTGTGGAACAATTTAAAGAGTATTGGTATTATTTCTTCTTTGAAGATCTGGTAGAATTTTGTGTTGAAACCATGGTATATACTCACTCATAATTGGATACTAGATGTAAAGCAAAGGATAAAAAGACTGCAACTCAACTCCAGAGAGGATACCTAGTAAAGAGGACCCTAAGAAAGACACAGGGATCACCCAGAGACAGAGAAATGGATGAGATCTACATGAGCAACCTCGATGTGAGGGAGGGTAATGGAGGGCAAGGGTTGGGGGAAAGAGAGCTTAGGGGAGCAGGAAGTTCCAGCTGGATCAGGGACAGAGTGGGAGAACAAGGAAAGAGATACCACAATAAAAGAAGACCCATGGGAATAGGAAGAAGCAGAGTGCTAGAGAGGTCCCCAGAAATCCACAAAGATACCTCCGCAATAGACTGCTGGCAATAGTTGAGAGATAGCCCGAGTTGACCTCCTCTGGTGATTGGAGGGCCGAACATCCTAACTGTCATAATAGAACTCTCATCCAGTGACTGATGGAAGCAGATGCAGAGATCCATGGCCAAGCCCCAGTTGGAGCTCAGGAGTCCAGGCATGAGAGAGCAGGGATGGTATGAGCAAGAGATATTGAGACCATGATTGGAAAAATAGTCAAATAGTGGAACAAATAGTCAAACCAGTGGAAACACATGAACTGTGAAACAATAGCTGATGATCACCCATGGAACTGGATCAGGCTCCCTAGAAAAGTGAGATAGTTGATTAGCTTGAACTATTTAGGAGGCCCCCAGGCAGTGGGACTGGGACCTGATGTTAGTGCATGAGCTGGCTTTTTGGAACATAGGGCCTATGTTGAGACATTTTGCTCAGCCTTGGTGTTGGGAGGAGGGGACTGGACCTGCATCAACTGAATCTACCAGGCTGAGATGAATCCCCCCGAGAGGAGACCTTGCCTTGGAGGAGGTAGGGATGGGGGGTGCATTGGGTGGGAAGGTTGGGGTGGGAGGAGGGAGGACAGGGGAATCTGCTGTGGATATCACTCTTTATAAATAAAGTGCTGTTGGCCAGTAGCCAGGCAGGAAGAATAAGGTTGGCGGGACAAGGAAGAGGAGAAGGCTGGGAACAGGAAGGCTGGGAGGAGACACTGCCAGCCGTTGCCATGAGATGCAACATGTAAAGACACCAGTAAGCCACAAGCCATGTAGCAAAGTATAGATTAACAGAAATGGGCTAAATATAAGAGTAAGAGCTAGACAATGGTAGGCCTGAGCTAATGGCCAAGCAGTTTAAATAATATAAGTGTCTGTATGATTATTTTATACATAGGTTGTGGGATTGCAGGGACTTGGTGGAACCTGGAGAGAAGCTCTCCAACTAAAACTGGTGCCCAACGTGGGGCAAGAGTTTCCACCTAAAACCTGATAAAAGATTCTAAAACAGAGCTAAAAACAGCTTCCTAGTTGTCTCTCTCAAGTTAGCAGCAGCCTGCCCGGTTGAGCTACTATGGCGTGTTCCTGGCTTGTGCATCTGACCTACAATGTGGTGGGAATGAGGAATCTACAAGCAGCACTTCACTCTGCTGCATGTAGGATTTAGCCTTTGCTAGTTTGAAAAAAAAGTTTGTGGGTTATGTACTACTTTGACAGAACTGCTTCTGATAGTTGATAGTACACATGCCTCCAGACCCAGAGCTGGTGGTAAACTGTACCACCACCACTTTGAAAAGCTCAGGTGGGTGGAGCCAGCAGCCACAGTGGCGTTTCAATCTTACTAAGATGGATATTACACAGAGAATCTGGTTTGTCTTGTCTTTGGGATTTGTAACTGCAGAAAACGATTTGATCATAAAAGCTGTTGAGTTAAACCAATATGTAAATTTTAAAGGTTCCTTGACTTCAAAACTTGGATATAAGGATATGTTGCTTTGGAAAAGAGTCTCTGCTTTTGTTTCCACAGAAAGCCAGAGGCTGTGGATTTGTTCCAGATTAAGATACATCAGGTTAGATCAGCCAAGACCACCTGAAAGGTCTCCGATGACACAATGGCCCAGATGATCTGACATCCAGAATGGTTTCAAGGCAACTAGCTCAGAGGTTTACCCTCATGGACTACTTCATAATCCTAATTTTTTTTATGTCCCCATATGATACAGCGCCCCCCTCCAGCAGGAAGTAGTAAGAAAAAGTACACCCACATTCCCAAAATTATCAAGCTGGCTTTGGAGATGGAATTGGCTCACTCCTCTAAACCCAAGCACATGGTTAAAAGAAAAGGTTAAGAGATTCTTGTGTCCCAAATCAAAAGAGCCCTCTGGTGTGGGACAGAGAAAAAGCAATATTTTATTTAAAACAGGTTGATTATAAAAGCAATCTCTTTCTAAAGATAAAAAGGGGATTTGATATAGATATGATAGGATTAAAGGACAGATTAAGGATAGGATGAAAGGATAGATTAATGAACTTACTTCTAAAGAGCAACAACACATTTAAAATGTTTTACATTGGTATAGATTTTAGTCTATTGATACAAACTTAAAGTTAATTTTGTTATACTGTGTGTATATTTCTACTCTTGTTTAAGGTATTATGTTTGTACAGCTCATTTAAAATTATAAAGGATAATTAAAAATAGATCAATAATTGGTCATCTATGATAATCATACTCATAGTCATGTTAGTTAAGTCTTCTAGGTATACACAGAGATATTTCAGATAGACAGGTAATCTTCAAACAGTTCAAAGGTCTACAGAATATGGCATTTAAAATATTTTTAAAATTTAGACTTTCTGGACTGTGAGACATGTCTGCTCCTGGCAGCACCAATTTACTTCAGAGAGGAGGATGGGCATTGAAGACACTTCATATCTTATCTTCACCTTGGCAAAAATAGCCTTTTGGGCAAGAAGCTATTCTTGCCTGGACTGCTTGATTGACTGGATGTGCAGGACCCATAGAAAGGTGACTACTAAACTTTGCTTGACAAAATGGTTCTTCAGGTTCCTGCTTCACAGAGGAAACTGCCAGACATTCTACAGGACACTGAGAGAAGTGACCAAGAGACTCTAGCCCTGTGGGCTAAAGACAAATGCCCCAACTTTACAAAGGAACATTAGGTGACTGTCCAGGCTGCCAGCTGTCTCTGTCTACCCTGCAAGACTCCCAAAAGTTGCTTGCATCCTTCTCCTGGTTCTCAGATAATATTATATCCTTCTGAGGTCTTTGATGTGGTTGAAGACTACATAGTTATAATTTCCTCAGTTATGATACAAGATAAGTTAGATATAAAACTTTAGACTCACAAATAGAAGATAGATAGGATATCTTCTTTAATATTGTAATTATAATTCTTGCTTGATAATTGTTTCGTTATCTGTAATTTTACTATGTAAAAGTTAATCCTTCTTTTTTAACAAAAAAGAAAAGGGGAAGTGCTATGAATATCACTCTGTATAAATAAAGTGCTGATTGGCCAGTAGCCAGGCAGGGAGGATAAGGTAGGCGGGACAAGGAAGAGGAGAATGCTGGGAACAGGAAGGCTGGGAGGAAACACTGCCAGCTGCTGCCATGAGATGCAACATGTAAAGACACCAGTAAGCCACAAGCCATGTGGCAAAGTATAGACTAACAGAAATGGGCTAAATATAAGAGTAAGAGCTAGACAATGATAGGCCTTAGCTAATGGCCAAGCAGTTTAAATAATATAAGTATATGTATGATTATTTTATACGTGGGTTGTGGGACTGTGGGGGCTTGGTGGAACCTAGCAAGAAGCTCTCCAACTACAGGAATCTGTGGCTGATATGTGAAATTAAATTTATTATAAAATAAAAATTAAAAATAAATCTACTTTACCAAACACAGTACCCAAATACTTGCCTGTTTTTAGAACTAGTGTGATTGATTCCAGAGGCCCCAAATGAGCTTTTGCCATTAATCTATTTCAGAGCCTGTTCAGAATTTGCTACCTGAACTCATTTGTGATACAAATCAAGCAGTAAGCTATGACCATGTTATCATAAAATATAGTGTTAGGAGATCCAAGTATAATAACTGAGAATTAGGCTAGAAAGGCTGTCTCCAGAATCATGCAGAATCCTACAAAATAGCAATTTGCATTTATATTAGTACATAGTAGGCATTGCATATGAATACTACATAAGAAGTGAGTCTTAAAAACTCAATAAAGCAAGGCTGGAGGAAGGGTTCAGTGGTTAAGAGAACTTGCTACTCTTGAGTAGTACTTGAGTTTGGTTTCCAAGACTCACATTGGGTGACTCACTGTAACTTCCTATAACTCCAGTTCTATGAGATCCTACATTTTTTTCTGGCCTCAGTGGACATTACACTCACATGAACATGCATGCATGCATATGTGCCAACTTATTTTTTAATTTAAAAAAGAAACTACTTCAGATATCATTGAAAATGTTTGTTATTTGGAGAGAAGAGAATAAATGGATGATATTAGTAGAATATTTGGGAGTAAAATCATGGATGCATTCACTCTGTGTGGTCCTATGGGACACACTAGTGTAAAGGATAGTTCCATGTTAGCCTGGTATTTTAGTCCTTAAAG
Organism: Onychomys torridus; assembly: GCF_903995425.1. Taxonomy (NCBI): domain Eukaryota; kingdom Metazoa; phylum Chordata; class Mammalia; order Rodentia; family Cricetidae; genus Onychomys; species Onychomys torridus. The sequence goes on from NC_050453.1 coordinate 70,092,868, forward strand.
GAAACAATATTGAACATTTAAAGAACATGGAGCCTGTGGTGGTTTGAAAGAAAATGGACCCCAAAGGGAGTGGCCATATTAAGTGTGGCCTTGTTGGAGTAGGTGTGGTCTTATTGTAGAAACTGTGTCACTATGGGAGCGGGCCTTGAGGTTTCTTTTTGTCCAGCTCTGCTCAGTGAGATTGTCAGTCAACTTCTTGCTGCTTCTGAGTCAAGATGTAGGACTCTCAGCTCCAGCACCATGTCTGTGTGCATGCTGCCATGCTCCCTTTCATGATCAACATGGACTGAACCTCTGAAACTGTAAGTGAGCTATGCTCAATTAAATGTTTACTTAGTAAGAGTTGCTATAGTCATGATGTCTTTCCACAGCAATAAAAACCCTAGGACAGAATCTAATTAGAATATAATGTGTGTTAGAGAATGGTATCTGGTAGCTATAATTAGTGATTTCATACAAATATTACATGCTCCTTTTAAGTGTTCATATGATTTTATGATATGTATTAAACACAGTTTTTTTTTAGTTTTGTGTGTACATATATGTATTCATGATCATGCAATTGAGTGTAAGTACATGTGTGGTATGGCACATGTGTGTTGATTCTCAGCTTCCAGCTAGTTTGAGGCAGTTTCTCTGTTGTTCACTACTTCAGGCACCAGGTTAGATGGCTTCTGGGGATGGTCCTGTCTCTGCCTCTCATCTCCCCTTAGACACACTGGGATTACAGATACATGCTCTTTCACTGAGCATTTATATGGGTTCTGGGATTCAAGTTTGGGTCTTCATGCTTGAAGAGCAAGCACGTTATCCGCTGAGCTATTTTCCCCAGTCCATAACAAATATCTACTTATAAATGTAAGCACATACACATATAACAAATCAGTTGTGGCCAAATTTAAGAAGCTATCATTAGTGAAGAAATTAGGAGTCTTAAATGAACCCTCATTGTTGGTTTTTAACTGGTTTTGATGGTGTAGACATCATGAATAGCAATCTGTAATACGGATTGAACACACATTTCCATTGCCATACTGTGAAAACAGTGGTTACACATCTTCAAAGTGCTGGAGGCATTCATCAATGCATGGCAACATTAGGATACAAATAAGATGATAACAAAAAATGTATGTGAAGGCTGTTTCTCAACAGAACTCTTCATCTCATATGGAAGGGGACTGTCAAGCACCAGAGGGAAAATGGGCTCTACATCTTATTTTGAGGCAGAGTTGAGTAGGGGGGAGTGGATAATGAGGCTCTTGCGTAAGTGTAAGGGAGCAGGAGTCTACCCCATCTAAGCAAATTTTATTTATTTAATTTTACTTAGATGTATAAGGATATGTCTGTATGCCTGCCATGTGTGTGCAGGTGCCCACAGGGGCCAGAAGTTGGCAACAGATCCTACATTGCTAGAATTACAGATAATTGTGATCTATCCAACATGGGTTCTGGGAAAGGAACTTTGATGCTTGGAGGAGCAGGCAGTGTTCTTGACTGTTGCACATCTCCCCAGTCCCAGTCTACCCTGTCTGGATCTGGAAGGGGAAGCACAGTACCTGCCAACACAGGGCTTAAATGGTCCCCCAATTCCAAGTCTTAGTACAATTGAGCTTTTGGTTCATTATTATTTTTGGCTTGATTATTTGAAAACTCTATACACAGTATGACATGCAACTTAATCTGTGGCTCTTTGCACTAACAGCCAGTGGCATTATCATGTTTGTATAAAAAAAAAGTCTCATTGCTCATTGAATCATGTCTGCTATGAAGCAAAAGTTCTATATGATAAATTCTGAGTTACACGTATGGGCCAGACCATACCAACCAGCGCAACTACCACTTAGATCCACCTCCTAGACCTTGGGGTGGCCCATGCTAACATCTACCGTATCTATGACCTGCTGGAGTATGTTCAGGAACTGGTCCTATAGAAAGATAACCACAGGATGTCCATGACTCTGGGCAACAGGAGGATAATGGAGAGGAGTTTCAGTGAAGGTCCAGTAACGATGGTGTGTCAGAGGCCAGGAGCCTTGAACCAGACCAACAACTCATTGCAATGAATGTCTTACAGGTGGGGCTCTTGTACAAAAGGGTGTACTGCATGAAGCACCATAGTTCCTGATGCCCCTAGGATGAAAGAAAGGCAGAGAAGAGAGGTGGAGGTTTTTGCTTCTTTGTTTTTTATTGTTCTTAATTTATTTGGGTTATGGGGCATTCTACAGGAGTAAAAAATGGATATGGAGGCACTGGGCAGTGAGGAAGATTGGGGGTGCATGATGTGAAATTCCTAAAGAATCAATAAAAACTTACATTAAAAAGTATGGGCCAGAAAGATAGCTTAGTGGGTGGAAGAGCTTGAATGTAAACCTGATAACCTGAGATTGACCCCAGATCTCAAAAGATGATAGACGAAGACTCCAGAGAGTTGTCCTCTGCCCTTCATACTCACACCATAGCATAGTGCATCTGTACTCACAAACCCATGCCTACATGCACATACAACAATTTAAACAAAAATGCTTGTAAAAAGGCATATGCACTTACATTAATTTTAGTGATTTAAAGGTTACAAAATTAACCTCAATCAGCCAATTATCTTGTCAACTCATCAAGAATATGCACAGAACAATAGAAAGAAAGATCCCTCTAAGTTGCCATCATGGCCCTTCAACATCACAGGTAGAGCAGCCAAGGTGTCCACTACTTTAATCTTTGCTTGGTGTCCCTCTCACAGGCAGCCAATGGGGAAACTCACATATCATCCCTTCTGGGACCATTCAGCTTCTTTTTGGAACCAAAAGTTTAATTTCAAGATTTGTTCCCTACAAGAAATTTCCTCTTCTTTCATTCAGACTTTGGTTAAATCTGCAATATCTTAAACAGAAGACTGCTCATAGCTAAGGTTTGTCTGGAATCTACAGATGCCAGCTAACATAATTAATTATGTGCTGGAGCTGGAGTAGGTGGTTGTGAGCTGCCTAATATGGATGCTTGGGTCCTCTGAAAGAAGTATACATGCTTTTAAGTGCTGTCTTCTCTTTAGCTTTCTGTATTCTGATCTTAATTTTTGAAAAAATGTATTATATCTGTTTAATTAGTCTAATGTATCTAGTAGAGCATAGAATAAAGATCATGTGCTTGTAAATCAGGAAGGAAGTGGCTAGAGAGATGCCTCTCTATACAAGCATGAAGATTTGAATTCAGACTCATTCAACACATATAAAATCCAGGCTTAATTCTACATGTCTGTAACTGTACAAGTGAAGACACACACACACACACACACACACACACACACACACACACACACACCCCACACGTTTGGGTAAATAGTTTAATTATTTAATTACATGAGGAAGAAAATGCTATCCACTACTCGTATTACACCAATATGTTTCATTTAAGTTTGCAGAGTAATTCCCTTCTTTAAAATAAATCCAAATAAAATTATTAATTTAATAAATATATATATAATAATTTGAAAGTGAAATAGTAATCTATGAGAAGATGTATAATGTTTTTGGATACTCATTTGTCAGTCAACTAAAGTTCCCAATAATTCCTCTTTGTAGTTGGAGAGACGGTTCAGTGATCACAGTGTTGGCTGCTCTTAGAGGACATAGCAGGTGGCTCACCAACATCTGTAACTCCACTACAGGGGTTCTCTGCACTCTCTAGGCACCTGTGTATATATGTACGTAGACATAATTAAAGTAAATCTTTTTAAAAAGTAACAGTTCCTCCTTGATATAAATAAAACTACAGGGGATATGCTACCAATTGTAAGAAGTTTGAAAGTTCAATTTTTCTTAAATGTTAAAAGACCTACACTAGAAAATGCAGTACATTATTTCCCCATGTCATGAAATCAATAACACGAAAGTGCACACTAACAGAGAGCATTCAGTAGTTTATACATCAAGCTATTTATCCTGTAGCTTTAGGTATTCTTACTCTTACTTTATAAGGCAGTCTCACTCTGCTTCCTTCTCCTGTTTTTTATCACCTCAACCTCTCCAACAAATGTGAGTATGGACGAACGGGTTGGAGCTTCTCTTATGCTTGTGCTCAGCATAGTTCACTTACCAAAAAACACATGGCCTGCACACGTGCGTGTGTGTGTGTGTGTGTGTGTGTGTGTGTGTGTGTGTGTATGTATATGTTTATACATTGTCTTCTCTATCACTGACCCCCAAAGAAAAACAAAACTGTTATGAATGAAGAAAATGGAACTCTTACTTCTGGCAGCAGTATGTTATGTTAACAGGTATCAGTAAAAATCTTAAAAGGAAGACCTAGTCTCTATAGAGGTGTTTACAGAGGAAGAAAATGTTCTTTGATGAGGACACTCTGTTGACTATCTTAAGTATTTACATTCAAATCGAAATGACGACCCATGTCTGGAGGACATTGTAGAACTGTCTTAGGCTTATCTTCCCACTAACCCTTCAGTATGTCATTTTATTCTTATTCAATTAAGAATTATATTATCCTCCCCTCAAAGTAGCCAATTATGTAATGGAATAAGTCTCTTATGTGTCAACACCTCCAGCCCCAGCAGTCTGCCTCGGATTCTTCTTCCATCCAGACATGTTGTCCTTTCGACCTGGTCATGGGACTGCTTCCCCAGGATGCACTATGCATTCCCTAAGCACCTTCCCCTCTCTCCATTTAAAATTCAGCTACCTGCTGCTCTCTTCCATGAGTCTGACTATGCATAGATTTAAGTTTCCAAGTTAGTTAGGAAAGGTAGAGCTCCCATGTAAGTAGTCCATTAGTACAGACACAGTCTATGTTTCTATAACCAACTGATTATATACTACTCATCAGGTTCACAAACTGTTTAAATTGACCTCAGCAATAAATAATACAGCTTTTATCTTAGTGACCAGTTCCAACAAATTAGAGATGTAAACCTGACTAACCATATATATGGCCTAAATTCAGATGTCTAAATAGTACAATGCCCCAACATTGTGTGTGTGTGTGTGTGTGTGTATGTGTGTGTGTGTATAATGAGCAAAGTTGACTGAGTTTATTTATATTCAATCTTATATAGTTGTATTTTAAATATATATCTACTGTACAGAAGAGATTTAAAATGAAGGTAATCAATAATTTAAAAAAAAGTTCTGGAACTTATTTGTACTGCAATTCCAGGACTCAGAACACTGAGGCAGGAGTATCACTAAAAGCCTGATAGTAGTCTGGGCTACACAGCGAGATCCTATCTAAAATTAGGAAACAAAACAAAATGAACAAAAAAAACTAAAGAACAACAGAACAAACAAAATAACTGGAGGGAAACAATTTTATGAAACAAACTTCTAGGAAACATATAAAATTTTTATTATATTATTTTAAATTTATCTAATATATATATATATATATATATATACACACACACATTGGTTTTTTGAGACAGGGTTTCCCTGTGTAGCTTTGCGCCTGTCCTAGAACTCACTTGGTAGCCCAGGCTGGCCTCGAACTCACAGAGATCTGCCTGGCTCTACCTCCCGAGAACTGGGATTAAAGGCATGTGCCACCACCACCAGGTGTATCTATGATATTTTAGCCCCCTCCTACCACATAAAACTTCCTGTGCTACTTTACCAACAGATGAAGATCTGTAATAGAGAGCATTGTGGGGCTTGAGATGTGTCTCAGTAATAATTTGTGTAGCATGCAAAAGACAGTAATTTGACATTCATACCACAGACATTTTGGCATGTGGTAATATTGAGTGTTGAACCATGCACACAAACTGACAGAAAAAGAGAAGATAAAAACATGGGAATTTTCTTTTCTTTTCTTTTTGTTTTAAGGTAGTCAACCCAACAATGGGCCCTATTTTCTGGACCTCCCCCTTTCCCATTTGTACCTGTCAGCCAAGCACATCAGATTGTGAAGTCTTGATTCCCACTAATGTGATGAAACACACTCACTAGCAGCATAAGGAATAAAAAACCATTTTAATAAGGTGTGTTTACTAATCAGGTGTCTTGAGAAAAGAAAGTGCCTCAATAAGTGACGTTTGGTTTGTGTGTATCTTCGTGGAACACTGAGTTTACTCTTGTCAAAAGACAGGCTCCAGTGTTTGGGAGGAGAATTGGTGGGTGGGTATAGGAAAAGTTAAGAGGAAGAGGGGACAGGGGTAAATTTGCTCAAAACACATGAAATTCTCAAACAATAAACTATCATTTTGAACATTAAAATGACATTAAGGTAAATAAACTTTTTATATTTGTTTTATTTAAGTAGACATTATAATTCAATGTACTCTTTTGGTGTAAATTTCTATATAATCCTAAATATTTCCCAAATAGAAGTGACTTATGATTAAATATAAAACTGACTGCCACACAGAACTTACACCTAAAATATTGTACTGCCCCTGGTTTTTCTGGTTTGACAAACAATGCCGAGTGTGTTTAAACTGGTTTTGAACTCTTTTGGCTGCTGATTGCTTTGGCTGCCTTTATAAAGAACATTTCTTGTGTAAAATCTTCTCACTGCACAGGGTGCCTTTGCCTAGTTTTCAAGGGAAATTTTGTTTAGATCGTGTGTGTGTGTGTGTGTGTGTGTGTGTGTGTGTGTGTGTGTGTGTGTCTTTGCCTGTGTCAATGCTTATGCAAGTATATGTCATGGCTACAGAGTTGCCTCTGGAGTCCAGAAGAGGGGATCTGATTCTCTGAATCTGGGGTTAAAAGAGGCTGTAAGTTGATTAATGGGTGCTGGGAATTAAACTTGCACCTTGTGTTAAATCAGAAAATACTCAAACACTCATAACTGCTGAGCTATATATCCAGCTATTTATTGTGTAAATTCTGGGTCATCTTTGTGGCAGAAGCTGCTGGTATTTAGTGACTGCACCTGGGATTCAGCCTTACTGAATGATGTATATTATTTGTCTTTTTTTGTCTCAATAAATGCATGCAGGTAAAAATAAAAATGGTAAGAAAATATAAAAGATTTGTGCTTGCCTATGAAAATAATTATACTGAGGTAAGTAGACTCTCAGACACAATGTCAGATAATAGCAGATGGATCTAAGAAGCTTTATTGAAACATTCCTAGGGCTGCCTGAATCCATGCCTGATATTGACCCCCTCACATGCTCTTTATCTACATACTAATGGGTAAAGCTTAACTCCTGGCTTAGCTGATTATCAAGAATAGGAGTCGGGAGAACAGTTATAACACTATACTGCAACAAAGCTGTCTGACCACACAGGATGGAGACACCATAGCAGTCCATCTGAGAACACAGGACTAAGTAGCTTCAGCTGAGAAGAGATGGTGAAGACATGCTGGAAACAATGTGACCCACATTCTCGTCCAAACAAAGCAGGGGTACCTGAAGACTAGCACATGACTCAGAATACTGTGCAATTTAATACTTATTAAGTAGTTCTGAGACTTTCCCATTAAATATTCTCAAATCACAGCTGATCTTGAGAAAACAGAACCACTCAAAGTGGAAAAGCAGGTAAATGAGTTCTGTACCTCAAACACTGCTGATTTGATAAGCAGAAGAACCTCAGCACATCTCAGCAAAAGCTCCATAGTGTACCTCTGGTGCTTGGTACTTAATTTTATTTTATTTTTTTCATAATTAGTTTTCCAGCAACACTGCTATCACTTTTCAATGCCACTATTGAAGGCAAAATCATTCTATTTGGAATGACTCAGTTTTCCTCCATTGCAGAAATTTTATCTATAGGTAGAGTGACCTGCACCAGATGAAGCCAATCAGCTTTCCAGCAGGGAGGACCCATGTGGCCCTACCCCCAGCTAAGAAGCTGTGGACAGTTGACAGCTTCTGAAGGGAGAGACACTCAATTTTAAACAGTTCAGAAACACCTAACATCAACCCTAGAGATGGCCCTACCCATAGTGCTCTGGGCCCTCCTATATCAATTAATAATCAAGACAATTCTCCAATGAAACACCCACAGGCCAACCTGATCTAGGCAATTCCTCAATTGAGGTTGTCCTGTTGGATAGCCCTGGCTGTGTCAAATTGACCTAAGCAGGACAATTACTAAAATGCATCCACTAAGAGGATAAAAACTGGCTCAGACTTGGGAACTCTTTACTGGCTGTGTTACAAGTATAAACATTTTTTTTTTGTTTGTTTGTTTGTTTTTTGAGACAGGGTTTCTCTGTGAAGCTTTGAGCCTTTCCAGGATCTTGGTCTGTAGACCAGGCTGGCCTCGAACTCACAAAGATCCGCTTGCCTCTGCTTCCTGAGTGCTGGGATTAAAGGCATGCGCCACCAACACCCAGCTTGACATCCTATGACACTTAGAGAACTTCTACACTGCTTCTCAAGTGGGTAGTCACTAGGAAATTTTATTTAACATCAGAATATCAAAGCCCATGCACCAGGCTTGCACCAACATATTTATGCGTGTGTTCCCTTGGAGATCACTAGTAATCTCCCATGTCCTATCCCATAGCTGTCACTTCTCACCTGCTTCAGAAATAAAACCTAGTGAGATGAACGTCTTGTTTAAAAGACCCGATCTATAAAGGTCCTTGAGATGCTTTGTAGAAGCATTTAAATCAGGCTGAGAGATGGCTTGGGAATAACAACACTTGTTGGAGGACCTGGATTTGGCTCCCAGCACCCACGTGGCTTTTTACAATTATCTATATCTCCATTCCGAGGGGGTTGAAGTCAAAATCTGACCTCTGTGACCATCACATATGTGAGATATACAAACATACACGCATAGAAACACTCATATAAATAACGTAAAGAAGAATAATGTTTATGGGAGTGAGATTACATAGGCTAGGCTGCAGGTATAGAGATCAGAGGACAACTTTGTGAATTCTTTCATTTTTGATCTTTGTGTAGGAGTTGGGATTGAACATGGGTCCTTGGGCTTAAATGGAAGCACTCATCCCATGAGACATCTCTCCAGCCCTCTTCCCTCTCCCTCTTTCCCTTCCTTCTATCTCTGCATCTATACAAATATATCTATATATTTTACATATATGTTTATACATTTGTATATATATACATATATACATGTATATATATATATATATATATATATATAAGCATATACACATAGAGAAATGAATATACATATTTATATGTTCCCCTTCCTTCTTTCATTAGTTTGGCGAATTGAGAAATTTGATAAGCTTGTCAAAAAACAAGCTCTTGATATTTCTGGTAAACTTGCTTGCTGGAACTTGGTTCCAGTATAGTGCAATGTAAAATTTCAGAGTGCTTGTGAGAAAACTCCAAGAAATGAAGAGTCTTGTGACCTCAGTTTCTTCAAAACTTTCTTGGAATGTGTTTTTGTGCTCCGCCCAGGTATAGCATATAAGAGTGAGTTTACTTCTGATTATTCATTACAAATGGCTATTGTTATTGGTTTATATGCCTTTGGGGAAAAACATGTTTTTGCACATGTGGTTTGTCCTTGTGATTGTATACTTTACTCATGTGATTATTCTTGACCCTAAGAGTATAAATTGTCTGATGCTCTGAATAAAGTTGGCTATTACATGAGACTTTAGTCTGCCTCATTTAAAGGCTTCATTCTTCCAGGTGTAGCTGCCAACAAGAGCAGTAACACTTGCTTGCCCCATAATTTCTATATTACAGTAGGTAATATATTCTCTCTTCAATAGAAGAAAAGACAAAACAAAAAAAACTGTGGAATTGGCCTTGAATCTCCCATTTTTCTATCACAGTATTTCCAATCTTTCCTGGGATCTTGTCAACTCTACCTTCAATGATTTAGACTGATGGCCTGTCTTCACATTAGTATCATGAACTTTATCAGGTAGATCTGTCAGACTTTCAAGGCCAACACCACACAAGGCAGAGAGTAAAAGATCAGTGTATCTGGTGAGCCAAAGAAATTATATGAAGCAAAACTAAAGTAGTGGGATAGCCATAGTGGTGGCTTTACTCTACATCTATAAAATACAGATGATTCATGTAAAAACTAACAGAGAAATTAAACACCTGGGAGAAGTGAGACAAAAATACTCAGAGATAATATGGACTTGAAGAAGCCAAGAGTAAGGTTTGTGCTTTAACCAGACCAGCCCAGAGCTTTTCAAGAGAAAGAATAGTTCCTACCAATTTTTCATGCACCTGCTTTAACTAAACTTAGTCATGGATCCTTCCACTTCTCTAGACCAGTTGTTCTTACTTCTTACTAAGGAAGCTACTGACTCAAACAGAGTTGCTTTCTACTTAAAGAAACATTGCATTTGCACCAGCCAATAATCAGTGTCCCAGACAGTTTGTTTGCTTATTATTTATTTATTTATTCATTTATTCATTTATTTATTTATTTATATTAACTTAACACAGCTGGAGTTATCTGGGAAAAGAACCTCAATTGAGAAAATGACTCCATCAGATTTCCAGGAGGTTGGAAAGTTTGGAGGGCATTGTCTTGATTTAATTGCTATGGGAAGAATCAGCCCATTGTGTGTGGTGCCACTCCTGGGCAGGTGGTCCTGTGTAGTATAAGAAAGCAGGCTGACACTTTGGAAATCAATATGGCGCTTCCGTAGAAAATTGGGAATCCATCTCCCCCAAGACCCAGCTGTAGCATTCTTGGGCATATACCCAAGGAATGCTCAATCATACCACAAGGGCATTTGCTCAGATATGTTCGTATCAGCATTGTTTGTAATAGCCAGAACCTGGAAACAACCTAGATGCCCTTCAACTGAAGAATGGATAAAGAAAATATGGTACATATACACAATGGAGTACTACTCAGCAGAGAAAAACAATGACCTCATGAGGTTTGCAGGCAAATGGATGGATCTAGAAAAAATCACCCTGAGTGAGGTAACCCAGACTCAGAAGGACAAACATTGTATGTACTCACTCATAGGAGGATACTAGATGTAAAACAAAGATGACTAGACTGCTACACAACTCCAGGGAGGCTACCTAGAAAATGGGACCCTAGGAAAGACACAGGGATCACCCAATGACAGAGAAATGGATGAAATCTACATGAACAACCTGGACGACAGTGGGAGTAATGAAGGGCAAGATTTGAGGGAAAGAAAGCTTAGGGTAGCAGGAGATCCCAGCTGGATCAAGAACAGAAAGGGAGAACAAGGAATAACAGACCATGATAAATGAAGACCACATGAGAACAGGAATAGGCAGAGTGCTGGAGAGGTCCCCAGAAATCCACAATGATATATCCTCTGCAGACTGCTGGCAATGGTCAAGAGAAAGCCTGATCTGACCTAGGCTGGTGATCAGATGACTAAACACCCTAACAGTCATCTTGGAACTCTCATCCAATAACTGATGAAGTGGATGCAGAGATCCTCAGCCAGGCCCCAGGTGGAGCTCCAGGTGTCCAACTGTTGAGAAAGAGGAGGGTCTGCAAGAGCGTGAATTGTTGAATCCAAGATTGCAAAAGCACAGGGACAAATAGCCAAACGAATGGAAGCACATGAATTATGAACCAACGGCTAAGGAGCCCCCAGCTGGATCAGGCCCTCTGGATAAGTGAGACCATTGAATAGCTTGATCTGTTTGGGAAGCACCCAGTCTGTGGGACCAGGACCTGTCCTTAGCGCATGAGCTGGCTGTATGGAACCTTGGGCTTACACAGTGACACTTTGCTCAGTCTGGAAGGAGGGGACAGGACCTGCCTGTACTGAATCCACCAGGTTTAAATGAATCCCCAGGGGTGTCTTGGTCCTGGAGGACATGGGAATGGAGGGGAGGGGCTGGGGGGAAGGTGGGGGGTGGGTGTGGGAGGGGGTAGGATAGGGGAACCCATGGCTGATGTATAAAATTAAAACACGTAATAATAAAGAAAAAAAATTCCAAAAAAAAAAAAAAGAAAGCAGGCTGAGTAAGCCAGGGAGAGCAAGCCAGTGAGAAGTACTTCTCCTTTGCTTCTGTGTCCACTCCTGCCATAGCTCATTTCATAAAAGACTCTAAGATTTAAGGTGAAATAAATCATTTTCTCCCCAACTTTCTTCTGGTCATGTTTTTTATCAAAGTAATAGAAGGCAAAGACAATCAGAATGGAGAGCTACTTCAATTAACCCTCCTCTAAAATCCCAAAGCACACTCTTTGCTACTTGAGAGTGAAGGCAAGAAAACTGGACTGAATCAATCTTGAAACTACCTGATTACTTATACCTGTAACTAGGCTAAGGAAATTATCTACTTGACTATGAGACTGGTTCTTTTTTTTTTTTTTTTTTGAGCTGAGGATCGAACCCAGGGCCTTGTGCTTGCTAGGCAAGTGCTCTACCACTGAGCTAAATCCCCAACCCTATGAGACTGTTTCTTTGCAACAAAGTCTGTAATCAAGTTCAGTAGTGAACAGAAATATATGTATTTTTTGCAATTTTGGAAGGATATCCTAGAAATTAATTAGGTAGACATTTTCAGAATATAAATATCAATGATTTAACCTATAAATCTAATCAAAACTACCATTTCAATTGCAGATTTCTGTATACTTTTTGAAACATTCAAAGATAATATAAAATTCTAGAGTTATAATCATAAATAAATATTGATATACAAATACATGGTATAAAGATAAATATTATGACTTAAAGTTCATTGTAAAATATTTTTATTAATAAACAAATTTATTGTTATGGAATAGTCTTTTTGTACACTGTGAAGATGTGTTGCTCTCATCTGTTTAATTGAGAGCTAATGGTCAATAGCTAGGCAGGAAGCCATTGGGTGAAACTTGCAGACAAGGAAAAAGAGAATGTGAAAATGAAGAAGGGTGAAGTCTTGAGGAGACTCAGAAGCAAGATGAACATGCCACATTGACAAAAGGTACTGCCAAGTGTTAGAACATAGATAAGAAATATGAGTTAATTTAAGATATGAGCTAGCTAGTAACAAGTGTAAGCTACAAGCAAGCATTTACAATTAACAATATGTCTCTGTGTAGTTATTTGGGAGCCTATGGTCCTGACAAACAAAAAACATCTGCAATTTGTATATATGCATACACACACACACACACACACACACACACACACACATATATATATATACACAATTTATATATATACATATATATGTGTATATATATTACATTACATTATATTACAATTGTCAAACAATCGGACCACTGAAATTCAATAAAATGTCAGCATGCATAGCTATGTAAGATCCATTGAAAAGAAGGGTTTATTTATACCATGATTTATTTTCCATTGGCATCAGGGCCAGATCCCTACTTTCACACACACACACATTTGTAAACTCCTCTTAGGTTGGGCATGCATATATTTTAGACCAATGACAAAACAAAGACAAGCAAGACCCTGATTTTATGCATTAGCAGCAAATTAAGGGAAGGCCATGTACTTGAACACTTCAGTCCATAGAACTTGTGATAAAGAAAGGTGCCATTAAGTTTCTGGACCTGTGAACTTGGCAAGCTGTCATCTGTTCAGGTTCTGGCATTCAGCCCTTAATGGACCTTTTAATTAATGCAGACCTTGGTGCTTGCCATTTCCCTATACACAGGATCATATACTCAAGGACAAACTAGAGATGAGCCCTATAAAAGTGGCTGGTAAGAGAGAAAGGATTGATGCACGTTGATACTAATGCCAAGACAGAAACAGAAGCAACTGTTAGTGTAAATCTCTGCTCTGAAATGAGGCCAGCAACCCCCCCAGACCCCTCCCCCGCGGTGGTAAGAGTTGATCATATAGGTAGTAATGCAAATCAAGTAATAATAACAATTAAATTGATCAAGGCACAGCTAGACAAGCAGAGCTAAACATAAGAGAGAAGAGGAAGGGAGTAAGAAAAAAAAGAAGAGGAACAGAAAAGGGAGGAGGAGTGCATCAGCTGGAGAATGTCAAAAACTGGATGACAAGAAGGAGGCAGAGAATGAAGATGAGGAAGAGGAGGATCATGAAGAAGAAGGAAAGAGGAGGAGGAAGAGGAAGATAAAGAAGAACAGAAGGGGAAAGCATGTGTCAGACCAGTCAGGAAGGTAAGATCAGAACAATAACCCCGTCTCATCTGGGAATCTGGAGAGTAAGGGTGCAACAATCCAAGTCCCCAGTGAGGGATGACAACAAGGAAGGACATCAGAAAGATCAAGGACTGTTCCATGGTGACAATGTGGATTCTCATCAGAGATCAAGACAATCTGAGCTCTTTGCTTCAAAGCCCCTTCTACAGGCAGAGTTACACTCTGAGATCTGGCTTGGGGCATTTCTGTACAGTATGATGATCTTTGACACAATTTTTGCCCAAAGTGAAGATTTCTTGCTCACTTTTAAAATTACTCTGCCTTTTGTTTGGACTTTGTGGGAGGTATAAACTATTTAAGCAAAGCTAACTTCAGATTTTCTTTACACAGGGTTCCAGGGACAAACTCAAATATATTAATGACTACATATTGACACAAAATGCATATGAGCATCAAAAACTGCCATTAAACTGTACATTGTGGAAATAACAGCTCATCCAAAGAAAATTTCTTTTGTCATTTAGGGTATAAAATTTATTTAGTATCCATTTAGGTGACATTAACTGGTTCCCTGCTATATGCTGGGAAATACATAAATGCTAGGATAAAGATGAATATAAGGTGCCTCTCCTAAAAGTCAGCAGGGCTAGACTCTGATGGGGAAGATAGAATTCTATGGTATGCCTTCCTGTTTCTGCTATCTTTGGGCAAGGTGTTTCCCTTGTCTTAGAATGTGTTTACTCATTCATCAGTGATAGGGTAATTTTACAAAGCCAATCTGTTTAAGTTGAAATGGGATCCTCAAATCTCATCCTATATAAGTACAATTTGATGAATGAAAACAATACAGTTTATTAACATAATTCCTAACAGCTCCTCCTAAAACTGCAACATCTGGTTTGTAAAATGGAAGGGAATGGTCAGTGCTCTTCTTCACAACAGCTTGTGTGTTTGTAACACCTTAGACCCTGAAGTAAAAGCATATCATTCATATGAATAGACACGTGTGTGTAAATATATTTATTTATCTATGCATGTGTAAATGAATAAGCATATTTGTATAGGTGTGTACATGTATATTTACATAAATTATGTTTGTAAATAAATGCATGTAATTGTGGTATATGTATATACACACACACACACAAATGCATATGCAAGCATATGTACATAAATGTATGTGCATCTGAGAGATTCACAGCTAGGCACTGGGCCAAGTTCTTGGAGTAAAGTCAAAGAGAAGGAGGAGAGGTTGTAGATGGGGAGGTCAAGATCATGGTGGAGAAACCCACAGAGGCAGCTGACCCAAGCTATTGGGAGCTCATGGACTCTGGACTGACTGCTGGGTAAACTTCATGAGACTGAACTAGGCCTTCTGAATATAGGTGACAGTTGTGTGGCTTAGGCAATTTGTGGGGCCCCTGGCAATGAGATCAGGATCTATCCCTAGTGCATGAACTGGCTTTTTGGAGCCCATTCTCTGTGGTACGATACATTGCTCAGCCTTGATGCAGCAGGGCGGGGCTTGGACCAGCCTCAACTTCATGTGTCAGGCTTTGTTTACTTCCAAAGAAAGAAAGAAAGAAAGAAAGAAAGAAAGAAAGAAAGAAAGAAAGAAAGAAAGAAGGGAGAGAGGGAGGGAGGGAAGGAGGGAGGAAGAAAAAGAAAGAATGAATGAAGGAAAGAAAGAAAGAAAAGAAAAAGCTAAAAAAGTGTGTACATCTGCCTGTATGAGTGTAAATTCATATGTGTGTATGTGTGTGTGTGTGTGTGTGTGTGTGTGTGTGTGTGTAAATGTAGGAATATATGAATGTAAGTATATACATGAAACAGTATATAAAGATATGGATACATGTGCATATAGATGTATATCTGTATGTTTGTGTATATAAAAATTATTCAGCTGTAAATAGAGTTGTAGCACTAATCTTAACAGGTCTAATTAAATAGAAACAAACCTGGAGCTGGGTATTGGGGTGAACACATCAGAGAGACAGGAGAAGCCTCAGCTAACCTCACCAGGCCTACTTCTCAGCTGATCCTATTTCCTCAGACTGGAAGCCTCTGTGTCCTCATCCAGAATGAATCTCAGGTGAACTGTTTCTCAAAAGCCTAAAAGCTTAACCAGGCTCTAGTTCCTCATCCACATGCCTTAAATACCTTTCTGCTTCCTGCCATCACCTCCTGATATTAAAGACTCACTTCCTGGGATTAAAAGCATGAGTCACCATGCCTGACTGTTTCCAGTGTGGCTTTGAACTCACAGAGATCCAGAAGGATCTCTGCCTCCCAAATGATAGGATTAAAGGCTTGTGTGCCACCATTTTCTGGTCTCTGTATCTAGTGGCTGTTGTGTTCTCTCACCCCAGATAAGTTTATTAGGGTACATAATATTTTGGGAAGCACAATATCACCACACAAAGATCGAGAGGCATTGTTATGAAGGGGAGGATTTAGAGATAATTTCTTCTTTTAGATGAAGCAAAGTAAACTTTAGTTCCCTGGAAATTGAAAGTGATGACTAACCAGCACAAGTTCTTATCATCTCACACTGCCTCCTGCCTGCTGTACTGAAACAGTACAGAGCCCACACCTGGGTTTCAGTCAGAAACTAAGCTGTCCTGAAGTTGCCTATACACAGTGGATCTGGGAAGTGCATTCTCAACGTCCAATCAGCATTTCATTCATCCTGCAACAGATGCAGCATTTGCAGAATCATGATGTGAACATTTAGCATTTCATTTAATGAAGACAGGATTCTTCTAATTCAAATATATTTGTGTTATTTGAATATATTGTTATGATCACAAAAGTAATACTAACTTATTGTAGATGGCTTTCAAAAATAGAATTTAAAGAAAAAAATCTAATTTATGCATAAATTAGTTACTTTTCTACTGCTGTCAAGAGACACCACAACCATGGCAACTTATTAAAAAAATACATTTAATTCAGAGGCTTGCTTACAGATTCAGAGGTTGAGTCCATGATTATCATGGTGAGGAACACAGTGGCAGGCCCACTGGCATGGTAGCTGAGGACTTACATATTATCTATAAGCAGGAGGTAGAGAGAGAGATTGGGTCTGGCTTGGGTTTTGGAAATGTCAGAGCCCACCATAGCGACACACTGCCTCCATTCCAACTCCAAATCCTTCCCAAGAGAGTTCCACCTACTTTGAACCAAGCATTCAAATATATGAACCTATGGGGGCTATTCTCACTCAAACGCGTGCAATATACACCTCAGTAGACACAGTTAACTTACTCTAGGGTCTGAGTACCCTGGAGACCACAGCATTCGCTGCTCTGGCATTCACATCCTTCAAGTTCATCAAGTTTTTCTGACTTAGAGCCTCTGTTTTCTCTTCTCTTGTTTCTTGTGTTTCCATTTGTGACTTTTCTCTACATTAGGGAGCTTTGGAGACAGAGATTTGCAGTCAGTTTACTTGATACTCTGACCATGCTACAGAAACCCATTTCTTCCTTAGGTGAATGAGCCACTGGTAGGGAACTAAAACTTCACAACACAAACTGGAATGTGGACAGTGCATGCTTATGTATACAACTCAAAAAAGAAGATTAAAGTTCCTGGAATCCTTGATGTCTTTCATATTTTAAGGCAAATCACAACATTCCAAATAACATTTTTATTTTCTTTACCTTTCCCCACAACTGTGTGTGTGTATGTGTGTGTGTGTGCTTGTGTGCACTCACGCCATGGAACATATTCAGAGGTCAGAGGACAACTTATAGGATCCAGTATTATTCTTCTACCATGGGGATTCTGGAGATTGAAGCCAAGTCATCAGGCTTGATGGCAAGACTTTTTACATACTGAGCCACCTCACTTGTCCAAATTACAGTTTTAACATTCAACTATTAATAATCACAAATCTTTCATTGCTCTTGATATAAGAGGGACTACCCACTGAATTGCCAGCAACACACTGGAAGCAACCACCAACTACATCAACATTGAGTGAGTAGCCATATTGAGGGAATAAAAAAAAGTCCACTCCCTATCCCAGTAACATTTTAATGTGTTGATTCTCTTAAATAACAACAGCAACGATTGAGGAAAATGAAAGTCCTTTCAACATATTAAATATGTAAGGATGGACAACACACTGATTTTCTCTGTAGTGAATATACTTTAAAATGCCTTAGTCTCTTGTACCAAGTAAATCTCCTAATCCAGTTGCTCCAGTATCCTAGAGAAAACAAAGGATCCACCACTAGACTAGCATGGAGGGGTTCAGATGATGTCACTCAAAGCACATTGTTCAGGATTTCTTCCAAGAATGGGCAACTCACACTGCAAGGATTCAGATAAGATGTATTTCAAAACTCATTGTGAACAATTCAGACCAATTTAAATTCCATTAGACAAACAAGTACAGACACCTGGTTTTAGAGTGATTTATTTGAATTCAAAGGTATGTCTTTTTAGCCACATTGCTTAAAGAGGATCTATTTTTCATGAATATAAAAATCTATAGTTTAATTACCAAGCTATTAAAATCCACATAAATAATACATTATGGCCCAATTTAATTTCTCCCTATGTTATAATAAAGCTCTGTATTGGTAAACATTTCATCAATGCTGGTAGTAGCTATCTACAAGTAGTCAATGCCATGTGACTAGTCCTTGGTAGGCTCATCTCTGTCCTCCAAATCATCACTAATCACCACCAGCTTCCTTTAGCTGCAATTCTGAGTCTTTAATATTGGGACTTGGAATTTGGAGTGAAAATTTACCTTGGTGAAGACATAATTTGTTTTTGTATGTCACTATTTTTATTCATTTAACAATCATCTATGAAGCTTTTTTTCCCCTGTAGACCAGTAAGTATGTGTAGTGTAAAGTCATAGCATTTCGGAAAGCACAAAGAAACACGTCTACATGGACACCCTCAGGGCACTTCTCAGTTTAAGGACAGCCTGTGGTAGACTGGAGCTGCCTCCATCCACTTCACAGGAACAAATCTTGATGTTTTTTAAGAACTTTGCAATCCAGTCATTGAATATAGTCTTACTTCTAATTAGCCATCATGAGAATGCCCACAGAACGGGAAAATATTATTGGCACTCCATCCCAGTAGCTAAAAGTTATCGGTTAAAACGTTATCATAGCATTACTGACGAGCCAACAATACAATTAAAAAAAACCACATACATACATTTGTTAAAGACAAAATGAAGGCAGTGATATGGATAAAGAAGGATAAAAAATCACACTTAGGATGGAGCTTTGGATAGTGATAGGCTCTTATTATTTAGCCCCAGCTTGCCTGGAATCCTTTGTGTAGAACAGATGATCCTCAGCCTCACAGAATTTTCCTGTCTCTGCCTCATAAGTGCTGGAATTAAACACATATGCCAACATGCTTGGCACTTCTTTTCTTTTTTCCTTTCCTTTCCCACTCTCCTTCTCCTATCCATACTTTTTCTCCTCTCCATATTTCTTTTTTTTCCTTTTGATACAAGGTCTTATACTATATCCCATACTTAAGATTCTCCTGTCTCAGTCTCCCTAGTACTGCTATTACCAGTTTGAGTCACCAGGTTGGGCAGTCATTTTTCTTTTCAAAACAAAGCACTATCCTCACAGGAAGGTCAAAGCAGATGTCCAGGTAATTATGCTTTGGCATTCAATAAAAGTCTTAAAAAATAATGTGTTGTCTATTGCTAACTAAAACCCTAGTGAAATGATAAAGGTAACAAAAATAAACATGTCTATGTGAGAAAGGAAAGCTAGAGTTGAAAGTGAGAACCCAGACCCTCCACCTAAGACATGATGACTATAAAGCAGGTGCTTCAAATTTAAGCCATGTACAGTGAAAAGAATAATGTCCGTATTCCCAGGGTTTGCCTTCAGCAAGCAGGCATCCCTCTTCTAGAAAATTTGCCCATGTAGACAGCAATCAGAAACTTCATTTCAGAAATTTCCAAAAACTCATTGAGGATGACCATTCAGCTCTTCAGTGGGCAACATCAGGGGAAAGCTCAATGGAAGAGCACTTGCCTATCAAGCACTAGGAAGCCCCACTCTCCAAATAAAGAAAACATTGATAAGCATAAAATGATAGTTTAGGCTAGGCGGTGGTGGCACATGCCTTTAATCCCAGCACTTCGGAGGTAGCGGCAGGCCGATCTCTGTGAGTTCCAGGCCAGCCTGGTCTATAGTGTGAGATCCAGGAAAGGTGCAAAGCTACACGAAGAAATCCTGTCTCGAAAAAAAAAAAAATTAGATAGTTTAGTCCTTGAAATCTTTACAAGTCTCCACAAAATATTCATCTTGCTGAGTCAACCAAATAGAAGGCATTAGCATATAAGCATGTTTGGTCAGAGCTGAGAGAGGAGCTCCCCTGGTAGAAAAAGTCTCTAACACACAGCAAGCCTTGAGTCTGTTCCCCGGCACTGCAAAAACCTGGTAAAATGGCTCAAGCACGCAACCCAAGCACAAAGGAGGTAGAGGCAAGAGAATCCAAGGTCATTCTCAGCAGCCAGGGTTATATGAGATCCTACCTCAGAGCAACAGAATCTTTGACCATGCCTATTCAAGGTCTCTGAAGTCACCTTTTTCAACTATATTCCAGAATCTTGGTAGACAAACCAATTTTACATTCCTTCCTTCGAGACACTACTAAAACTCTATGACATTCATGTGCTTTGCCCATGATAAGAATATACATTTCCCCCTTAATTACCAAGTTATTTGAATTTTGAGCAGTTTTTATTCACAATAATATTTCCATGTATGTTTTCACTTCTATGAATATTTTGAGATTTGCACCATGTGAAAGTCTTACAATTTACATATAATTAAATCAAAATGAAGCAAAGAAAAATCACAAAGTGGAGACCAAACAAATTAATCTAATTTTCCATCAGAATATTAATGCAATGATGAATATGAAAATTTTGATATTTAATTTATTTTAGCAAATGAGTTATTTAAGAAAACTATTGTCTAAATTCCTTCAGAGGATTTCTGAATTTTAATGTTTGTACTGTAATATAATTTAGAAGCAAGTATGAATATTATAGGATTATAGAAATGAGTAATATGTAAATATTTAGGGACATAAGCATTTCAATGCACGATAAGAGATAGAAATTGAAAGCAAATTCATTAGAAAAAAACCTCAAATTTTATCTTGAATGTTAACACTAACTTGCTACTTTTAATTATATAGAGAGCCAAGGAAATTGCTCAGGGAGTAGGGGGCCCTGTTGCAGGAGCATGAGGACCTGAGTTTCAGTCCCCAGTACCCACACATAAGTCAGGGCATGGTTGTGTGTGTATATAACTCAAGGTAAGTGAGAGGGACAAAACAGAGGGATGTCTGTGGATGTCGGCCAGATTCCCTCCAGACTCAGTGAAGGACCATCTCAATGGAAAAGGTGGAGGATGAATGAACAAGACACTTGATGCCCTCTTCTGGTGTTCATTCAGACACTTGGGTTCATGCACCTACCCACATACACATGCACATATAGCCCACATATACACACACTCATATAAATGATTTTCAAGTGTGTGTGTGTGTGTGTGTGTGTGTGTGTGTGTGTGTGTGTGTGTGTATGTGTCCCTAAATCCCCTAGACATGGTCTTTTTTATTTATATCAAACTGAAAGGAATCAAGAAGGTTTTGGAATGGGCTAACTAACTCCCTTTTAGCTTGGAACTGTGACTGAGAGTAAAATATTGTTTGCACGGGCTGGTAAGATGGCACACCATATAAAGGTGCATTTTGCCAAACTTGACAGCCTGGGTTTGGTTTCTAGAACCCACATGGGAGAGAGGACTGACTCCTATATGTTGTTCTATGATGTGCACTCTAGTACTCATATGTACACACACACACACACACACACACATACACACACAATTAGTAAACACATAAAATAAAGAAGCATTAAATTTACAGAGCAGAGGGAAAAGATGAAAGATAAAGGCACTGGGAAAGAACAAGCCAGAAAGAAAGATAGAGACAGATATTAATATACACACTTAACAAAATGACAGGGAAAATGTATTGGCTTGACCTTTTAAAGAGGAAATGTTCTTACTGCTATCTAATAAGAGAGGACATTTTAACATGTTTAGAAATTAACATGTAAAATATACAAGTGTGATCTTCAATTGAATGTTGGAACATTGTGTAACACAATATTGAGGAAATACATAAACTTTATGTTAGCATTATTAACATGATTTTTGATTGGTTGTTGATTTTTGTTTTCTGGTTTGTGTGGGGGTGCGTGAGTGTGTGTGTGTGTCTGTGTGTGTGTGTGTGTGTGTGTGTGTGTGTGTGTGTGATAGAGTTTTGCTATGTAGTCCAGCCTGCCCTCGAATTCGAATAATCAATCCTCCTGCCTCAGCCTCCCAAGTTCTGAAAACATAATTGTATACCACCATGCCTTGCTATAATTATTGTTTTCTACACTTAGTATATCTTGAAATAAATCTGTTAGCTATTTGGAAAATCAGCCAACATTTCTAATAATGTTCCATGAAAAAAATGACACCCAACAGAAAAATGTTGAAAAAATATTTTTAAATGTACCTGTTTACAGATAAATGATTAAGACATTTTTTTTTTTGTTTTCTAAGTCATTACTTTTTATTTTGAAAAATCTGTCAAGCTCTTCATGTCACTGTGAGAGCTTGCATGTTTAATGAGAAGCAGCTTTATCATGACATGCTTGGAAGGGAACAAGTTCTCAGCCTGTGAGATCTTATCATTCCTTTGACTGTGATGTTTCTCTTGATGAGCAGATTTAAAAAGGGTGGAGGGACAGGCATGCTAGAAACTGTGGCAGTCATCTAAATGTCAAAAATAAAACCAATATACCACTTTCACTTTCTCTACTTTTTTGCTTTGTCTTTCTCTTGAATCTCAGTTTCCCTAAACAGCTTCTCAGTGCCTGGATCCCCCAAGAACAGACCTGAAATCACACAAGCAGCTGAATAGGAGAATCCCAGTGGATGTTCTGGTCCACCCAGAGTTCTGTAGCTTGCCAAAACTTGAACCAAGAATAAAACATGGAAAGAAACTGCCTGAAGTGTGAAGGAGATAACAAGGAAGGGCTGCTGGGAGTATGCACATGCCCCTAAACAGCTGTGAAATATTCTCTCAGCTGTTGACCTAGGCTGCCAAGATGTCCTTTCCAGCTTCTGACTGGTTGGTCCTCCAGTCTCTCAGAGAGCTCTTGCCCAAATGTTATATCTATATCTGTAACTTCCCTTTGCTTAACTCTAAATCATCAAGAGAAGACCACAGGTAGCCCATAGCCCAAAATTAAATAAACACATCATCTGACTTGGTGTGTGTTAGAATTGAGTGGGAAAGAAAAGATAAAAGCCTTACCTTGTGTAAGGCAAGCCTACACAACTCCATTTCCAACACAGTCAGTGAGACACTGAGTGGTACAGGAGACAATGAGGGGCATGTGAATGGGCCACAGCCTCTGAGTGGACTTGAACAGAAAAACGCCTTCATTTGGGTTGTATCTCCCACCCCTTGTTTAAAGCACCATTAATTTGTTAATCTATGTCAGCACCTTATCCCCAGGCAGAACAGTCAACCATCTAACCATTTTAAACAAGGAGGAGGAGATGGAAGCAGGATCAGAAGGAGAAAATCCAGGACCCCAGAAAGAGTGAACTTAGATGATCACATTTTTGTCAATGTCCTACTCCTTGAGACCATCTACCTGGTCTACTCAGCCAGAGTAATATACTTGTTGTTGTTGAGGTCATAGGTCTTGAAGACGCGTGTGGTGCAGAGTTCCATGGGGATGAGGGGAGTGTGCAGTGGTATCAGCTCAATATTGGACGGGCCCTCATTGATGGGGTACTAGTCCAGCTGGCAAAAGTGCAAGCAGACAATACAACATATAGATGTTGTAATTCTTCTCGAAATCTTGGGCCAACAGCTCCATAAGGTAGACATCTCTGGACTCCAGACACTTCTCATTTTCATAGATCTTCACATGTAGCTTCTGCTTCTGCTTCTCACTGAGGAGGATATTGGCCTTGTCTTTCTCATACAAGGTGACCAGGATGTTATTTTTTATTATTATTAAGAAATTTCTATTAATTTTACATACCAACCATAGATCCCCCTGTCCTCCCTCCTCCTGCTCTCAGCCTTCCCCCCATGCACCCTCCATTCCCCCCTAGCCCACCCTCACTCCCATCTTCTCCAAGGCAAGGCCTCCCATAGGGAGTCAGCAGAGCCTGGTATCTTCAGTTGAGGCAGGTTCAAGCCCCTCCTCTTGCACTAACGCTGTATAAGGCATCACACCATAGGCACTGGACTCCAGAAAGTCCACAGGGAGGGATCCTGGTCCCATTATCAGTGTGCTCCTTAGCCACATTAAGCTACACAACTGTCTTGCCTATGCAGAAGGCCCACTTCCATGGAGGCTCCACAGCTATTTGCCCATAGTTCATGATTTCCCACTAGTTTGGTTTGGTTGGCTCTGTACATTTCCTCATCCTGATATTGACAGTCCCCCACCCCTTGCTCATAGATAGAATCCCTCTTCTGTCTCTTCGACTGGACTCCTAGAGCTCAGCCTGGTGCTTGGCTTTGGATCTCTGCATCTGCTTACATCAATTACTGGATGAAATCTCTATGACGACAGTTAGAGTACCAGGACATTCTTGAGCTAGTCAGAAATGCTCAAAGGGAACTCTGTCAGCTCAGAATCCAAGCAGAGGGTGATGTATTTTTATGGCCTAATGTAGTCCATGTGGAGCCTTGCTATTTTGACAGCTTCTTTAGAGTAATAATTTATGTACCATAAAGTAGGAGCTATTAATTGTAAACTTCAAGAAACTTGAGTGAATACATTGTTGACCAAGCAACCTCATAATCTACTATCATGTCTGCCTGTCTGTCTGTCTTTCTGTCTATCTATCTATCTATCTATCTATCTATCTATCTATCTATCTATCTACCTACCTACCTATCTATCCATCCATCTATCTTATTTATTAATCTTTAGACAAGATTTAAGTATCTCAGGTTGGCCTAAAACTACCTAAGTCACAGAGGATGACCTTGAACTTCTGATCTGCCTGACTCTAGACCCCAAGTCCTGATATTATAGCTGTGTACTACCACTCCTGGTTTATGCTATGTTGATGACAGAAGCCAGCCTTCCTGCATGTCAGGCAGGCACTCTAACACTTAAGCCAAATTCCTAACATCACATACAACTTATAAAACTTCAATAACTGCAAATAATCTCTGACATTAATTTGCAAATCACTCTTACATATTTCCTCAAGCAAACACTAGTCTTTCTCCAATGGTGTCTATACCTTTCCATTAAAAAAGAGGTTCAGCATAGATTAACTCATTAAGCAAGGTCACCTACTCAGTGTGGCTTCTGACATTCTGCATCATGCTTGAGTCTATCTGCACCACTTCATTAAAGATTTGCTTCATTTTAAAACATATATATGTGTGTGCATATGTGCACATGAGTACAGTGTCCTCAGAAGCAAGAAGTGATAGGTAGTTGTGAGCCCAGCCACCTGACAATGTGGGTTCTGAAAATGGAACCCATGTCCTCTGCAATAGCAAGACCAATACACGCTCTTAACCAGTGAGCAATCTCTCTAGCCACATTCCACTTATCAATTGCACTAAGATTGTTGAAGATGAGTATACCACAATATGATGTACTAGCTTGTTTTGTCTGGTTTCTAGTTTGGAGTTCTCACAAGTAGCATTGAATCTATATACTTTTTCAAGTCTTTGTACTTGCATTTATTTTGTGGGTTGGGAAAAAGTACCGCAGGGTAGAAATGCTGGACAATGTGGGAAGAAATTATTCAACTTGTGAGGAAATTGTCACACT
The DNA here is from genome assembly GCF_903995425.1 of Onychomys torridus. NCBI lineage: Eukaryota > Metazoa > Chordata > Mammalia > Rodentia > Cricetidae > Onychomys > Onychomys torridus. The sequence continues at coordinate 70,118,743 of NC_050453.1, forward strand.
GTTTTCTAGGTATCAGCATCATTGGGTATTTCTGCCAACAGTGCCTAAGATGTGTGTGTGTGTGTGTGTGTGTGTGTGTGTGTGTGTGTGTGTGTGTGTGTGAATGTGCAAGTATGTGCCATACCTTATGTGTGGAGGTCAGAGGACAACTTGCTGGAGTCAGTGCTGACCTTCATCTTGTGGATTCCATGGAAATAACTCAGGTTATCAGGCTCAGGGTCAATTGGTTTCACTGGTTGAGTCATCTGGCCAGACCTTAGCTGTGCTCTCTTGATAGAACCATCAAACAAGCTCTTTAAATTCAATACAGCACAGGGTCCACCTTGACAGAGCCTCAGTAATTCTTCTAGTTGCTCTTCCAGCTTCTTGTAGCCAATATGCAAATTGATACCAGAAGGCCGGGTAGGCTGCCAACAGACCTTCCCTACTCTTCGTTATCTTAGACCAAATTCTCAAGGTCTCTGGTCCCACAGAATATCCCCCACTGCCCTTCCCTTCCCACTTCATCACTGTGTCCCATCCACTAACCTGGGCAGGCACCCCCTGCTCAACTACAGGCCATACCTATCAGAAGACAAACTAGATGCCCATGGACCTTCCCCACTCTATTACACCAGACACAATTCTCAGGGTCACCTCTAGCATTTTGCAACAGCAAACCATGGGCAGCTCCCCCACCTCAGCTGTCCCAATGCATGCCTCCTGTGGGTGCCGCAGACTGTCTCCCCAAGAACCCCCTTACCCCTAGTTTCCAATACTAGCAAGCATTCCCCCATGAACACACCAGCTGAGCAGACCAGAAAAAACAGGCAACACACTCTCTGAAAATCCAGAGAGGACACAGAAGCCAAGGGGCAAAATTCACACTCAGCCAAGACAAACCCAGATATCAGCACCTAGACCTATAATCATTTGCAAACCCATATGCCTAGATGCCAGAACAAGAACACAATCAATAACAGCCAGTGCAATATGTCTCCACCAGAGTCCAGCTATCCTACCACAGTAGGTCCAGCATACCTGAAGTACAAGAAGAAGGCCTCAAAACCAACTATATGAAGGTGATAGATGTGCATGAGGAGGGATGAATAAATCTTTCAAAGAAAACCTGGATTACACAAACATTTGGAGAAAACAAAATGGTTCAAGATCTGAAATGGACATAGAAGCAATAAAGAAAACCCAAACCAAGGGAATCTTGGAAATGAAAAATGTAGGAATGAAAACAGGAACTACAAAGGCAATCTTCACCAAAAGAATCAAGAGATGGAAGAGAGTATCTCAGACACTGAAGATACTATAGAAGTAATAGATATATTGGTCAAAGAAAATGCTAAATCTAAAAGCTTCCTGATACAAAACATCCATGAAATCTGGGACACTAAGAAAAGACCAAACCTAAAAGTAAATATAAATAAAAATAGAGGAAAAAGAAGAATTCCAGCCAGACTGAGAAAGAAATCAGGGAAACAACAACTTTCACAAATTATATAAAATATCCTGGTGCAACTCTAACCGAAAAGGCAAAAGACTTGTATGATAAACACTTCAGTCTTTGAAGAAAGAAATTGAGGATGTCAGAAGATGGAAAGATCTTTCATGTTCATCAATTGGTAGGATTAATATAGTAAAAATGGCCAGCCTACTAAAAGCAATCTACAAAGTCTAAGCAATCCCAATCAAAATGCCAACACAATTTATTACAGACTTTGCAAGGACAATTTTTAACTTTATATAAAAAAATAAAATAAAACAACCAGGACAGCCTAAATAATAAATGAACTGATGGAGGCATCACCATCCCTAATATCAAATTGTACTACAGAACCTTAATAACAAAAACAGCATGATATTGGCATAAAAACAGACATGGTGATTAATAGAATCAAATTGAGGTCCCAAACACAAATCCACACATTCATGGACAATTGATTTATAAAGTAGTCAGAAATACACACTGGAAAAAAAGACAGTATCTTCAACAATAGTGCTAGTAAAATTGGATATCTGCATATAGAAGAATGCAAAGATATCCTTATTTATCACTCTAAACAAAACTCAAGTCCAAGTAGATCAAAGACTTCAGCATAATACAAGATACACTGAACCTGATAGAAGAGAAAGCAGGGAATATCTTTGAAGACATTGGCATGGAAGACAACTTCGTGAACAGAACTCCAATAGCACAGGCATTAAGATCAACAATTAATAAATGGGACCTCATGAAACTGAAAAGCTTCTGTAAGGCAAGGCAAATGACACAGTCAACTGCACAGAGAGATCCTACAGAATGGAAAAAGATTTTTTTTTTTACCAACTCCGAATCTAATAGAGGTCTAATATCCAAAACATATAAAGAGCTTAAGAAACTAGATATTAAAATAAAACAAATAGTCCAATTTCAAAATGGGGTACAGATATAAACAGAATTAACAACAGAGGAATCTAAAATGGCTGAGAAACCCTTAAAGAACTGCTCAGCATCCTTAGCCATCAGGGAAATGCAAATCAAAACTACTTTGAGATTCCATCTTACACCTGTGGAATGGCTAAGATCAATAACACAAGTGACAGCCCATGCTGTGGAGGAGGTGGAGCAAGGGGAACACTCCTCCATTGCTGGTGGGAGTGCAAACTTGTACAGCTACTATGGAAGTCAATATGGTGGTTCCTCAGAAAACTGGAAATTGATCTACATCAAGACCCCAAAACACTCAATCCTAGCACAAGGATATTTGCTTAAACATATTCATAGTGGCTTTATTCACAATAGCCAGAAACTAGAAATAACCAAGATGTCCCTCAAGCAAAGGATGGATAAAGAAAATATGGCACATTTACAATGGAGTATTATTACTCAGCAGTTTTAAAAAAGTGATATCATGAAATTTGCAGACAAATGGGTGGAACTAGAAAGAAATTATTGTGAGTGAGGTAACCCAGACCCAGAAAGACAAATATGGTCTGTGTTCATCTATAAGTGGATATTATCTCTTAAGTAATTGATAATCAAGCTACAACCCACAGACCCAGAGTTGCTAGATAAATTGGAGGTGTCTAGGGAGGACACATGGATCTCCCTGAGAAGGAGAAATAGTATAGATCCCGCAGGTGGACTTGGGGTGGAAAGGGATGGAAGCAGGAGTGATCAAGTAGAGGTGGGGGTGGGGAAATGATACCAACCTACCCACAAAACCATCGACCTACAGTCTGTCCTTTCTGCATGATGTACTGGGGCAGTGCTGGCACAGAACATTTAGGAGTGACAACAAATATCTGATTCAAGGGCCTACTCTTTCCTCACACTGCTTTGATGACCAGAAACTGGAGACTGGATAGCCAGAGACCTAGGATAAAACCAAACATGACCGGTCTTTAAAAAAATGTCACTGAAATAATCCATAATGACATTCTGCTATATTAATAGGTTGGTGCCTTGTCCATTCATCACCAGAGAGGCTTCCTCCAGCACCAAACATTAGCAGGTACAGACACACACAGCCGTACATTGTGGAAAGAGAGTCTAAATTGGAGATTTCTATCTGTTCTTCTCCTGACAGCTTGTGGGAATCCCGTGGAGGAAGGGGAGAAAATATTGTAGGAATCAGAAGGAATGGAGGAGATATGATCTACCAAATCAGTTAAGCAGGGCCCATATGGGCACACAGAGTCTGGAAAGGAAAGCATAGAGACTGTATGGATCTGCACCAGATCCTCTGTGTATATTTTGGCTGTTACCTTGGTGTTTTTGTGGGAGCAGGTGTGTCTCCAAGTCTTTTACCTGCTTGTGAGACTATTTTTGTCCTATTGAGTTGCTTTGTCCAGCCTAGGTATGAGAGCTTTTGCCTTGTCTTTTGTTTTGTCCTGTTTGGCTGTCATCTTTTGGAGGCCTGCTCTTTTCAGAAAGGAAAATGGAGGGGGAGTAGATCTAGGGGGAGGGGAGGTAGGGAAGATGCTAGGAAGAATGGAAGGAAGGGAAACTCTAGTTGGGTTGTACTGTATGAGAGAACAGCCTATTTTCAATGAATGAAAAAGAGAAAATCTAAAATGTGTAAAAATTTGTGAAAGTCCCACAGACTAGGAAATGAAACCCATCTTTTCCTCTTTTTTTGTTGCCATTCATACATACATCATTTTTCATGAAGTGACTTGATTTTGAATTTTTGTTTGTTGTCTACTAATTTGGTAATTTTTTTTACTAAGGTCTTCATATTTTTCCTTAAATTAATTTGGATAATTTGTATTTTTCACTTATTTCTCACTATTTTTGAATTAAAATGGTTGTTAATATTCACATATTGTCCTTTTACAGAAATATCTGTAATCATGTCCCTTTTCTTTGTCAGGGTTATATTTCTCCTAGAAAGGGTTTTTTTAATTCATTTCTTTTAATTTTTAAAGACTGAGAAGTGTTAGCAATTTTATCAACTTTTCTAATTTTTTGAAAACATCACTACTTATTGTGCCCATGCCGGTCTGTTTTAAAAAACATTTTTTTTTTTTTTTGGTTTTTCAAGACAGGGTTTCTCTGTGTATAAAAAAAACACTCTTAAAATTATTATAATTATGTAATTTTCCCCTTCCCCTTTCTCTCTCCAACCATTCCATTCCCCTTGATCTTGCTTCAACTCATGGTTCTTTTTGATTGATTGTTGTTGTATCACATACACACCACACACACACACACACACACACACACACACACACACACACACACACATACCTGTATAGTGTTTTTCTACACATATAAATACAACCAACTCTGTATGATGTCACTTGTATGCGTATTTTTTCAAGGATGACCAGTTGGTATTACATAACCAATTGGTGAGCTCTTGCATATGGAAGACTACTTCTCCTTCCATCTTTGTCCAGGGTTGCGGTCTCCTGAGCTTTCATCCCTCACACACCTTAGTGTGTTTATTGGTGTCATCCTTGTTCTGGTCTTGTTTAGACAGGCATGTTGGTGAGACTCCATGGATATAGCTTTTCTAATATTTTTAGGAGATACAGCCTCACAGCAAAATTCCTGTTCCTCTGGCTATTACAATCCTTCTGCTCCCTCTTCTGCAATGATCCCTGAGCTTCAGGTGCAGGAGTTGCTTTGTAGATGTGCCCTTTAGGATTGGGCTCCACAAGCCTGCATTTTGATTGGCTGTGATTTTCTGCAATGGTTTCCATCCCTTTCTAAGAGAAGTTACCTTGATGAGGGGTGAAGCAGACTTGTCTGTGGACATGTAAGGTACCTATTTAGAATTTAACTAGGAATGATACAGGTTTAATATAGTGGTGATTATAGCGTTCTCCTCTAAAAGCCATGATTTCTTTATCCCTGAGTGTTTGGCTAAGCTTCCAGTATCAGGCATGATTTCCTTGTTGAGCTTGTCATCAGTCCTGTTTGAGAGCTGTTGGTTACTTCCAAGGTATGGACAACACTAATGCACCCTTAGTGTTATCCTGATATGATGGGTGTTGTTATTCATAAATGTCATAACTACTTAGGGTTTGGGTTGCTTCCCTTCTTTGGAAGCTTGCACTGGGACCTTCTGGTAACATGAAAGGTAGTCCACAAGGAAGAGGCATTCAGGTTTAATCCAGCTTGGATCCTCTGGGTCCTATGTCCAACAGTTATGATGTCTTCAACAATAGGGACTTATTTCCATGTCTGAGGGGCACCAAGGGCAATAACAATAGGTTGTGATGATATAAGAGACTCTTAGACAACCCTGACCAAGAGTTCAAAAAGGGTTTCTCTTACCTGGTGTTCAGAGTTTTAATAAGTTTGCGGTTCTTGGTGGGGAGCATTATCAGCCCAGGTTGGAGGGGGAAAGTGTATACATAAATAAATATATGTATGTATATTATAGATATTTTTAGGTAAATAGAGGATGCTGATTCCTTATGACTTTCTCAGACATTCTTATTGTTATTTTATCCTCCTCCCTCCTTTTTCAGGCTGGGTTTGAACTCACAACTCCCTTGCTTCAATTGCTCAAGTGCAAAGCAGTGTAATTGCAGGCAGGACCACAATGCCGAGCTCTAGTGTTCTACATCTTTTCCATTATTTACAAGCAGATATTTGCTTTTTAATTATTTATAATTGCATTGAATTTTATTTCTGTAGAGTTTGTTTTTAAATAGAATTGGAATGGTGTGTTTTCTTTTGTGCTTAAAACTATTTCTCTCTGAGTACCACTTTAGTAGAATTTCATAAATGTTGGCATTTAGTGTTCTCAATCAAATTCACATCAATGCTTTGTCTAGTATCTCTCATGAGACCTTCCTTGACAATGGACTTAGAAATTTATGGCTTAGCTTTCAACTCATCAAGGTTTACCAAATAGCCCCTGTGATGCTGCTCCAATTCTGCAAGGTTCATAGAAGACACTCTTGAGGATTCACATCCTTCAAAATATATTGACACTGTAGTTAGTGTCTCAAATATAGTGTTTGAAATGGTTCCAATATATTTTCAGATTCTTCATTTCTGCTTACTTATTTTTATTTTATCAATTATAGAGAGATTATTAAAAAGCTAGTTATACTTATTAAAGCTTCTCTACTTTCTAGTTCTGTCAGATTTTTGCTTAATGAATATTTTTTGAATGAAAATTAGATTTTCCTAGAAAATAAAATATATTCTGACTGTGCTTTTCCTCTTTCAGCTCCTCTAAGATCCTCTCTGCATCCTTACTTAACCAAAGTAACACCCTTTCTTAACACTCTTTATTTTTCTCTCCGATTATGATATAAACAGGCATAATAATAATAATAATAATAATAATAATAATAATAATAATAATTGATAAAATAAAATCAAACAAAACAGAATAGGACAAAACAAACAAACCACAGAAAATGAGCCAAAGAAAGATCTGAAGACACATGTAGAGGTGTAGAGACACACACAGAAATTTGATAAAACACACAACTGGAAATCATAATGTGCATGCAAAGGAACTGTAAGAAAGAAAAAAAAAAAGAGCCCTGTCAATGCATTCTGAGACAATGAACCTCTAAATATACCACTGAGTTTGTTTTGGCCATCTGCTGCTGGGCATGGGTCATGGCCTTAAGAATGGTTTGTATACTCAGGGAGATTCCATTGGAGTAAAATGATTTTTCAGTTGTAGATAGCTTCTGGGTTAGAGATGTGGGCTTGTGTCCACTTCTCCTCAATTGAAACCTAATACAATAGAAACTTTCTAAAGTACATATACATATGAAGGTGATCTAAATGGTATTGCTATGTAACAGGAGAGACAGAGTCTCCACTGGACAACGTTTGTCACCAAGTGAAGCTTCCATTCTTAAGACTCAATTTCATCTAATCTAGTTGTTGGCCAAAGGAGCCTCATGGGGAACACCAGACAACCTAGGATATTGCTCTCGGCAAGCCTATGGTAAGGTCATATTGCCAAAGACAACATCTACAGAGCTCATTAAATATAGCAAAGTCAAGCTAGTGTCTTTCTTTACCTTTAGTGACTAGTTAGGATTCATGGTACTGGAGGGCACTGTGTATGCTACCAAAAGAAAAAGGTAGAAATGAACTCAGCTAAAAACTCTTCCATCTACAATGGTTATCTGTTTGCAAGATGTGCTAATGCATCAGTGGTACAAAGCTTATATATGTAACCAACCAATATTCTATTGCTAAATGGTCCACTCCATGAGATAGAACCCATCATTAACACTGATTGGCCAGTAGCCAGGCAGGAAGTATAGGCAGAACAAGCAGAGAACAGGATTCTGGGAGTAGAAGGCTGAGGCAGAGAGAGACTGCCAGCTGCCGCCATCACAAGGAGGTAAGTAAGGTACTGGTAAGCCACAACCTATGTGGCAAAGTATAGATTAATAGAAATGGGTTAATATAAGATAGAAGAACTAGATAACAAGAAGCCTGCCACGGCCATACAATTTGTAAGCAATATAAGTTTCTGTGTGTTTACTTGGTTGGGTCTGAGTATCTATGGGCCTGGTAGGTGAAAGAGATTTGTCCTGACTGTGGGCCAGGCAGGAAAACTCTACCTACAGCTTCCCCCGAAGTAGATGGGATGTAATAAAGAGACCTACAATTAGACAAAAGAGAGAAGCAGAGAGAGAAGCTTTCAGGACACCCAGTCATAAATGCCATGTCTCCATTAATTCTATCCCCTTAAGGCTCAGAGAACCTTGTAGAGAAAAGGTAGAAATATTGTAAGAACCAGAGGGCATGGAGGACACCAAGGAGATAAGGCCCTCTAAACACAGCAGGGCTAGTGCATATATGAACTCATAGAGACTGTGGCAGCCTGTACAAGGCCTACACAGGTGTCAGCTTAATGAGATCCCAGTGTTTATGGAATCTAAAAGCTCTACATTTAGGTACACAATAGATATTTATAATTTCCTCATATATTGACTACATTTTTATTAAGAGAGCATTCTTTATAACTGGCACTCCTCCTGCTTTACAATGTATTTTGAGGAGCTGGGGAAATAAATGACTCAGTGTGGAAACATGTTTGTTGCCCAAGACTGAGGTCTGGAGTCCAACTCCCCAGCACCCATGGGAAAGCTGGGCAGGTTTTGTGGACTCTCAGTAATCCAAGAGCTCCAGGAAGACTAGAATATTTACCTGTCACACCCACGTGCAGATACACACGCATGCTTGCCACATCCACATGTATATACACACACATGTATGCATACCTTCACATAAATGCAACCACATACATGCAAATATGCATACAAACGCACTGTATACACATGCAAGCAAGAAATAAAGCATTCTTGTGTTGATTTGAATTAAGACATTATAACTTTCTTAGATATAATTACTACTTGACATAAATAGAAACCAAGGCCTTTTTGTTTTTTCCAATACAAAATGAATCTCATTTCCCAAAGTGATATCACAAGCTCTGGTATTTATCCATTCTGTCATCTCCCTCTTTCTGATTAGAGTGTTCAGGAGGATGGATTTATGTTTGTTCTTTTGCCTTTTTCATGCTGCACATGCTATTTTATTTCCTTTTTAATCATAATGCTCCTTCTTTTTCTTTTAAATAAATATTTGTTTTAACATTTCATTTAATATCTATTTAATATTTAACTCTTCTATGAGATGTGTGTGACTGATTCATTGTGGGTGTGGGTGTGTGTCATCAACAGATGACTCCATTCATCAGTGTTATCCATCTGTCTGTCTAGGTTTCAGAGAGACAATAATCAGGTTCAATGTATCACAGTCTCCTTCTGGCTACAGGCCTAACTGACTGCAGCAGAATACCTTCCCATAAATAACATCAACATGCTCAGTTAGAAATCAGACAAGATTTCTAATCCCCATGGTACTCTAAATTTCAAGGAATAGATATCACATTTCTTTAAGGGTAATTTACTAGACAGGCTTACACATTACAAACTGGTGTTCTAATAATGGTAATCTGTGCACTGCAGAATCTGAAAATCTCAATGTAGTAGCCTCTATGTCCACAAGGCTGGATCTCAGCAGTCACAACTTGAAACACTAATCCTGGGGGTTTTCTGGAAAGCTTCTTGTACTCAGACTGTGTGGGAAGACTAAGGACACTAGATTCCTATGGCATCAAAGACAGTGGCAACAGCAGCAACAGGTCTGATTCGCTCACCAGCAAAAATGATGGCAGACAATACTATTTTTCCCTGGGCTTTATATCTGAGCTACGAGAGTAACACAGTACTTACCCAATGGGAAGGTCTTCTCACCTTATTTATCTTTCCTGGAAATGTCTTCACTGACTCATCCAAAGTTGAGTGCTTCCAGGTCCAATCGTGTTTATTACCAAAATTAACCATCACAATAGATATGCTCTAAAGCATGGATTTGAAGTAAGTTCCAAGTGGGCTGTTAACTATGAGCCACACACTGAATGTGTTCTACACCATCACAGCCCACTGAAGACTTTTAATACAGGGAGAACATGTTTTATTATACACTTACAAAGACAAAGCTGTGGCTATTTGCATTCAACAACAAGCCACAACCTTATGTGGAAAATGTATTCTGTTATTTATGCTATATATATCTAAATCTTAAATAAGAACAAATGAAAAGATTCATTTCAAGCAATTTTGTTAAACACATATTTATGGGATAGAAGAGTGCCTCCAAGGCATTATTCTCACTGCGTTAAGGACACGTCATGAATTTTTTAACTACTTAATAATGCATTTGCTTCAGGGGTGACTCCATTTAATAAATCATATAAGTTGTAATGAATTCTATCACACATTTATGTGGTGAGAGATATTCCAATATCTTAAGTACTACTTTCTAAAGAAGTTTTATATAACCAAGAGGAAAAGGAACAAGAAAACATTCTCATACAATAAAAATGTTCAAAGAAACACATCCAAAAGTCCCTCTAAACCAAGAGGAACAAATTCAGGAGTAGATTGTGAGATGACTTGTAATTCTTTGTGTGGTGTCATGGTTTCTTTTTCAATTGCTGTAACAAAGTACCCTAAAAGAATCATCTTAAGCAAGGAAAGGTTCATTTTGGTTCACAGTCATGTAGGGAAATCATAGTGGGAACTGCTCACATCACACCCAGAGGGTGATGAGTGCAGGCTACTGCTCAGTTCCCTTTATTCTATGCAGTTCAGGAATCCTGCCAGGGTGGAAGGTTCTTTCCACCTTAGTTAACATGATCCACCTAATCCCCCACAGACGAGGCCAGAGGCTCCTGTTCCAGGTGATTCTAGATTTTGTCAGGTTGGCAATTAATACTAAATATCACACACAATAAGCTACCTTCAAAGCAAAGAACATATACACTGAAACACTGTAACTTAGACAAAAGTCAGGAATGTTCATTCTCAGTAATGACAGAAAAATTCTTGCACCAAGAATCCAGCAATTTACTATGGAGTGAAATGTGAAACTATGGGTCAGACATGGGACCATAAGCAAATTATAAGTTACAAAATAGCATGCTTGTGGAAAAATACCCAGGACAGCTTCCAAACTTCAAAAACAAGATCTTAAGTATATAAACACTAATCTTGAACAGCCTAACTCAAACTGGTGAGTAAATTGTAATTTGAATAATGAACATATTTCTGGCAAGAATGGCATGGGATGGCACTATGCAGAGTCTAAGCTAGAGGCTGAATGTGAGTCCCAATGAGCACACAGCCATTCTTTCTGTCCAGTGAAGGATAATCTGTTGTAGTCTGTGTTCAGGAGGATAAGACCACATGAATGTAGTTTTCACAATTCTTCTTTGATGTACATTTTTTTAAACCTATGGTTTGTAACTTCTTATAATATGATATTTATTCTTGATCATCAAATCAGTGAACTCAAAACTTGTTCCGGGTGGATCTGTGAGCACATTTCCAGGAATGATTAACAGAGTAGAGAAGACCTCTCCCAGAGTACATAACAACTTCTAGCAGGGGTCTAGACCTAAGCAAGAGAGAAAAGCAGTGGCATTTGCGTGCCTGCATTTGCCATTTGTTGGCAAGTATGTCTGTCCTGGTGTTACTCCTGCCACTGGTGTCTCTGGACATCAGAACATTATTTAACCTTTATGTGGATTCAGGACAAAGAAGCCTCCAGGAATCCTCCATGCCAGATTGGCCCTTCTGAAGAACCCAGGCTGTTGTTGGACTACTCAGCCTGAATTATGTATGCCAATCTAATAAATTCCTTTTTATAGTATATATTCATTGTATTCATCCTATTCCCCTAAGGACACATAATACATATAGATTTAATTTTAACAATTTTATCAAATGTCCAAAGACTTGGGAACTATAACTCCCTTGCTATATTCTAAGATTGTGGTATTATACTCCTTTTCACAATAATCTGTAAAATGCAAACTATGTAGTCAATGCGTGTTTCAGCTAAAATGAAACTAGATAATTAAATACACAAAAAGATAAAAATGTCTGCTTCCAATTTACCTATCCACAATGATATAACTAACTAAATATGCTCAGTTTGGTGAAAATTATGTCAATGTTACACAACCCAGCAAGAAACTCAAACATGATAAACTTGTTTTTCTCTTACTTATCAACTTAATAGACATATTAGGCAACATTCTGCTGAAATAATTCCATTAGCTGATATAATCAAGGGCTACACTGACATGATCAAGTTGGATACATATGTGCAGATGCCTTTGGAGGCCAGAAAATGGTGTTGGATTCCCTGGAGCTGGAGTTACAGGCAGTTGTGTGCTGCCCTGTGTAGGTGCTAGGAACAATATTCTGGGAATCTATCTATAGTTCTCTGGAAATATCAGTATCTGCTCTTAATTGCTGAGTCATCTTTCCAGCTACCTAGAACTAGTTTCTTAATTTTTATATTTGTGCATCACAAATGGGGTATGTCTCATCTGTTGAAGTGGGGAGAGTTTTCTCATACTCCATTTGAAATTTGGAGTCTTGGCAGTCTCCTCAGTTCATTTTGCCTCCATTGATAAATGACCATAGTCACTAGAAGTGAAGCAGCAAGGATAGAGTTCTGACCTCTATGCATGACTGGCAGTAGCACCCGGAGCTAATGGCTGTGGAGCAGCAGCCTTTTATTGCTCTTCCAACTTAGGACATATGTTGGGACAGTAAAAGCAAATGCAGTGGGAGCTATTGACATTGTATGTTTTTGCCTTATGCATTTTTTTCTCATTAAGTGACTCTGCAGAAACAATGAAGGAATAGTCTTTTTTTTTTTTTCCATTTGACATGCCATCACTCCAAGGTGGAAGCCAGACAATAGTTTCTGTTTTAAGAAACCACATGAGCTGAGGGTTACCTTGGTGGTTAAAATACATGACACACAATCATGATAGCTGGAGTTTGTGTCCCTATAGTGTGTGTGTGTGTATGTGTGTATGTGTGTGTGTGTGTGTGTGTGTGTGTGTGTGTGTGTGTGTGTGTGTGTGTTGTGTGGGCATACAAATTGACTAAGTGAAACTAGACATATGGAAGAGGTCTGGATTTGCCTGCCTCAAAAGCTAAGTTGGAAGAGTGGTCCATAGTGACTCGCAGTGTCTATCTCAGGCCTCTACATGTACACCTAAACACATGTGTGCCCACACATGTGCGAACACATGATTGTACACCACATACATGTGAAAATGGAAAGAGAAAAGAAATACCTGGGCTTCAGCTATTAGAGTCTAAGTTCTGGGGAAAATGTGTCTCCTAAGCAAATGCTACAGTATCAGGTAAAGACATCCTTATGGAAAGGCACATACCAGCAAACCTTAGGGAATTTTGTACATATAATGTTTCTAAAAGCATGTGTATGTGTATATTTGTGCTCATGAGTGTACGTGACTGAAGAGGCCAGAAGAGGGCATCAGACCTTCTGTATTCAGAGTTATAAGTGGTTGTGTGTCACCTGAGACAGGAAAGCAAATTCCAGCCTCTGCAAGAGCACTATGTGCTCTTCACCACTGAGCCAACTCTCCTATCCTCACAACAAAATTTTAAACTAATTTTTCAGATGAATAGATGGCTGATATTTCCACTTATACCACTAATTTCTTAATTTTTATTGCTTATTTAACAAAATTGGACTAATTTTCCTTCAATGAAGTGCTGAGAGTTTTCTCACATTGATATTGACTAGAGAAGGATTGAGACAATCTTTTCAGTTTATTTTGCCTTCATTGGTAGATGAGCATGGTGGCTCTACCCAATCATATGTCAGGGACACTTAGCCATCCTCATTAGTCAACATGGGATTGAGAACCCATGAGGTAACTAAGAACAGCAATTTTCGCGCTAGAATGCTATGTAAAGCAAGGGACATGCAGTCCATTCATGAAGGACTTGGGAGTATAAAGTCACATAGCAGCTGCAGTGGCTGGGCCTACCAGGCCAATTAAAGTAGCCCTGAAAAATCAAAAGAGGGCCAATGAGATTGCTCAGTGGGTAAGGCCACTTGCTACCAAGCCTATGTTCTGAGTTCAACCCCTGGGACCCATACAGTTAAATCAGAAACACAACTGCTGAATGTTGTCTCTTGTCTCCACAATGTAGAATATGCACATACATACACATACACAGATTTTTTAAAATGTAAGTAATTATTTATTTTAAAATATCAGAAAAAAAAATCAGGCATCTACCTACTTCTGTACTCAGAAATTCACACTGGATAATATGTGCCATTATAGCATGCATGCAACTCATTATTATAATACCACAAATGATAAATGAAAACATAACATTGTTTACATTGTCATGAATCAGAATGAAGATAGAGAAATAAGAGAGATATATGGAACATGATGGCAAAAAATGCAAAATTCTCCAGGACCTGACAAAACTTCTGCTCTCATGAGCTCACAGCAGCTGTGGTTGCTGAACAACTACCCAAGGTCATGCTGGTCAACACTCCAACAACATTCCATCAAGGAAGGCAGAGGCACAGGTGCTCCCACATCTACCTGGGGTGCTGGGGATAGATGATGGCTTTGCTGTGGGGGATGGAGAAAGTCAGTTTTTTTAAGAGTGTGTCCCCTATTAGGCTAACCACACTCCAGTGAACAGCAGAAATTAGACTTAGTGGGTCATTATAACAGAAAACAAAAAGAAAGCAAACAAAAAACCAGAAAGCTGAGAAGAGATGGAAAACCAAATTGGGAGGAGTTACGGGAGGCATAGAGTGGTGTATATGATCAAAATTGATTATATTTATATATGAAATTCTCAATAAATTAACACAAATCTTGTGTCTATTTAAAAAAACAAGTGAAAATCTGTTTATCTATAGGAAAGATTATTTTAAACTATGAAAAATTGGGGGGGCACTTTAAGTTGAGCCATAAAGCCTGGTACACTTAGAATTTAGAAAAACGGTATAGTTACATTGTGAAAAAGAAATCTCATATGTAAAATTTGATATATATAGAGTCTGTCCCAGGTCCTTGTTAGTTCCACTTTAGTGTTTTCATGGAATTACTGAGTCCAAATCATTGAGTCTTCTTTTCTTTTTGGATCTTTTGCTGCTGTTTGTATTGTTCAACTCTAATATATTAGTGTTTGTTTTCTCTTATTATAGTTTAGTATACTATTTATATTATATTCATCTCTTAGAAGCCTGTTTGATTACTAATGAGAGACAGAAAGGGAGGGGATACAAATGGGAGCGGAGATGGTAAGGAGCTGGAAGGAGCAGGGGGAAGGAAAACCGTAGCCACTATATATTATGTGAGAAAAATATTTTCAATAAAAGGAAAAAATACAAAGAGTATTTTACAAAAAATTAACATGCTTTAGTAAGGTAGAGGAAAATTTAGTTTAGAAGGTTGGAAGTACTTTTGAATATGTAATAAACTGTGATTGAATAGTATAGAAGCTGTTTTCAACAAAATGACAACCCCTCATGCCTCAATTATATTTTTGTCTATTAATTAATTAATATATTTATTGGAAGCTTTCACATGTGCAACAACATACATGTGGATGTCTGAAGATAACCTGTGGGAACAGGTTGTTCTGCCATGTGGGATCCAAGGATCTTTCATACTTGGTGGCAGGTACCTTTACCTCTTGAGACATCTCACTAATCATCCACACCATACCATCTTAGGTTGAAGGCCTAGACTCAATTACATAGAGCATCATTATGTTCAGAGGCAAGGTCTTTAAAGAGTTGATTACAATGAAGTAAATTGTTTGCCATGAATCTCAGTTCCATGTGACTGGTGTCCTTTGCATATCTCTGTTTATATGGTACATATGTATACTTGTGCAGATGTATTAGGTCAACCTCAGATGCTATTCTTCGGTATCATAAATGTTTTAGAGACAGTATCTCTTCCTGTCATGGAACTCACAGATTTGGTCAGGCTGGGTAGCCAGCATCCCAAGAGACCCACCTGATAATGGAGATATATGGAATATGTTGGCAAAGAATGTAAAGTTCTCCAGGACCTGACAGAACTACTGCTCAATTTTGATCATATACACTGTGTTTAACCAGTGATAATAATCATCAAACACTGGGCCCTGATTTTTATGTAGTTATTGGCAATTGAACACAGGCCCTCACACTTGGACAGTAAGCATTTTCCCCAATAAATTATCTTTCCAACTAGATATTCCTAAAAGAAGAAGAAATGTGACTAAAGAAACATTGTCACCAAAGCCACTGAGATTCATATACGTGAAAAAGTGGCCTATGACAATGCACTGAGTAAACAGACAGGCATGAACCAGAGAGAGGGGCTTTAGAGGAACCCAGGTCTACATGTTGGGGTTCACTGTATGATATGGCATGTGTTCTTCAAACACCTCATATTGTATTTTGATACTGGGTCTTTCATTGGCCAAGAACTTTAAAAGAAAACTAGGATGCCAGGTCAATAGGCCTGGGGACCCATTTGTCTCCTGCCTTCCCAACACCAAAATTACAAGTGTGAGCAACCATACCTATACTCCCAATACTCAAGAGGCACAGGCAGGCAGATCTTTATGAGTTCAAGGCCAGCAAGTCTACAAATGAGTTCCAGCCAGGGCTACACAGGGAGACCCAGTCTCAAAATCAAACAAAACAAATAAACATGTATCATTAGTCTGTTTTTCTTAAGTGAGTCCAAAAGATCAAACTCAGGTTCTCATGCTTACATTCTAAACACTTTACCCATGGAGCCACATCCACAGAACCTTAATAGTCAACTTTTATAACATCCATAGAGTATTTTGAATGGAAATTTTAGACATCCACTAATGTCTCATATTTAATATGGTTAATATGTTCCTGAAAAAATATATAAACAGAAAGGGTAGTTAATTATTTGACATACATTTGCTACTAGGAGCAAATGAGATGAAGGTTATATAGAGAGAAAGAGAGAGAGAGACAGAGAGACAGAGAGACAGAGAGAGACAGAAACAGAGAGACAGAGAGACAGACAGTGAGAAGACAGAGAGAAAGAGGGAATTTGTTTATTTAGACTCCCATTCTATCACAATCTTGTTATTCAAGAAAAGGAATTGCACTTTTTTCTGAAGTATTTTGAAAGTAGCTTTAATTCACCAATTTAATCTTAAAAAAGAAATTAACCATGCTAGGATGAATACTTTTAATTCTTTTTATCTATCCATTTCATTAATGTTATGGAAGTGTAATATTTAATAGAGGTTTTTTTCTTTTCTTTCTTTTTTCCTTATACAGAGTTAAGTCACACATACCAGCCTATAAATACAATTTTTTTTCAAACAAAAGGGTATTAATTTCCACATCCCTTAAAGAGTACCATCAGGAGTAGTAGCCTGCATCCTATATGACTCTTCATTGGTATTTTAAATAGGAATGTAGTAGAAACAACTAATTTTTTCCTTCTTTGAAGAACTGCATTCTCATTTAAAATGTCTGCGAGCTAACTGTGATCCTTTGGCTGTTTGAGATGCCAAATTTTAAAGGCTCTAGGAGTTTCAAGTTCCAGCTTTATAAATGGAAGTCTGTTCATATCACTTACCACATGAATACAATGGCCTCTTTATGCCTTTTAGAATGAACTCCAAATGTCAATATCTGTGTGATAAAACAGTCCATAATACATTTTAAAATACTTTTCTAACATGGTCATAGTCCCTGCCCTTGTACCAAACAAATTCAATGTCTACATTCTACTAATAAAATGTATATTTCAAGTCTTAGAATTTTCCACTGTGTTTCCCAACTGTGGCCCTATATAGATACTGTTTCTTTAGACCAAGTGATCTAATATTTATTCCCACATGCTTAACCCAGCCAATTCACATCCACGAGTCTTGCCTAATTCATAATCTGCTTGCTCTTAGAAACCATCCAGGTCATATCAGGTCTAAGACTGGGTCATCCTATTAATTGTGTTTTTAACCAAGTAAGGAGAGGGAATGGCCTGCCTTCCACTAAATATAAACTAAAAAAAGTAGCAGTTCCCAATGTTCCCTCATCTTTTCCCTAGTGTGATATTTAATATTAAAAATCAATTTTGTAGGATCTACAATCACCTTGGAGACAATCGTTTGGGCATGTTTATGGGAGACTTTCTCTAAAGTGGGTTCCTTGAAGTAGGAAGACCAACCCTAAATGTAGATGGAACCATTTCATGAGCTGGGGCCCAAGCTGAATCAAAAGGAGAAAGTGAGTTGAACACCAGCATTCATCTCTACTTCCTGATGCCATGTGACCAGATGTCTCACACTGCTGACACCACCCTTTCCTGCCATGATGGAATGTACCCTTTATATTCCCAAATACTCCCTTCTTCTCTTAAGTCTCTGCCTTTGTTTGAGTGAGAACAGCTCCCCTTAGGCCAACATATTTGAATGCTTGGTCCCTAGTTGGTGGAACTATTTGGGAAGGATTAGGAAGCATGGCCTTTTTGGAGGAGATTTGTAACTGGGTTGGGGGCTGGGCTTTGAGTTTCAAAGGTCCATGCCAATTCCAGTTAGCTCTCATTGCCTCCCTCTTGGGGATTAGCCATGACCTCAGCACCATGCCTGCCTATGTCCTGTAATTTTTCATGCCATAATATTCATGGATGCTAACTATCCAAGATTGTAAGCCTCAAGCAAACTCTTTCTTTTATAAGTTGCTTTCATCATGGTGTTTTATCATAGCAATAGAAAATTAATCAAGGCAGATGATTTTGTCAGATATTTTATCATTGCAACAAGAACAGCAACTGATACATCTGGAAATGCATGATGGTTCAAAAAACTCAATAACCTTTTCCCACATCCCCTGACAAGACACTTCCTACAGCAACTCAAATTCCAGTACTTATGGCTCCTGGGTAGAGTTCTATCGACCAGGGATGAAGCTTTGCAGCACAAGAGATGTTTCCTGTTTGTAGCCTATGATCAGAACAGTCTCTGTCCATCCTGTCCTTTCAAAGTTATATGATTTTAGCAGTGCCATTTATAAACATGAGGATTTGGTTTTACTCTATTTATTCACCTACACTATTGAAAGACATAGAAAAAAAAAACATAAATCACAAAGAGAATTTCCATAAGTGAATCACAACAATGAGAAAGAACAAGTTTCTCACAGTAAGCATGGACAAAATAGCATGACTATTGCAAATATAACAAGCATTTTAAATGGAAGTCAAGGACTGTCTTTTTAAAAAGATCTTCATAAGAAGCACTGCTTTCGCTGCCACCCAAACACTCCATTAAATGTTGAATAGGACTGTAAAGAATTACTTTATACAGAAAAATGCATTTTGTGTGGATAATTAGGGTCATTGAATTAAGTGATAGACAATGAAATAAAAAACAAAAAATCTACTCTAAATATATTCTGATTTATAAAGTAGTTTGCCTACTTGATAGAATTTCCTGATTCATGTTATACTCTGTAATTATTCAATAGAATTAAATACACTATGATTAGCATTACATATGTATCTTGAAAGTATCATATATATTTCCTGTCTTCTGTCATTTTCAAGAACTGTTTCATACTTACGTTAAAGAAAGCACACATTTTATGGATGAAATATTAATGTTGAAAAATAGAAAACTAAAAATACTAAAGTGTAGTTCAAAGATTCACAACAGTAAAGCTGGCAGGTTTTTTTCACACTTTGTGTGTGTGTGTGTGTGTGTGTGTGTGTGTGTGTGTGTGTGTTTGTAGTATATGTGCACATACATGTATCCATAGGTAGAGGGTCTCATGCATCCACCACTCTCAATCTCTGTCTTACTCTCTTAAGACAGACTCTCTTGCTGAACCTGGAGCTTGCATGGCAGGCAGAAAATGCTAATGATACTTCTGTCTCTACGCTCCACAGTACTGGGGTTGTAGGCTTGTGAGTTCATAGTCAGTTTTTGACATGGCTGCTGAGATTTCTCACCCAGGTCTATATTTGCACAGCAAGTACTCATACCACTGAGCCATCTTTCCAACTTACTTCTCCTTTTTCCATTATGATACCAAATTGACTACCCTTCTATAAAATAAATTATTTGCCCACAATAAAATGCATTATAGCTTATAAAGTTCAAAGTTCCCAAAGTGTAGGACTTTAATGTGTTTTAAAGATTGCCAGTATTTTAGGTTTTAGGGTCAAGAAAATAAAACTACCTAAAGGAGAGATATTTTAGTGTTAAGAGTGCATACTGATCTTACAGAGGACCTGACTCTGCTTCCCATCACCCATGTAGGGTGGCTTACTACTACCTGTAATTCTAGTTTCAAGTATTCTATCATCCTATTCTGGCCAACTTATCACTATGCTCAAATGGACATACCTCAAAAGCACACACATATACATATAGGTTAAATAAATAAATGAATAAGTAGGTAAATAAAATGTCATTAAAATGTGAGAACTTGACTTTATTTCCCATTTGAAAAGAGAAGGAAAGACAGAGGCAGTCTCCGATCATCAAACCTTCATATCCAGAACAGGTCTTGATGACCATCAAGAATACTATACAGATGAGAGAAAGACACACAAATAGCAGCTTCTAGGTTCATACAAGTGCTCACAAAGAGAATTCATGTCCTTGGT
Organism: Onychomys torridus; assembly: GCF_903995425.1. NCBI lineage: Eukaryota > Metazoa > Chordata > Mammalia > Rodentia > Cricetidae > Onychomys > Onychomys torridus. Next base: position 70,139,250 of record NC_050453.1, read on the forward strand.
CATTAGAGTGGTGTACACCACTACATGACACTAAGGGTATGTTAGCTTGTTTCACTGAAATTTAACATGGTTGAAAGAAAATATTAAGTCATTAATTTCAAAGACATTTTAACTTCTTCCTATTTCCATCCCCACCATTCACCTTGTCCTTTCCCTAAACTGACTGAGGAAACACTGTTAAAGCATTACTTTGGTTTTCAACTTAACATTGAGCCAGATATTTATAGATGTGGAACTTACATAGGTAATTATTAATTATTTAATTACACAAATCTTTCTTCTCTGTTATCTGGTCATCTCAGGATATAATATAGTATATAAATTTGATGTGCCCAGGGACATATCTTACTTCTCTGTTAACAGTCAGCCAAGCATTTAAGAACAAAACTGGGATGCATAGAGGAAATTGTTGAAAAGCTGTTGACATTAAGTGGTGCAAAGGATATAGGGAGGACAAAAGGATAGTAGGATCATCAGATAATTAATTCCTTCTGCAGAGATGCAAAGGGAGCATGTAGTGCCACAAAGATGCAGCTGGAGCCATGGCATGTGTCATCCACAGAAATGTCATCTCCCCTTTGCTGGAAAATACCAGTTGGCTAACATATAATTATTCACAGCTAAAAATAGTGCTTGTGGCAATCATGGGGCTTGGCTTTATTTCTTTGAGTGATTACTGTTAGGAATGGTGATTGTGTGGAGTCAACAAGCCTTTCTGGGGACATAAACACAAACTGTTAGGTTGCCTTTTCCAGGTTTCCCTGCGAGGGCTGTTTCTTCCTTCAACCTGAAAGAAATGGCCCTTGAATGATGAAGATATTCTCCAAGGCTTCTGGCATAGTAAAGAGGTAAGATTCTTATACAAATGGGAGATGGTTAAGAAGAGGTATTTGCTGGCGGTTAAGTTAATTCATCCACCACTAACCACAAAATTGACTACTTCTTCCCATTGTTATCATGAGCCTGTTTGTGGGGATGAAGGACTCAGTTAGCTTTGATGTGACAAAGATGTTTTACAATTAATGGGCATGTTTAAATCATCAGATAATCGGGGGCTGGAGAGATGAATCAGCTGTTGACAATACTTGCTGCTCTTCCAGAGGACCTGAGTTGGGTTTCCAGAACACATTAGATTTCTTATAATAATAACTCCAGGAAATCTGCCATCATCTTCTGGCCTCCTAGGATATACCTACATATAGTATGCCCACATATTGACCAATATACATAAATTCAAAAAATAAAGTTTAAAATACTAACTGAGGAGCGATCACTTATAGAGGAGATTGGGTGTCTCTTTTCATGAATTTTCTATATTTAACAGAAATGTATTAAATAGACAGACCCTAAGATAAGCACACACTGCAGGCTACACTTATGTGAATAGCTGATATGCTTCAGACTTTTTTTTTTTTTTTTTTTTTTTTTTTTTTGGTTTTTCGAGTAGTGCTTTGCACCTTTCCTGGAACTCACTTGGTAGCCCAGGCTGGCCTCAAACTCACAGAGATCCACCTGCCTCTGCCTCTGAAGTGCTGGGATTATGGGCGTGCTCCGCCGCCACCACCACCCGCATGCTTCAGAGTTTTAAGGAGTTCTTCAAAGTCTTTGTGAGCTGGGATGAGAAGCCCTGTAAATAGTTCCCTATTGCTGGTGAAGGCTATATTTCACTAACCAGACTGGTCTCATTCCTACAATGTCCATGCTCAAGGGGACTTCAGACTGAACCTTAAAATGCTATGGTTCAGAAATATCTAGCTCATTATATCATTTCTTTGTTCAATAAGTATTATTAATTTATTGAGTTCCAGGTGTAATGTCATAAGTCAACAATTTGTAAAAATAAAAAGTGTTTCTTGATGGTTAGTAAAATGTCTCAGTAGGTAAAATGCAAGCATGAAGACCTGAATTACAATCACCAACTAGAAAGATACACTGTCTCTACAAAAAGCACACATGTATATGTGTGTTATTGATACTTAAATGGATACCTACATATATTAGAGGGAGGGGAGGGATAGAGGGAGGAAGGGAGAATCAGGAAGTTAAAAATCACTCTTACTTAGAGTTAGTGGCAATCAAAACTGAAACAGGTTACTACAACGTAACTTTCACAAAATGACTATTTTTGCTAAGGTGCTCCATCAGTTTGCAGCCAAGTCTCCTTTGTGATACATGCATCGCTGAGTAGAACCATGGTAAACATGACATTATTTCATCCTTAGTCTTTCTTCTTCCATCCTATTTGCAGAGCTTCACTCAGTGAGCCCAGTACTGGTGGGAGAAAAGAAATTGGTCTCTTGCAGTAGTATCTGACAACACAGACTCCTTTGTTTTTACTCAAAAGATAGAAAGGCACCTGCTTATCTTGTTCACTTGATCCTTTTAATTAATTAGTAGTATTCCAATTACATTGGCTTTCTTCATAAAGTTTGTCTATAACATTAATTTCCTTGGGGATTTTGGGTAATGAATATGGGATACATAAATTGTCTATCTCCTAATAAGTGAACAGAATTAAAACACTTAAAATCAATATGATGAACCCTAATTAATATTCAGTTCTACCTGCATGGCCAATTTTGCTCCCAGGTGGTAAGGTAGTCTTAGAATATCATTAAACTCTCTTGCTTATCAGACAGGAAATTATCTATCATATTGTGATGGTTTGTTTTAGTTGTCAACCTAGAATCACCTGGGAGTGAGACTGAATGAGGTTGTCTGGTGGACATGTCTGTGGGGATGTTTTGGTTATCTTGGTTAATTTGAAAGATGTAGCTTACTGTATACAACACCATTCCTTAAGTTTGGGTTTGGGTCCATATGAAAGTGAAGGAAGGGAGCTGAGTAGTAGACATGTGTGCATTAATTAATTAATTTCTCTCTATTCTGGAATTAGGATGACTAGCTACTTCAAGTTCCCACTGCCCTTACTTCTCCACAATGATGGGCTATTACCTCAATCATGAGATAAACTAAATTGTCTCTGCTAAGACCATTTTGTAAGTCTATCACCCTGGCAGAATAAAAAGTATTACACCCATATAAAAGAATTCAATGAAGAAGTATAACATTTGAAAAATAAATCTCTTATTCAACAAATAATTTTTTTGAATACCAACAAAATGCATGATAGTGGGTAAGACTTGGAAGAACAGAAACAATGCACACCCTGAGGGATTTCACCAAGTATCTCAGGGAAAGACTGTTTAGATCAGAAGATCTGTGGGCATGTCTGTGGGGGATTGTCATGACTGCCTTATTTGATGTGGAAGGGACTACTCTCTGGTTTTTGCAAACCAGGACTTTTGAAAGAGGAGAGGAAGCTATCTGAGTAAGTCACCTTGGCACTCATGTCTCTGCTCCTGGCTGTGAAGGGATGTGACTTGCTGTTCTAAGTTCCTGCCTTGACTTTCCTGCACTGATAAACTGTGACCTGGAAATTTGAGCCAAGATAAATTCTTTCTTTTCTAAGTGGCTTTTCATTAGGATATTCTATCAAAGTCACAGAAATGAAACTAGAACATATATTTTCGGAATGCAAATATTTAGGAGAAAGATGCAGAATTCTAATTACTTCTGTCTAATAGATAGGTCACATTTCTTATGCTTCACTTGTGTTTTGGACTTAATGTTAAAAATCAAAATTTAAAAAAAAAAAAAAACAACAAGTAAAGCAAATTTCCAACTAGGGGGCTGGAAAGTTAATATGACCTTTTCTAGCTAATGCTGTGGGCAAATGCTAGAATAAAATATAAAAAAGAAAAAGAATTATTTGTCGCCATATATCCAAGCTGTTTTTATATAAGAAATGCAAACTAAAAATGACATTATTAAATGCATATGAATTGATGCCACTGTGGTAAAACAGGCCTAACACATACATTGATCAGTGAAATCTCAACTAATGACATATGGTTTGGATGTTGACTGTCCCCTCTGGGCTCCTGTAGTAGTGCTGTTTGTGAAGACTGTGGAACCTTTTGGAGGTGGAGGCACACTGGAAAACACAGGTCTCTGAGGACATTCTTCAGATTCCACTTCATGCTCACTCTCTGCTTCCAGACAATATACATGGTGTGACCCCCTGGTCCTCCTCTCTTGCCACATACAATCTTCACCCAAATGAATTGCGTTTTCCTAGATCTGTAAGTCAAAATAACCCTCTTCTTCCTTAAGTTGCCTTTGTTGAGACACTTTATTATGGCAACAGAAAAATCATCTGAGATGTATGTTTGTGAAGACCAATTGGACTGACTTCCATAGAGACCCACAAAGAAAATCTTGAGCCATGTCATCGCTATTATTCCATAGAATACTCACGATGATTTTCTAATTCAAAGACTTAGGGGTGCTGTTGTTGTTGTTGTTGTTGTTTGCTCTACTCATCTTACAAGATGACAGTCCATTATCTCCCAAGAGTGGACTTATGAAATAGCAGCAGTTTCTTCTTCTCATCATGGTTTCCTCTATTCTCTCATTTGACAAGGAGACAGCTGAAGATGGCATGTATAGTGGAGGACACTGAGGGCTCTACTCCCACATACCGTTAGAAGCAGGGAGGCACACTTTGCAGAGCCTGAGACTCCTACTCCCTTCCAAAATTGCCTGCTGCTACACATCAGTTCAAAGTGTCTTTCTCTTTACTCTCCTGACATGGTTTCAATTTTCCCATCCTGTGCTTCAGCATCTTTTATTATTTTAATTGAATGAGCGTGGACAAATGTGAGCAGAAGGTAGCACACAAGAGACGTGGAATATGATGGTTTGGTCAACACAGTGCTTTCCCTGCAAGACTGAGGGCCTGAGTTCCATCATTAGAAGTCAAGTAAAACACAGAAGGCACATTTTAAAAAACAAGGATGGTGGTATGAGCAGAAATAGGCAACTTCATGGATCTCACTAACCGGTTAGTGTAGCCTACTTGGCAGTTCCAGGCTGGTGGATAGTCCTGTCCTAACAACAACAGCAACAACAAAATGGGACTAGCCTGTGGAACAAAAACCAAAGTTATAAAACACACACACACACACACACACACACACACACACACACACACACACCCCAACAAAAGGCAACAGAGAGAAGAAACTGACTTCTTATCTTGTTTTTTCCCCCAACTGGAGCTCTTTTTGAGAGTGTAAACATCACACTTCTGCCTCATATCATGACTTAGTTAAAAGTAACTTACCAGAAGGAAACAGTTTTATGAGGTAAATGAAAATATCACTCAGAGTTAATTAAATTCAACCTCACTGGTGACATTTGAATTTGGACACCAGTGTGGAAAAACAGAGATTAAGAAGTAAATATGAAACTTAAATTGTCTTTTAGGTAATATTTTAAATGCCAGACTCCTCAAATCCCTCAGGCCAGCATAAGATGTCAACTCCTAACACTAAACACAAAACTCTAAATAATTCCTACATAAAACTTGAATTATTTTGCAGACAGATCACAAAAAAAAAAAAAAAAAAAAAAAATTAGAACAAAGTGTTGCTGAGACAGGAAAACAGAGACAGTCAAGGGGGAAGTATGAAGATGGTTTCAGTAAGAGAGTGCTGTCCTTCTATCTGAGCTGCATTCAATCAGCAAGAACATCCTCTGCAATGCTTGTCTGGCAGACACCTGGGCAATGTGGCTACTGTGATAAAGGCCCATAAAAGACTACCACAGAGCCGATGCCAGTCCCCTTTGCAGTGCTCTTGGAGCTGGACCTCGGTCCAGATAGGAGGCACAGCACACCTCCAGGCTCCTCTGGATCCCCCCTTAATAGTCAGTCTCCTTCCCAGTAACTATTTAAGAGTTATTGTACAAATAATTGTGAAGAGGCCCTAGAACCTGAAAACCCCAGTGCCTGCTTGCCAGGCTCAGATCCATGCCTAAAACAGTAGCGCAAAAGCAGGAAAGCTTCTGAAAAGTGTCTGGTCTACAGAGAAAGTGAAGTGCTATTTTTTTCTTTTCAGGTTCCTGCCTCCTCTATCCCCCTCCCCCCCCTTTTTTTTTCAAGACAGGGTTTCCTCTGTGTAGCTTTTGGAACCTGTCCTAGTTACTCTGTAGACCAGGCTGGCCTCAAACTCACAGAGATCCACCTGGCTCTGCCTCCCAAATGTAGCATGAATCTAAAATGGTCTTATTAATAAAATCAACCCTGAGGCCAGTTATTGGGGTGAATGCCGGGAGACCAGAGAAGCAGAACAAGCTACAGTTTCCTCACCTCTCTGGTTCTTCAGCTGCTCCTGTTTCCTCAGACTGGAAGCCTCTGAGTCCTCATTCAGAACGGATCTCAGCTAAACTGCTGCTCAAAAGCCTAAAAGCTTAACCAGCCAAATGCTTCTAGTTTTTGGTCCTCACCTCTTATATACCTTTCTGTTTTTTACCATCACACCCTGGGATTAAAGGCGTGTGTCCCCATGCTTGGCTGTGTCCTTGAACAGATGGATTTCTGCCTCTGGAATGCTAGGATTAGAGGCATGTGCTACCACTGCTTATCCTCTAGGTTTAATATTGTGGCTGTTCTGTCTCTGACCCCAGATAAGTTTATTATGGTGCACAATATTTTGGGGAACACAATACCACCACACCCAAGTGCTGGGATTAAAGCTGTGTACCACCACCACCTGGCCTCTATTTCCAAAGATCCAATTTTAGAATACCCACCTACTCACCCCTCTTAATTCATCTATCCATTTCTTAGTACATCCAAATGAATCTTCTTATATCAAACACTACTAGTAAATCCAAAAGTGCTAGACCCACCAGGATAATTTCACTTCCCTCCTTGTTTTACTTCCTACACCACCTGTCTCTACTGACTATACTCTGTTTCAAATATTCTCGCCACTCCTTAATTATTCACTGCAATCCTTTGGCTCATTTCTCTTCTTTTCAATTTCTATTGCAATGGGGTTACCTGGTAAAGTACAGATGCTTCTTTCCTAACATCTCTCATCTTGATTCACATTCTCATTCATTTCTGAAACCAGCAGATCCATGTCATACAGAAGATTTGCAAATTGATTTATCTACATCTCTGTGGAGTACTGCATCATGACAATGGAGTACATGCATCAAGTATGCTTTGATACTTAGCTTCCCTTCAAAACATGGTATCAACCACGATCTTACAGCACCTCCCTAATACTCAGGTTCTCATTTTGAAGATGAAGAACAAAACCATTCCCCATTTCATTGAATTGTCCCACTAAGCTAGTGCATTCATGGGGTTATTATTTGGTTTTTGACAGATAAGGTGCAACAACCAATAAATTACTAGTAAAGAATTATTGCCTTTAGTTTGCTATTGGTTTCAGGTCCCTTGGGGATGCTTTCCATGAAAGTTCTCATCAACCAATTGTCCCATGACATCTACAGCCAGCTACACTACCCCATCATAGCAGCATGATCCTCTACTACCAAATGGCCACAGAGTATGTGTTATATATGACAATATTAATAGCTTGACCACACTACTCACTGCTATGTGAGTAACACATACCTGAAATTTGGGGTGTTGTTTGGTCTTTGTTGTGTTCCTATCTCCAGACCCTAGCTTAAATAATTAGGATAAACTCCAAATACAATTCAAGGTTAGAACTCTAACAAAATCCAGAGGTTCATGACCATACTGACTTGTGGCACACTGTCCTACCTGCCTGTAAGCCTAACTTACTCTGGCTTCAGTAATTGTATATCCTTTGTTCACATGGTAGTTCTGATTATAAACTTCAGGGCCTGGCCAGCTAGTGTGTTCTCTGATCAAGGTTCATTAATGACCTTTTCCTCTGGTCCAGTTGCTGAGTCAATAGCCAGTTACCTCAAGTAATGGCCTCTGGCTGTGTGATAGTCCCAAGGAGAGGATATGGGCCAATTAAGAGTGTTTCACACTTGCAAAGAGTTTTGTCCTGCTGAGCTCAGAACAGAATCAATCCTAGCTCTTTCATGAATGCAGAACCCTGCAAAATTAGACCACCTTTTAATACTTATTGAAATCAAATAGAGTTCATAAAGCCTGCAGAGAGCTCCCTACCTCTGAAGGGTAATGATTTCCTCCACATCCACTTTCATAAATGACGCCTCAAGGCAGAAAGAGATAGCCAAAACACAATCGTAAATTTTTCAGATGACTTCCACAAAGATCAGATGTTCATATTTCCAAACTACTTGAAAGTTTCATGTATGCCTTTTCTTCTTCCTCTCTAGTGTTTCCTTTTTGGTTGTGCTTCTGTTACTCCTAAAATGACACTTCTGATTCCTCTACACCCTTAACAACACAATCAAGACAATTGCTTCTATGGAGGGATTTTCTAAAATGGAACACCTGGATGCATTTTATGCCTAAATATTTAAAGGGATTCAAAGGCTTATGAAATTTCACAGCAACAAATATTATGGAAATAAAAGTGAACATACAAGGCCAAGAACAGAGCTAAGAGGGATCAAGGACAGCAATCTCATCTCTATTCCTCAAACCTTTAAAGCATTTCCAATAGTTGTCTGTCACTCTGTGGAATGGACAGGGATTTCAAAGTAACAACATATTACATAATGACTCAAACACTGTTTAGTTGTTGCTAGATGTTCTTATGAATATGGATAAAATTCCCTTCCTCATATTCTTTCTCCATTGATAGTCAACAAAGCCAAAGTATGTACTTAATTTCAAATTATTTTTAAAATATTTTATTATCAGTATTACTTCCATGTAACATTTTAATATTTTTTAATTAGGATAACAATAATTTTTAGTAAAGCTTGGTTTTTGATAGAGGAAAATGACACACACATATTTATATATAATTTAAATAACCTGGAATGAGTTGTAATGAAAATCAATTGACAAAGGTAAAACAACTGGAAACCATTAAGAGGAGAAAATGGATATCCAATTACTTAAAGACAATTTTGAACTCATTATTTCTGAACAACATTTCATAAAATGACTGAAAAACACTTGAGATGTTCAACATCCTTAGCCATCAGAAAATGAAAATCAAAACAACTCTGAGATTTTTATCTTGCATCTGTCAGAAAGGCTAAGATCAAAAATAAGTGGCAGCTCATGCTAGAGAAGATGTGGAGCAAGGGGAACACTCCTTTGTTGCTGGTTGGAGTGCAAACTTGTACAGCTACTTTGTAAATCAGTGTGGCAGTTCCTCAGAAAATTGGGAATCAACTTACCTCAAGACCCTGCTATACAGCTCCTAGGCATAAACCCAAAGGATGCTCAACCATACCACAAGGACACTTTCTCAACTATGTTCATGGCAGCTTTATTTGTAATATCCAGAACCTGGAAACAACCTACATGTCCCTCAACTGAGGGATGGATTTAAAAAATGTGGTACATGTATACAAAGGAGTATTACTCAGCTGCTAAAAACAAGGATACCAGGAAATCTGAAAACAAATGGATGGAACTAGAAAAAAAAATCATCCTGAGTGAGAGAACCCAGACCAATAAAGGCAAGCATGGAATGTACTCACTCATAATTGGATACTAGATATAAAATAAAAAATAACTATGCTACAATCCACAGACCCAGAGAGACTAGGTAATAAGGAAGGTTCATGGGAGGACATCCAGTTTTCCCTGGGAGGTGGAAATAGAGATTTCATGAGTGGACTGAATGGCAGGTGGGTATGGAAACATGACCAATCAAGTTAGAGGGGCACAGAGGGAGAGACTCTTGAAGGGGACTGCTGGGGATGCAAAAGTCTGGCACAGGGGAATTTTCCAGGAATCTATTGGGAGGACCCCAGCTTAGGCTCCTAGAAATACTGGACAAGAAGCCTGAACTGGCCATATCCTGGGACCAGGTTGGTACCTGGCCCAATTGTCATCAGATAGGCATCATCAAGCAATTGGTGGAGGCAGATGAAGAGACACACAGCCAAACATTAGGTAGAGCTCAGGAATCCTGAGAAGGACAAGGAGGAGGAAGAGGAGGAGGAGGGGGGGAATGTAGGTGACAAGGGGTCAAGAACACCATAGGAAGGCTCACAATTGTTACAATTGTGTAGCTTGGTCCTCTTATGAAACTTCTAACAGCAGTAGCAAGGGATATCTCTGACTCTTTTAATGGCTTTTGGGACCCTACTTCTCATACTTGGTCACCTTGTCCAGCCTTAATATATAGGGATATGCTTAGTATCCCTGCAACTTGATATGCCATGTTTTGTTGATATCCATGGGAGGCCTGACCTTTCCTGGATGGAGATGGAAGAGGCAGGGATTGAGGGTGGAAGGGGAGGAATGGTGGAATGGGACTAGGAAGGAAGGGTGGGGGATAGGCTCTAAAATCACCATAGTAATGTATTTTAATGAAATATCAAAACTGGTATTTTCAAGAGTTAGCAAACTCTTCCCAGTTGTACATTCATCACTTCTGTCTGGTGGAGACCTCTACTATTTTGTGAGAATCACACATAAATGCTGTCTCTGTTGCTGTGCCTGCTGCTTTGAGCAACACTGCCCACCTGCCATGTGTTATTAGAATTGTTTCCTAGAAGACTACTGTAGCTAGAGTTTTCCTGGTCCTGCCTGGCTAGCAGTCAGGACAAATCTCTCTCACCCACCAGTCCCACAGCCTCTCAGACCCAACCAAGTAAACACACAGAGATTTATATTGCTTACAAACTATATGACCACGGCAGGCTTCTTGTTATCTAGTTCTTCTATCTTAAATTAAGCCATTTCTATTAATTTATACTTTGCCATGTGGCTTGTGGCTTACCAGAACCTTGTCATGGCAGCAGCTGGCAGTGTCTCTCTGCCTCAGCCTTCCACTTCCCAGAATTCTCTTCTCTGCTTATCCTGCCTATACTTTCTGCCTGGCTACTGGACAATCAGTGTTTTATTTATTAACCCATCAGAGCAACACATTTGACATACAGAACATCCCACAGCAGACTACCTCACCATTTCCTGTGTGGGTATACATATTTGAGTGCAGTTGCCTGTGGAGGCTAGAAGAAAGCATCAGATTGCCTAGATCTAGAATTACAAGCAGTTGAGAGTCACCAACATGGGTGGTGAGAAGTGAACTCTGGTCCTCTGGAAGTGCAGTGCAGGCTCATGTGCTTTTAACTACTGAGCCATCTCTCTACACCATCTGCTTCACCTTTGAATTAAGTTATATCCCCTAGGTTCATCTTCCTTAAAATATGATGATGCTGATACCCAGAATAAAAATTTAATGAATATATATTTAGTCAAAATTAGAGAGGAAACCTGCAAATATCCTTATACATTTTGAAGAGGAAAACTATCTGTTATTAATATAAATTCTTCTTTTGCTTATAATAATCCAAGCTACAGCTTCTACTTTAGTATAAAAGTATAGACATGTTTATAAAATTATCCTGGCTTTTGAAATGCCTCTGACAGTGTTTCTCACTAATGGGTGCTATCAGTTTATTTGATCCTATTTTCACTCCAATGAGGCTGCAAATAATTCATGCTAGAAAGATTGCTCTCTAATCTTTGTCTGGTCGATACAGTGAAATGTGAATTTCTGAAGTTCTAGGGATGATTGCCATTGCCATGCAATCTATTCTTAGAAAATCATTTCCCTGGATGCTAGAATTCAAACAACTATAGGTCAGTATTTGGAAAAGCTAGTTTTAAGTAGCTGATAAAATGAATGAGAATGGAGGTTTAGCATATAATTTTGCAACATAAAGATAGTTCTCCAATATATTCCAGGAGACTGTCAAATTTTATTTAAATGTTTAATTTTTATTTGTGCATATGTACATGCACCTGGATGTGGACATGACCCTGTGTGTACAGGTGCTGATAGAGGCCAAAAGTAATAGTCAGATCCCCTGGACCTGGAGTTAGAGGTGATTGTTACCTGGCCAGCTTGAGTACAGGGACTTTGGTTCTCTGCAAAAGTAGTAAGTGCTCGTAGATATCAACCCATTTCTCTGGGTCCATCAAATATTATTTTAAAAATAGTTTGAACTAAGATAGGAGATAGCTATGTTTGTGAAGTGTTTGTCTTGGACCTATCACTACCTAAATTTGATACATAAAACACATGAGGAAGAAATAAGAAAAAAGTTGGGCATGGTGATGTGTTTGTAATCTTAGTTCTGGGAAGTGGAGACAAACAGATATCTGGGCTCACTGGCCAGCTATTCTAGCCTGCTTAGTAAGATCTAGGCCAATTATATGATTTTTCTCCACAAAACACTATGGATAGAAACTGCATGTTCTTTCTTATATGAGGTTGTTCCCTATGATGGCTGTAATATTTCTTGATTTCCTTGAGTAGGCATAATTCAATTACTGTTTTAATTTGAATACTGCCCAAAATCATCCACAGTGAATGAACAGTAAGGTTTATACAATGAGGTGTTTAAAATATTTATCATGCATAATTTATTGAATGAAGATAATAGAAATTTAAAATAAATATGGTAAACATCAAAAAACCCTAAAACTTATGCTGTCACCTATGTATGCTGCTACAAGCCTCCATGTGTATAATAATATCTTATATGCTCCTCAAGCCCTAGGGTCCAAAGGCACCAGAGTCTACCAAGAATGAAAATGAAGGGCCCATGGTACATTCCATACAGGATACCTGTGGACTCAAAGCTTTATTCGCACTCTCCTCTCTCTCTCTCTCTCTCTCTCTCTCTCTCTCTCTCTCTCTCTCTCTCTCTCTCCCCACCCTTCCCTCTTGCACCCTCTCTCCTTCCCCCTTCCCCATCTCACTTCCTCTATTTTTCTCTCCTTATCCCCCTCTCCCTCCCCTTCCCTCCCTCCTTCTTCCCCTCTTCCTTTCCCTTTCTCCCACCTTCCCTTTCTTCCTTCCCCCTACCTCCCTCTCATTTGTTGAAGCATTCATAACAAGAAGAGATAGAAATCCAATGGTGTAATGAATTATGGGAAAGCTTCAACAGTGATCATTGACATTATTCAACATTAAGGGCTAAAATACAAGCTCTGTTAAAATCATTAATGGTTTCCAATTATGTCACATTCTTAGAATAAATTAGGATTATATTCAAAATTGTATCCTGGGTGGGGGAATAATTATAATATGGGCATTTTTAAATTCTAAATTATTTTTGAATTGAAATATTGAGGTTCTAATTCAAAGTTTTAAATGACAAATACATTTTTGCCCATTTGAATTTCTATAGAGTACCAGTTTCCAGTTTCAAAAATATTGAAGTCAGTTATATTATTGACAATAAAAAGATCATGTAATTATTTCAAAATAAACAATCATAAGTTTATATTACAAAAAGACAAACCAACTTGGATTACTGCTTTTTCAAGAATAATCATTATCATTTTGAGGAAGAAAAGCTGAATTGATGTTCTATTTTAATTTCCATTAGAGATTTGGAGTCTTATTTATCCTGGGAAAACACTCAAATCATAATATTTGGGGCTGGTGTGATGGTCCAGTGGGTAAAAGTGCTTGTCATTGAGCCTGATAATCTGTTTCTTAACTGAAATATATGAATCTGAAATACAAGGAAAAAGACAGTCTATAGAGAAGTACTTCAGAGACCCACTACTGCAGTAGCAGTATAGAAGGCATTTAAGATTGAAGTCAGGACCAGTTTTATTGGAGAAAAGGGAAGTAAGCAATGCAGGGGAATTAGGGGGAGCTCTCCCAGAAGATGCCATCTAGGGAGAAGAGGTCAGGTAGATATGACACGTTGTGGTGGATACAGAAGTCTGTGTGGAAAAGACCAATCTGAAAGCTTTATAGGGCTTTGGGGAAAACTGATTTTAAAATTCTGTTCTAATCATTAAGAAAACAAATTACTATGCTCAGTCTTGAAGGTGATGATGCAACCACACAGGGTTTGGGTACATGTGAACCACAGGGACCCGATGGAAACTTTTAACCAGATTTTGGAACCATGATGCTTCCCTTCAGACAGGCTCACTTACTCCCTCCAACTCAGAGATGTGCTACTTTAACAAGTGAACCAGAATGGAGGGGAGGGGCTGGGGGGGAAGGTGGGGGTGAGGGCAGCAGAGGGAGGACAGGGGAACCCATGGCTGATGTGTAAAATTAAAACACAAATATAATAAATTTAAAAAAGAAAAAAAAAAAAGAAGCGAACGAGAAATGCCTAAGATGAGATGCCACTCAACCGTACCCACTGGCCTCCATATGGTCTCATTCACATCTGTAAATAAGCAGTCTCATAATTTTCAATCCTTTCACTATAACAAGATCTTGGGATAACTTAAAAGCTGAGGAATACATCATGAAAGAAAAAAATATTTCATCTTACCATGGAGTTAGAGAAGACAAATTAAAGGGTTACCAGAAGTATAAATGGCAGAAATCAAGTAAATGATCTAACTCCAAGGAGGGACAAGCACATTTGTAAATAATGAATTGGTACATTTTGTTGTGCAAATGGAATATCAACAGAGGAAAGATATGTGCAAAGTATCTGCTTTAAAATGCCATTTGTAAGAACATGGCAGTGGTGACATGTTAATAGCGCAGGTATACAACTCTTTTGTAATGAGTGTTCCAGCTCATTACACTGACATGGGTATTGACAGCATCATGCTCATGGCTGGGGGTTACAGATTAGAAGTGGGGAAGGAGATCAGTTTTAAATGATTTATGAACAGCTCTCGTGTCCATTTAAACAATGAGAGAAAAGAGCTGTCCCTACCAGTTCTCTCTCACCCGCTCCCCACCCCATGCCCGGCCTTTGGTAAGGAGAAGCAGGACGTAATCTGTGAAAGTTGTCTTAACTCTCTGAATTGTTTTCCTAAACCAAAGCACAGCTAAGCTGATAGATGAAAGCAAACCTTTCTGTAGATATGGAGATTAAATGACAGACTCATACGACTCAAGTTGGATGAAAAGATCACCTCTTACAATAACATATAAGTTATATACAAAGCTCCATGGCTCAGTAACTAAAGTCACTTCTTACAAGAATGAGGACCAGTATTTGGATGGCAAGCACCTATGTGAATGCTGAAAATGTCTGTACAGGATTGTAATTACAATGCAGGAGGGTATCTGGGTCTTGGTGGCCAGCTAGTCTACCTGAATTGGTAAGCCCCAGGTTCAGTGAGAGGCCATTCCTAACTCATACAATAGAATGCTTGAAGAAGATGCCTGATGTTGATATCTGGCTTCAATGCACAAATTTACACATATTTTCATGCATCTACATGTACACAGCGACACAAATGAGTACACACACAAACACACACACACACACACACACACACACACACAAATAATTAGATAAATAAACAAATAATTTCATTAAAGCATCACTATCATAGAAACACCCAAAATGTTTTCATCTGCCAGCAGGGATTGAGAAATCCTTCCTGTCTATCATAGTCTAAATTAAAGCTGGAAAACTTCACTGGAAAAGAATGCCTCCATTCAGGCTGCATAGATGGCTCATCAGTTAAGAATATGAACTGCTTTGCAAAGGGTCCAAGTTGCGTTCCCAGAACTCACATCGTTAAAATTTAATTAATTTACTTTTATTAGCCCATGATAATGGTATAAAACCATGGACTTCATCATTTTTATATATTTATATAATATACTGTGATTATACTCACCTACACCCCCTCTCAGCCCTGAGTTTCCAAGGTGGTTTCCTTCTTTCTCTCAAAAAGCCCCCCTTCTTCTTTAAGTCTCTTTGAAAACACTTAAATCTTGCAGCTCTGCATTTACTCTTTATGACAGACTGACTATCCTTTCATGACACATGATTCTTAAAATACTGGAAATCATTCATAAACAGGTAATAGATACGTCTGTGTAATACATACATTCATATACTTTTCACCTTAATCCTTAATGGGAAAATTCACAACAAAAGTCTGGCAAAATGAAAATTTTGTAAGATTATAACATAATGGAAATATCCTATATTGAACTTGCAACACTCTCTAAAATCATCAGGATTCATTAGAAACAGTGCTAACTAATGCTTAAATCATAAAAAATACATGCAAGTCTCTAGAGGTGTTATGTCAAGAGGGTGTTTTTAAACAAAATAGTCTTGGGAGCTGGAGTGGTGGCTTAGTGGTTAAGTCCACATGCTGCTCTTGAGGACCAGAGATATGTTTCCAAATGCCCGCCACACTGAATGAAATTCAACAATTTGTAACTCCACCTCCAGAGGACTCTAATGCTACTGGCTTAGGGCATACACCCACCAGCACTCCAACCACACACACACACACACACACACACACACACACACACTCACTCACACACACAGAGACTTTAAAATAATAAACCTTATAATAACAATATTGTTGGAATTTGAGGCCATTGACTTATTTCATACCATTTAACAAACCCTTTAGGAGAAGAGAAGAATTGGATAGAATTCTGTGAGTGACCACAAAGAACTATAAAACAGTAATAGTGTTGATGATTGCCACCACACTTTGATATCAACAGAGACAATGTGAAATTTAGAATGAATATATCTGCTTCAGACTGGGGCTTAGCCTGTTAGGTCATTTCACCCAACTTTAGATAATTTTAATATAAAAAGGTGCAATATATTACATATCATCCAGCAAACATTGTTTACACAGAGACTAAAAATGAACTCCAGAAAGGAAGTGAGAGTCCCCTATGTAGACATTCCAGTACTGAGCAAAAAAGTCCCCAAATTCTGGTGTAATACCTGGTGCACACTCAGGTTTAAATGTCTCTTCTGTGTTCATTGTATTTCAGAATTCTTGTGTAAGTCAGTCAAAGCTTCACTTCTACATTATACTGCAGGAATGTAATGCTACATATCAAGGTAGTTTTCTCTTCCTGACATTTACCTTCCCCTTAGTATTCTGGTCCTTGAGCTTCTATTTGATTACAGGTACTACGCTCATTAAGAGAGAATACATGAACTTAATTCCCATTCTGCTTCCTGCCAGTACTGCAGCCTTGAACAAGTTCCTCTTTTGCTTTAAACTGCAGTGCTTTGTTTATAAAATGAGCATGTCTGTGCTCAAACTCAGAGAATTTTACACATTATCTATGACAAATTAAATATGCAAGATGCAGTGCCTGGCTACTAGGGAGGTCCCCAAAGCATAACTTTAGTTGTTAAAAGCATAATAAGGACCCAATGACGGCAGAGGTTCACCTTCTCTTTTCTACATTTTTACAGTATCATGCAAATATCAACAGTGTTTCCCTCTTCACTGCAAGCATAAAGGCAATCTAGGAAGAAAGGAAAGAGAATGGATGTGTTAGATCTGTCCTGTGGGCACTTCTTTGAACATACATGAAAGAAAACCACTGTGAATATGATAGACTATTCCACATGGCTAGGCTTTAAATGATTAAACCATAGAGTGGGTCAGCTACTGAATGGTAAACAATATTGTCTCAAGTTATTTTTTTCCAGCGAACAATCTCCAAAGGCACTCGCTCATCTAAAATAAACTTGAAGTCTGGAATATTTGACTTTACATTATCCAGAGTTCTGAAGGGAACCATTGAAATTGACTAAATGGCATGATTAAATAAAATCAGTACTTTAGAGATATGTAATACATACACAGAAGTAGAGAAATATGACAAGAAGTAAATTGAGTTAAAAGAGTAATATGAGGCACTGAGTCTGTGGTGATGTCCCAGCCTGAGCTGCTGCTGAGGGCCATGTCTGGGTCAGCAGGTAATGCCACTAGGATGAACGAAGAGGCTTTGGAAAGACGAATGCACAAGGTGGGTTTTTGTTTGTTTGTTTGTTGTTTTGTTTTATTTTTAATTGATTTGGATGGTTTCTTTGGAGGGAAATGATGCTGGGAAAGGATACAGAGGGACTGGGAGTTGAGTGGAATTGTGGTGCATTATGTGAATTTCCCAAAGAATCAATAATTAATTGTGTTATAAAAAAAGACTAATATGGAAATCTTTCCTATATATGAAGAATTTTAAAATTATGACGAGCTGCAAAGACTTTCTCTTGAAAATACATAATTAAATTTTCCCAATGTCATTTAAATATTGTCAAATAGAAACATTCTAATAATTCCAACAGTTCCAGAAATCTCTCCTTTTCATTGTCTACCTTCCCCTTACACTACCCTAAGCTGGTAGCATTTTAAGTTACAGGTAGTATCTGATATCAGCATATTTCACAGTACTTCAATAGATTCACATAGGACATTACCCCCCCACACACACCTGTATTCTCCAGAACTGGCCAAAGAAGACCTTACCTCTAACCAGAGATTGTTACTGCCTGTGCATCTTGTAGAGGTAAAAGATTCTTCTCTGAGTCTCCATTTACTCTTTTAAAAGGTTAAAAATAAAACTGCCCTTATGTTCCAAATAAGAGTTTTCAAAGAACTGCAAATAAATATCATACATGGAAATGTTCTAGAAATATATATATATATATATATATATATATATATATATATATATATATATATATATATGTGTGTGTGTGTGTGTGTGTGTGTGTGTGTGTGTGTGTGTGTGTGTGTGAACTCTGATATATTGTAAACATATATGTAGATGTTTATCACCAGGACCTCACACTTTAATTTGGCAACAATATAGCTAACAGTCATCAGTGAAACTTCAGCCTTGTTTGTTTCAGATTTATAATCTAATCAAAGGATCAACATGGTGAGGATCAGTGTGTAATAGAGTAAAATAACCATGTGCTGATCCAAATTATTAAATATAGTCACTGTTTCTATTTCTAACATATAGTATGTTGCTTATAGCCAGCCTTACATAGTGTGATAATTCCTGTGGATGTGTTCATATATCCTTGTTCTCCCACAATGCTCTCTTTCATCTCTAAGTACATTTGTCCTCTATACCACTTCTAAAATCAATCCATTTTAAAAGACTGCTAAGTGTTCTTTTCTCCTTCTTCTTCTTCTTCTTCTTCTTCTTCTTCTTCTCCTTTTTTCAAGACAGGGTTTCTCAGTGTAGTTTTGATGCCTGTCCTGGATCTCACTCTGTAGACCAGTCTGTCCTCAAACTCACAGAGATCTGCCTACCACCACCTCCTGAGTGCTAGGATTAAAAGCATGTGCCACCACTCCCAGGCTATTCTTTATGTTTCCAATACATCCTTCTAGTTCTAAGATCTGTTTGTAAAAATATTCCCTATATTTATCATTTAAGTTTTGTCTACTTGCTTTGGATCAATAGAGTTCATGTGGTTTCTTTTATTTTCTATTATTATGAGTGTCTGTGTGTTGGTAGGTATGTGTGAATGCAGGTTCCTATGGATATTAGAAAAGAGCACTGTATCCCTGGTAACTAGAGTTACAAATGGTTATGAGTCGTCCAATGTGAATGCTGAGAACTGAACTAAGTTTCCCTGCAAGAGCAAGCACCAAGTGCTCTTAACTGCTCAGTCATTTCTTCAGTTCCTAGGTTCACAGTAGCTTTTACAGTCTCCAAGAATTCTCTTTATATTCTATTTCTATTGATCTCATCAGGGATACACGGATGTATGATTCGTAATCATTAGTAGATATGTAAAGTTGTTAGCAAATGAAATAGAGTCAGAGAGAATAAGGAACTGAATCAGAGACCACGCTGTGATGGACAGGGAGTATGATGAGTGCAATGAAGTATATTTTGAATTTAGGGAAAAATAAAGCTCATCACACCTCATCACAGCTTGGAATGAACCGTTTCTACAATTCTCCATGTATTTCTACTTTCCACCCTGATCACCTTTCTGACTAGTAATTTCATTTTATAAAGCCTGAGACATATGAAAAGATATAGTGCATGACTTGAAGAGAATCTTTATATTCACAATTTTATTAAGCGAAGGGATAATGTTTATTTCTATTGATATATTGAATAAAGAAATTGTCTTGGCTGTGCCCCATAGATACATGCTGGGTAAATAAAAAGAACAGGCAGATATGTACTTAAATGGGTATAAAATGGATAGAAAGAAGTAGAATCACTGGACTCAACACATCTCCAACCGTATGGTTTTAGTAGGGAAATCCAGTTATTGCACCAACAATGTGAAGACCTGGCATACTTGTGCAGGATCGCATAGAACTTCATGGACATGATTTACTTCACTGTAAACCTTTCTATATCAACAGACTCTAAATCGGGCACATAGCTATGAATCAACAAATTCTCTATCTAAACACTCCCATGCCATCTTGTTTAAGCAAGGTCACTTTTATTTCTTTAATTATCAAAATACAGTGTTCTATTTCAACAAACACACGGAAGGAAACATGTACTTCTCTTGAAGCTAAGTTTATATTTCTAGTTCCCTGTAAATTCTTCAGTCATTTCCCCTCTAAATCACACAAAGATGTATTTTCTTCCTGAATGCTTTTTTTTTAATCTGAAATGTGAACAGTGTATTTTATGAGTAAATTCTTTCTTATTCTTTCTCAGTATTTAGTATAAACATTGTTATTTTAAGAGAAACTGGATTCTTTTTAATATTCACTTTAAGAAAACTATTTAGATTTGAACTTCAAACAAAAGTTTGACTCTCTGCAGCTAATAAGGAAGACTGCTCGGGTGTGAGGGTCTGTAGTAGACAATTATATTTGTCATTTCAAGCAGTATAAGCTAAAATATAACAAATAATAAAGCAATAAAATGCTTCTCCTCATTTGAGAGGTGTAGATGTGCTAAGTGGTATACTTTCGTGAGCCCTTTGCTAATTTTGTTAATAACTTGTCTTCTCTCTTCACTGAAGTTCTTTGCCATACATTACTCTAAGGAGAAAAGTAAGTCATGAAAACAGTTCACAAGGTCCATAGCCTGATTTTTTAACTTTCTGAGCAGTGATTCAGCAGCTGAGGATGACATCATTTCCATAATTCTCCGGGTATGTCAAAGAAAGCAGAGTATAATAAATCAGAGACTGGAAGAGGGTATTGGGTCTCCCTGGACCTGGATTACAAGCAGTTGCAAGCTGCTTGATATGGGTGCTACAAGAACACAAGGCACTCTTAACTCATGAGACAACTCTTCAGCTTTGAAATTTTATTTCTAATACCCACTTTCATGCCTCTGTGAGGCTCCATGGCCCCCATACCAACAATTCACATTCTGTCCATCTTTTAAAACTTTTATTATACATATTTATCTATTTGTAAGTGCCTGCATGCTGTTGTACATGTGTGGAGGCCAGAGGACAAGCTATAGAAGTCAGATCTGTCCTTCTACCATGTGGGTCCTGGGGACCGAACTCAGGTTATCAGGCTTGGTGGCAAGTGCCTTTATCTGCCAAGTCATCTTGTCAGTTCTTGACTCTTAGGTTTATACTCATCTCTAACTGTTTTTTAAGAATAAACAAGTTTCATAAATAAGAACAAAATTATTCTATGACTGGGTGAATCTACTTACATTAGCATTTGAATTCTAGTACCTCCCTGTTTGTTAAAAAGTAACAACATAATTATTGAAAATGCAGCAAGTATGGACAAAAAATAAATAAATAAAAGCAGCAACTCATGGTCATGCTATTGAAATTGAATTTAATATTTACCACATTCTCTTCTGGTATTTGCATGAATAAGTAATAAAATTGTGAAGAGGGTGCACACAATTGTGTTTAGTGCAATTTATACCTAATATTTTATTGTAAGTTTCTTCTAATGTTATTTCTTTTTCAAATGATTATTTTGACTGTCTAACATTCAGTTGAATAGTTGTGAAGTTATTTAGTCCTATGTTTAGGTTTGTGTGAGTGAATCTATGTACTGTTTTCATCTTTATAAATTGCACTACATAAAACCCATGCCATTTCCGAAGACATTGAGACAGAGATATAAACTCAATTCTACCCTATGTTTATGTCAGCATGCTTGATGATTATAAAAATTACAGTTCAATGGAATTGGAGGTGGAAATATGGGTGGATATGGTCATAAAACTTTGTACCTATGTGTTAAATTCTTAAAGAATAGATAAAATATTATAAAAATGCTTGAAACTAAATCTATGAATAAAAATTAAGGACAGTTTAAGAAAAGCAGAGATCAAAGAAAAGTTAATTTAACTGAATAGTAATTGAGATTAAAAGGAGGACAGTAATGCTCAACACTTCTATGACTACCAAGTTATGGTGACAAACAAAAGTCTGAGCCTGGTAAACTCATTCAACACAGACAAACAACAGCAGCATAAATGTATTTGCTTGCTTTTCCCAGTGCTCAGATCGCTAATCATAGTAAATAATTTTGCTGCTACTTAGATTAATGTCTTTCATTTTTCATAGAAGTGATAACCATGACTTTTTCATCCTGGGAGAGAAACTGCAAAGGAGATTTATTTAAAAAAAAATCAGTTTCCAGAACATCTCTTGAGACAGGACTTCAAGCCCCTCCCTTTTAAAGATTTGTGAAGCTACAGCCCTTCCAGAAATAACTATTTCTGTATCAGATAAATCAGGCATAGTGATTAAGCTTGTAATTCCAATACTCGGGAGGCTAAGACAGGAAGTTTACCATGAGTTTAAAGTTAACCTGGGCTACAGAGTGGAGCCAGAGAATGTGTGTGTGTGTGTGTGTGTGTGTGTGTGTGTGTGTGTGTGTGTGTGTGTTGGGGGAAGGTGTTCTAGTTTCTTCTATTGGGTTAAACACATGACTGAAGGTAAGTTAGGAGAGAAGATGGTTTATTTGGCTTACATTTCCAGGTCAGGAAGAAGTCAGGACAGGAGCTCAAGAAAGGAACCCAAAAGAAAAGTTGATTGCTTTTCTGTGAAGCATTTCTTCATTCCAGGGAACTCATGCACAGCCAAGAAGAACAGCAGAAATCAGAGAGGATGCTGCTTGATAGCCTGCTCCCAGGCTCTAGCTGGCTTTCTCAAGCAGTTCAGGACTACCTCTGAATATAGGATGAACTACTGTGGGCTGGACCCTCCAACATAAATTAACATTCAACACAATCCTCCATCCCTTTTCAGAGAACTCTAAACTGGGCCAAGTTGACAACTAAGCTAATTAAGACAGAGATGCTCCTTGTGACTGACAGAGAGAATAGTGGCTGTCAAGGACATCAGCTCTTCCTACAGCGTGCACCTCAGACTAGCAGATATAGGAAAGGATTCCAGAGAGTGAAAAGAATGTGGGTGAGGGCCCAGAATATGGAGATGTTGGTGAGCTCTGCACAGAAAATATCATTCATGTCACTGACATGTGATATGAAAAGCACCTTAGCAGTTACTTGCTAGGGCTTGGACTTGTGTGTGAGACTTCTGGGAGATTGGGGATCTATGACACTGTGAGAGAAAAGCATAAGAATTTTTTTATTATTAGTTTCAAAAATGATGTGCATAGATATATGTATTGAAGAGAACTGAGAACAAAAAAAGAGAAACAAAGATAATCTACATAAGTCATTGTCATGTAAGAGTGTAGGCTACTAAGCTGTGCACTGTGTGGAAGTCACTATGGTATGTGAAATAAAAGTGTCATCTCACACTTTGAAATACCTGCAAGGCTGCTTAACTGGTAAGAACTTCAATGACTGTGAAAGGTTGGAAGGGTGCAGGTTCAGAAGCCTAATTACATTTTATCTTGAGTTATCCTTTGCCTGGTTAGAAGTTATTTCTGTCCACATATGCGTCTAACCTAACATACTTACAACTAACAAACAAAAAAAATGTGGTGATATATTGGGTGCCCTAATAGCGCTTGCCCAAGGGTCAGAGGACAGAGTCAGCCACTACATTAGACACAGTCAGTGGTGGCACACACCCTTAATCCCAGCACTTGAGAGCTCATGCTTTTGCTTGGGAAGCACACATGCTGTTAGTCCCAGGAAGTAATATGTTGGGGCAGAGGAAGATATATAAGGCGTGAGGAAACAGGAACTCTCCTCTTTAGACTGAGGATTTTGTAGTGGTTAAGAACTAGTGGCTGGCTGTTTTGTTTCTCTGATCTTTCAGCTTTCGCCCTGATATCTGGCTCTGGGGTTTTTTATTACAAGACCTTTTAAGATTCATGTTACAAAAAAAAAAAAAAAAAAAAAAAAAAAAACCATTTGAAATGTATTGATTTAACAAAACCCCAGGTCCCACCAACCCAAAGACTAAGAACATCACCAGACAGCTGCTGAAGCCTCTCGATCAGATTCCTCTGGTTCTGGTATAACCTGTCCCTTTAATATCTCCACCAATGTATTTCAAAAGTATCTTCTTATGTTTATAACTTCCTTTGTTCCCTTACTACACAAACTTAATCAAACTATTTCCACATTGGAATATGGAATTTGGGGTACTGTAAATTTGTCTTCCCAGGCCATGGTCAGTGATACTAGGGCCCAGCATAAATTATCTCATATTCTTGGAGATGGCAGTTCCATTTTGACATTAACACTATTGTTCACTTTCTATAATAAATGCATCATTAAAGACATGGCAATTTTACTGACTGCATATATACATAGATTTGCCTAGGCATTATTAGAATATTCATGAATAGAGCCAAAGCTCTGTAAAGTGAACTTATCATGGTCATGGCTAGTGTGTGTGTTAGAAGTGAGAACACACTGGTGAAAGGACAAGAGGATCAGCTCCATACCCAATGTTTGAAATATGCTCTGCCATTATGAATACCTGTGCACCACCAAGCCAGTCTACATCTCACCCCAAAAGTAGAAGAAGCTTGCAAAGCAGAAGCCCCAACCCTAGCTGAAGAGCCATTAACAGTTGATGGCCAGTGGGCTGGGAAAGTTAGTATTCTGTAAGGGTGTGGTCCTTGGTAAAAGAGGATACTCCAGTAGATAACTCCAAGCCCATGAACATAGGAGCAGCAGTAACTGAATGTGGTGAGCTACAATAAACAACCACAAAAAGACACAAAGTTGTGAGGGGGTCAAAGGACAGTGGCTGGATCTGGGAGCAGTAAGGGGGAAAGATGGGTGAATTTTATTAAAAGACATTTGCTACATGTATGAAATTTTCAAAGAATAAACAGTATATTACAAAATAAAATAAGACAGGCAAGCTTTGTTTAGTCCTTGTATCTGGAAAAGTTTCTAGATTCAACCTTAGGTTTCCAGGTGAATTTAGTGTTACATGCTGTTATATGCAGCATGTATAACATCATCTATCATAGTACTGTTCAGAGATGGCACTCAGTATTAGATCCTTCACTGGTGTTCAAATTGATCACAAAATAAATGTACAGAGATTAACACTTTAAAAGGCAGATAGATTACTAGGATTCAAGGTGATGTAAGCAGGAAGATGTTATAAATATGGAGATCTCAAGGACAGAAGCAAATTTGGGACAGGCCAGTTGTTTGGTTAACCATGGAGCACCACCCATCCAAGGCTGCAGTGACACCCTCAGATGCATCACTGGACAAAGCAGCATAGACAATGACAGCACACATGCCTGGGCCAGCGAGGCAGCCCTCCTTCTCTTGACCGATAATGCATTAAGTGTTCATAGGATGACCTCCAAGAATTAAATGGAGCTTCAAAATGAGCTGAGCTTTAATTCACTCAGGTAACTTTTATGTTAAAGAAACTGTAAAAGTAAAGAGAAAGTCTACCTTTCAATTTCAGATATGATTTCTCATAAGGAGTTCAAGGTTATCCCCTTTATGAAGGTGGTTCCCACTCAATTATCTTGAGTATGTAAGGAACGTATAAATAAAGTAAATATTTAGTGATTGTTAGCAAGGAGAGTGAGCTTGAAGGAAGCCCAGATCCACCCACTGTTACTGTCCTGCTAAGAATGAATCTGTCAGGGAGAGTTAGAGGAGGGTAGTACTCAATGGGCACAATCGACATACGTTGCATAAATGTATGGAACGTTCAAAGAAAAAAATACTGTTTTAAAGAAATAAGAGTATTCTAAAGAGGTAATTGTGTCCCTTCATTTGATGATTTTTAAAACAATGGACCTCAAAGTATTTGGAATTTCCTCATGAACTTCATGGAAGGGGAAGAAAAATGCTGAAGCCTGGTGACACAGAGGGGGAACTTGTCTCCAATGATGGAGATTTCACACAGTTCTTACCATCTTGCAGGAGACACTGGGCCCAGACAATGATGAAACAACAGTGAGCAAGATCACACCTTGACCAGGACTGTTAGCTACAAATACTCCTCTCATTGTCTGTTTAAACCTAAGCCTGATGTGAGGACCCTAGAGGTGGACTGGGGAGGGAGAATAGTGCCAAATTTCTTTGTTCTTCCCCATGGGACCACACTGAGTAATTTCTTTTCATTTTGCTATTACGAGTTTGTTTAATCATGTTATTAAGCCTGGATAGCTAAACCGGGCTTATGGGGAAATGTCAGGACCCAGGCTCTGATCCTAACTCCAGGAACAATACTACTCTGAAAACAATCATTGTCTACAAACTACAGATATTAACAGCAATACCTCCAGTGGTATTTACACAGACTGCCTGCTCTCAGAGAACAGATTCTGTATATTCCAGCTTCAAGGATTGCTTTGATATCAAATCCTTGTATAGACATTATTTCTCTAATGGATTAGAATGTCATATCTGTGGTTTTACCCAACAGAGTTGCCCCACGTACCATCTCAAGATCAATTTTACCAAAGATGGTTAAGGAAATGCTAAAAGCAATTAACACCAAATATATGATTTTCAAACATTGAGCAGTATAAAAGCAAAATTTGCATCCTAGAGAGTAAGTGTATTTCAACCTAGCATGTAGTTCTTTGCAGTAATGTCTGTTTTCCTTAGGTGTTATGATACCACAGTGTCAACTGTACACAAAAGTAGATTTAAATAGTACAAGCTAGTCTAAGAAGGGGGTTAAAGGCCATGATTTTTTTTCTTCCAATCTAAAGTCTGATCATAGCAATGTCTACAGTTTAGTTCAAAATCATGGTTAATAGAAAGGAGGATGAATCATCATTTCAAGTCTAATAATTTGCAACGTTCTAATGTTTAAGAAATTTTAGAATCATCCCTTTCATAAACTCCTTTGATGAAAACATTGTGTTGACAATTATATGGACAATTTACAAAACTGCAACAACATACTGGGAATACTGATCAGTGGGAGACCTGTACATCAGAACAGTCCTTGATAATAGCTATTTTATCAGCCATCTTTAACAATATACTCATTTGTGGTAAAACATTATATAATGTAAATGATCATAGAGAAAAGGTGAAATTCTTTAGACAACTGGTCTCAAATTAAAAATACATTAAGAAAAATCCCTGTATTGTAGTCTCTATCTGTCATAAAACACCAGGACACACAGTCACCTTCCAACCAGTATTAACTGACATATTAATGTCAGTTCTGGAAAGAAATGGCAGTCAGTGTCAATTAAAGGCATTCATTCATTTATTTATTTAAAAGATATATCCATGTTCTTGATTATTTCCAATAATTATCATGAGATAAGATAAACAATTTTGATATGATCCTTGCCCTCATGATTTAATGTACATTCTTTTAACAGTATCTAGAAATTAATAATTATTAAGACTATTATAAAGAACTTGCAATAAGAGCATCATATAATACAGCAAATTAACCAAAACCAATGTCTAAATATCTCAATGAAAATATTTCTACATATTTACAGTAGCCATTCTGAAGGTTTGTTAGAAATTTTAAGAAGAAATGGATCATTAATAAGATCATCTTTATGTGATAGAAATGATCTCTTATTAAAATTAAATGAAGTATTACACCTGAAAGTAATATCAACAATTAACTCTTTCCACTTGAGATGATTAGCACACCCAGACAAATTAGACACACACACACACACACACTCACACACACACACACACACACAGACTTGCAACTATCCTCACAAATACATTTATTCCTGGTTAGTTTAGCTAGTAACTCCTCTTATTAGCATCCATTAAGACAAACAATGGCTCAAGTTACCACACAGAGCAGTTCTGTTATATTTTCTTATTTTAATTCTAAACTTTAAAGAAAGCTGAAGTGGTTTTATTTCTGGGGCAGAGAAAAAGACAAAGAATAGCAGACACATGACAGTCAGCTTTAGATACAGGAGACAGCTATAGGTGTAGTGATGCATTGTTGAGAAACTCGTTCTGAACTGATTAAAAAATACCTTTGTGAATATTGAAGAGTTACATCAGTACATCCACTTCAAGCATCATTTTTTTTAATTTTAGTTTAACAGAATTCAAAACTAACAGAATATATGAAAAGTTTTACACCTACCATTGATCCACCGAGCTTCTGGATTATGAAATCCAAATTCTTTCTCCAAAAGCTCCTCTAGTGACAATCTTGTTTCTGAAGAATTTGTTAGCTCATCTGAAAAGGAAAGAAATACAAACTCAGGAACTTTTTGTGCCGTTTTTCTTACAAGAATGAGATATAAGATTTAAAACATTTTGCTTCAAAATATACATTAACAAGACATCAATCTGAAGTGGGCATTTGAAGTAGATTTTGACACTCAAAGATTGTTTCTGGAAGCTTTGTTTTGTTTGGAAGAAAGGGTCTTAGGAAATGGAGACTGACCTTGAATTCCTGATCATCTTGCCTCCAGCTCCCATGCAGTAACATGCTAGAAGTGTACTACCATACCTGGCCTCAAATTTTTAAATAATCATAGAATTTTAATATGAAATTGTTTTAATTTGACATCAATTTAATAGATCTATCCCAAGACATACATTGACACACACAGTACAAAAACAGCCAAGAACAAGAACCACTTTTGCATCTTTAATCATAAGTCATTCCCCACTTTTTGTGCTATTTAACTGTAAACTTAGCATTTTTGTAAAATGTTAAATATGAGAGAGGTGATGGCCCTTCAAAGGTAAGAGAGAGCTATCTAATCCAAGACAACTCAAATAAATAGAATGAATACAAAATTCTCCCACACAATTACTACCTAGCAAATGCTAAGTGAATCATATTCTTTAGTGCCAAGTTCAAAGAATGAAAAGCTACAAAGAAAACAAATATTGCACACTAACCTCCAGAAGATGAGCATGGTTTGATTTGCTTATTACATTCCAAAACCCAGAAATGGAAGACTATGGCTTGAATTACAAAGCTGTGTTTGTAACACCCCTTTACATTCAAGGGACTATATAAAGCAATTTGTCACTTTCTTGAAAAAGAGTAGCATTGTTTATTTGTGAATGAGTGTATTCTTCTTAGTGACCTTTTAGTTCTGACCGTCTCTCTGACTGAAAACAAAATGCCAAAGATATGTACTATTCTCATTCAATTTTATCTTTAAAAGTTCAGCACTTTCTATACCAAGAGCTTGGCATGGCTTCTCTGTAGTGTGTAGTGCAGTCACTTATTTTAAACACAGTCCAATGAATCCATTAACCAACACTATGACTGCCAAGATAACTTTTAAAAATTATGTGAGTTATCTGATTTCTACTTTAGCACCAGACATGATTGTATGCAGATGTGAGAAGAATATGGTTGACAAAGACATGCATCTGATTGTTTACCAAGGAATCAAAAAGGTCAAAACTTGAACTTTCTTGGGGTCAGAGAGAACTCAGCAGTTAAGAGCACTGCTTTTCCAGAGGACTCAAGTTTGGTTCTCAGCACCCACATTGGAGAGCTCAAGACTTCCTGCAATTCTAGCTGCAGAGAATCTGATGCCCTCTCCTGACCTCTATGAGCACTTGCCCACATGAGATTCACACACATAAACTTACATATAAATCAAAATAATTCTAAACATATCAGATTTCCTGAATTCTAACAAAAGGTTTCAAATGACAAGTATTGGTGGAAGCAGGAGACCTGTCTATTCAGAGGGACTTACACTGACAAAACAAAGCCTCAGACTGATGGGAGTAAGGATGCAGGATGCTGAAGGATTTCAGAGAGTCCTAGAGATTATCTTGCCCAAGATGCCAAAGAAAGCCACAGCAACAGATTGGTTGCCATCGCCTCTAGTAATTCAAACTAATAAAATACTCTTTAAAAAAATCTCAATCTTTTGTATGACTGGGGGTTTGAACGAAGGGACTCTCACATACATCATAGGCAAGTACTTTGCCTTCTGAACAAGTTTTACAGACTTTGCTTACTGTACCTTTTAGCATGATAAAAATTATACACATGATATACACATGTGTGCAAAAGTATTTATGCATATACTTGACCTTGAAAGGAAAATATGCCACAATAAACAATCTTAGACGTCATTCAGGTACATCAGGCACTCCAAGTACACACTTCAAGGCGGCTCACAAGCAAACTAATATTAGACTGCATATCACTCTGTCATACAAAGTTCCTCCTTAATAACCTCAGTGAAAGGGCTCTAAATTAACCCAATATCATAAAAAAAAATCTTTGTGAAAGTGAATATTCACTTTCATAGGGTTTATCTTACTCAGGAAGTTTGTTTAAACATAAATCTCTTGATCTATTTAGTATTTAAATATGAGATCTGCTATAGCTAGATTTAAAAAAAATGTTCTAAGTGCTCATATGTTGAAAGAGTGATATCCAGGGCAGCAGAGTTCAGAGGAGGAGCTTTGGGGAAGTGATTGGATCATGAGGAATCCAACTTCACCCTGTATTCTTTTAGTGCAGGGTTTATAAACCAATGAGGGGTGATGAAAAATTAGAGGTAAGACTAAGTTGAAAAACATAGATCTTGTGACTCCCTCTGGGACTAGATCCTATCCCCAGCTTCCCCTCTTCCCCTTACACCCTTCCTTCACTCCGTGTTTTCTCCTCTCCTCCTCTTCCCTTTCCTCCTTTTCCCCATCCCTCCCCCTTTCATGCAGCCCTCTCTCCTCCCCTCTTTCCCATTCCTTCCTTTACTCTCCACTCTTCTACCCCTTCTCCCTCTTTTCCCAACCCCCTTGCTCTGCATTGCTCTCTTGTCCTTCCTATACCTCCATTTCCCTGTTCTTTCAACTCTCATTTTAGGCCCTTCTCTTCTATTCCTTTGTCTTCTAACAATAGCCCCCAAAATGAAAACATTTCATCCTGGAGGAGGGCTCACTGATACTCAGAAGTTCCAGACTGAAGCTTCATATCCTTGCTAGCAAATCTTTAAGACTTTGCAAGTAAACAACTCAAGCAGCACAGAAAGTCCCTGAAAGCTAAAAAACTCAGAAGCTTCTTTCCTTCCTAAGGTTTTTGAAGCAGTAAGGACTGCTGGGAAGGAATCTGTGAAGCTACCTACAAGTTGTTCATGGAGTTCTGGAGGCACAGCACACATGCTGGAATGCCCTTTGTATATGCCACTGCCTTTCCAAGCATATTTCTATAAGCAATGCTTCATATTTCATACTTTTATTTGTCTTAGTTCCATACCTGGGATGAGTGGATGCATGTTCATGCCTCTGTAGGAAAAGTCACACACCACAGACATGAGGCAAAAAGCAACTCTGCACACCACACACTCCCACCTACCATCTTCTTACAATACTCCAGAAACAGGAGTCAGAAACACCATGGACCTCCATTTATAAGCCTCTAAATCCATGAAAAAAATAAATCTTTCCTTTCTAAAATTTGTTTTCCCCAAGTATTTTGGCCTGGTGACTTGATCATGAGAATTTAGACTCACCCATGGGTTCATCTTGTGCTGATGATAAGTGAGAGAGCAGGGTGATAGAAATTTAGGAAGCTGGGCATAGTTGAAGACAGTATATATTGAAAGACTCCCTCTGAGACTTTAACCTGTCCCCAACCTCCCTTTATCTCCCCCTTCCTCTCTCCCCCCGTCCCCCTATTTCTCCTTCCTCTTTCTGTCTCTACCCCTTCGTTTTTCCACTCTTCTCTCTCTCTCTTTCCTGTCTCCTATGTCCTTCTCTTCTGGTCACTAGCTATATAGCAATATCCTCCTAATGGAATGTTTGTCATAGTGGTGGAAAGCTCCTTAAGACCCAGGAGATTGATTCTAAAGTGACTAACAAAGTAGCTTACTTAAGTGTGTGCGGACCTGTGTTTATACAAGCATGTCAGTCTGCTGTGGGATGTTTTTCTGTATGCTGTGACTATAAGGTGCTCCCATTGGATAGTAAATAAAGCTGTTTTGGCTTATGGCAAGGCAGCTTAGAGGCAGGTGGAAAATCAAATCAGATATGGAGAGAAGAAAGGAGAGTAGGTAGAGATGTACAGCCGCTGCCCAAGGAGCAGAAAGATGCCAAGGCCATGTGGCAAAACATAGATTAATAGAAATGGGTTAATTTAAGATGGAAGAGCTAGCCAAGAAGAAACCTGCCATAGGCCATACAATTTGTAAATAATATTAAACATCTAAATGAATATTTTATAAACAGGTGCAGGATCACAGGGCCAGGTGGGACCTTAGGGTCGGGCCAGACCAGAGAAACTTACTACTACACCATTCTGAAAACCAATCACAGGGTAATTATTGCTATTAAAGTGATTAATATTTCCTAGCCATGTAAAATTATGCTGTGGTTATGAACACCACAGAACTCCAGAGAAATGGAGAATATAATAATAATAATAATAATAATAATAATAATAATAACAACAACAGTATTTACAGACCTATAAAAGGAACTCATAACTTTCAAATAGAAGACAAGGTATAAAAGCAGCTAAATTTTTCCTCTTTGGAAATTTGAGTTCAGTACTAGAACAAAAATTGAAAAATTCACTCCATGTTCTTTCTTAGGCTTTAGTCTGTTATTTAAGATCATAGGCTGCTATGGGTATTTCTGTTCTTCCTTCCAAAAAGGAATCCAATCTTGCTCTTAAATGGCCTTTTGAAATGAGTTGGCTGCATAATCTCAGAAGAGAAAAGTTATATCCTTCAGTATTGAACAGAGGGAAAAAAATAATTGATAGACTTTCAGTTCTACCATTCTCTGTACTGGAAATAATTGTGTTACTTTTATGTGGGTTTATTTTTTATATCAGAGGTTCAGAAATACTTCTTTTAATTTAAAACCCCATTTGAAATAATTCCCTGTTAAAACATGAATAAAAGGAAATATCTAATCAAGTTATTCAGTCTTCCTCCTAAGGAGAGGAAAGCCAGTCTGCTTCCTGTGCATGGGACTATCCCTCCATCTTTTCCCAGTGAAGTTGGACTCCACTGCCTTCTGCAGAAGCTTAGGTATTTGTGTTTTATTTATCACTGTCTTTATCTCCCATGGTTACTGTTGATGCAGGGTACACCTGCAATGTGCTTTCATTTAGAAACATCTTGTAATTATGCTTTTGATTTATTTATCAATAAATAAATAGGAGGAGGAAGGTGCCATGCCACTCATATGGAAGTCAGAGGACAGCTCAGTGGAGTCAGTCCTCTCCTTCCACTGTGTAAATTCTGGAACTCACACTCAAGCTATCAACCTGGTGGAAAGCACCTTTACCTACTGAGCTATCTGGCCATCCCTTATGTGTCTTTCTTACATGACACAGAAAAGCTCCCTGATTCTTCTCTCTTTGTACAACTGGCTGAAAATGCAGAGCACACATCAGGGCAGTCAAGTTAAGATTCCAGATTATTAAAAATACTTGGTGTTTGTGTATCCTCTAATGGGCAAGTCAAACTTAACTGACATTGTGTGTGACAGCTGAAGTACTGATTTTCATCTTATTCTTTGTTTTCATTGCACTATGGTCTTTGAGTATTGAAAGAAATGCTGTACTGCAGACTAACTGCCGTCAACAGTTACAGAATTGGAAATAATTTCGGATCACAAATTGTTTTCTGAAATTCTACATTTGAATTAATTTTTATGTGTGAAGATACGAACACATGTATAGGTTTTGCATGCTATAGTGCATGACTGGAGGTCAGGGTACCATTACAGGCCCATTTCTTCTTTTTACCTTCACCATGGCAGTCCTGGAGTTAGAACTTCCAGCTTGGCAGCAGGTGCTTTTACCTGATGAGCCATCTTGCTAGCCCCACCAATGATTCTTGATGTTTCCTAATTTATTAGAAAATGCACAGGGCCAGCAAGGTGGCTTAGCAGGTAGCACCCATGGCTGTGCAGGTTTAGTGACCTAAGTCCCATTCCTGGAATTCATCTAAAGCTGGAAAGAGGAATCTGACTTCAAAAAGTTGTTCTTGACCTCCACAAATGCACTAGGGTACACAGACCACTCCCACGTATGTATACATACACATAAACAAGCATATAAACAACCCAGTTAAAAACTAGACATGGAAATAAACAGATCATTCTCAAAAGATAAAATACATACAGCTAAGATTTTTTTTTTAATGTTCCATAGCCTTAGCTATCAAGAAAATGCAAATTAAAGCTACTCTGTAATGTCATCTGGCCCCGGGCAGAATCTAATATAAAGCAAAACCAAAACAAAACAAAATACCACACAATGACAACAAATGTTAGTGTGGATATGGGGGAAAGCAACATTATTCACTCCAGGAAAAAGTGCAAACTCAATGGAAGTCAGTGTAGAGTTTCCTCAAAATGTTGAAAATTGATTCACCACAAGACCCAAAATTCTTACTCTTGAGGGGAACATACTCAAAAGACTTTACATCTTAATACTGAGATATCTGTTCATCTCTATGTTCATTGGTTCTCTGTTTACAACAACCAGGAAATGGAAACAGTTTAGGTGTCCATCAGGTAATGATGGGTAATGAAAGTGCCGTGCGTTTACAAAAGGGATTATTACTCAACTATAAAAAAATAAAATTATGAAATTTACAAGTAAATGGGTGGAGTTGGTAACCAGGCCCTGAAAATAGATGGCACATGTTCTCTCTCTTTTGTAGATGTTAACTTTGGATCTTCAGATATTTGTTCTCTGTTTGGAATACCATTGAGATCAGTAAATTAGCTAGTGACAATGGAATGGGCTTTCAAGGGAAGAGAGAGAGAGTACAATGGCTGGAATGATTAAAGGGGAATAATGGCACAGGAAGAGTGAAGTGGGGGTGTAGGGACAGAGTAGGGGAGGGAAAATGGGGAAGGATGATTAACACAAACCTCTTATTAAAAGTCATTAGAAATCTATCTTCCTAAGACAGTTAAGTACACATGAAGACAAATACTTTAAGTGTACTTACTCTATATCAGGGCAATAATGCTATAACTAGACACCACAGGCTGACAAAGAAACAGCCCAGTGGCAGGAATGGGTTACTGTTATCCGATGTGTTGACCACTGAGGTCTTATACACTCTTAAATATCATAGGGTGTAGTGGATTTCTGTTCTCCCTATGACCTTGTGGAATAGCCCCTTGAGATGTAGCAGGTAAGTGTTCTACCTATAACCTTGAAGTGCCTGCCCCTAGGGTATGGTCTTGAGGTTACCCTTAAGACCTGAGACACATGTACCACCCTTTTCTCTCCCTTGTGGGCTTGGCTGGTGCAGACTGACTCAGGCAGCAGAAGAGTGTAGGACAGTACCTCAGCCTTCCAGGAGGACCCAGCTACAATTCTTCTGTTCCTGTGGAGTGAGTTTTCTTTTCTAATAACTTCCATTTACCCTTTAAGCAGACTCCCATGGATTTCTTGCTTTAAGAAAGTATTGCCAATATTCTTGATTACCAACCAGAACTTGTTGGAAACATCCTATTGCTCTTCCACAGTGTCTCTAAGCCTTAGATGTAGAGGTAATATTATTGATGTCTCAGTTGGGGACTGGTATCCTCAAATCAGCTGTTCTTTGCATTTTGACCAATTCTGGATTTCTATAGTAGGCTTTGCCTGCTATTAAAACCAACAAACAAGCAAAAATACAACAAACAAACAAACAAAAAACAGCTTCTGTGATGAAGGGTGTGAGCTACACTTACCTGGGAGCATAAGCATAGGTATTTCAAACATAGTTAAAAGTTATGCTGATTTAGGAAAATGGTAATAGTGGCGTCTTTCCTAAGTAGGGCACATGACCTTACCAGCCACTGGAAGTTTGCTATGCTGACAGTAGCAAGCATGAATTCCCTACTACTGAGCAAGCGTGGAGGCAAATTAGGTAGCTCTTAGTTCTTGGCTACCCTCAAGATAAGAGTGCTGCTGTTGCTTTCCAGGGCATAGCTAGGCAGGACATTTAGAGTTTTACCTTAGAGCTCTAGTAGACAATAAATGACAATGGCAATAGCTTATATTGTTTTGGGAATCTCTTGACTGCCTGACTTCCAGCTTAAAGGAAGGTATCCCATGATTTGAACTGTGGAAGAGGGGACAGAAAGATTGCAAAAGCTAGAGGAGCAGGCTGTCTGCCGTAAGGGCTAACAACTTGAAATCTTAATAATGTGGTTGCCTAAAAAATATCTGCACAATGATACCACCTGCTGATACCAAACATGGATGTGGGAAATTTCACCAAGTCCCACCTCTAGATGAAGAGTCACAGCCACTTAATTGGTGGAAAAAGAGGAAGAATCAGTCTTCTCCAGGGACAAGCCCAATAATAGGTCAAGCAATCCCAAGTGGTCATCACTAAACATATTAATATATGAGCAACACATTTAGGCATGAAATATATAATGAAATGTATAAGTAGAAAAACAAGTAAGTAAAAAATAAGTGAAAATAAGTCTTGAAGTTGAGGGAGTGGGGAGGAAGTGGAAGGGGCACAGTATGTAAGGAAACAGTATAAACACAGCACTTATGTACTGAATCATCAAAAGATGTTAAATATGAAAATAAGGGGAAAAATTTTAAAGACACTATTTCTGAAGAAACCATATAACTGACTCACAGAACATTACAAAATCAAGCTGATAAGGACATGGCAGCTTCATCATAACTAGTTAGATTTTTTTTATAATACTGGAAGGAGCTATGCACGCTACTAGAGGAGAAAAGTAATCATCTCTCTTATCCAGCTGTGAACTCTACTATCTACAATAATGACTGGTCTGGCTTACATGCCTAATGATGCAGTAGTTGCACAAATGTCATGGAGGTTACCGATCCACTAACCAACTCAATTCTGGTTTCACATTTGTCTTGCTCCACAAAATGAAACCCACTTCTGACACTGTTACTGGGGCCATAACCCTATGGCTATGGAGGGCAGAGACCATACTGGTAGTATCCTACCAGACAGACACAGTATTCAACTTATTCTTAATCATTTGTTAGTATAGTCTCAAATTAGCATGCCTCTCATTCTTATCAGTCAAGCTTCTTTTTGCAATAGATGGTGATTAACACAGAGAGCTACAGTTCATCAAGGTGTAAAGAATGAGAGACTGTAGAATGTTAAGTCCCAAAATTAGAAATCTGCATCATACTCATTCCTCCCATAGCTGGGAGATGATTGGGGATGAGTGGAGGAAAGATTGCAAGAGCCGAAGGTCGTGGATGTCTACCAGGAAACTGTTTTCTAGACACAACAGGATAGTTGCACATAAGAAATCACAGTAATTGTGACAATACAGAGAAGTCTTTTGCAAAAGCAAGCTAAATAAAATTACAGCATGGAGAGGGTGATGGTCAAAAGTCCTACCCCTCAGATGAGTACTTATTTGCAGTTGGTAACTCCCAGGAAAGAAAGAGTCGGTTTTATTAATGGTGCAGCCCTGGCAGGTAAACCCTGTAGCAGTGGATGGCCACATATCCAGGAGTATATAGGCAGCATGTTAGACTTAATGCTTGTTTTGGAAAGAGGACACAAAATTGGGGAGGTAAGAAAGGGGTTAGATCTAGAAGGAGTTGTGGGATATGGATAAATAAAATCCAAATATGTTGTATAAAATTCTCAAAAATCTAGTAAAGAAAAGAAAAATATGAAAAATTTTCCTCCCTTAAGAAACTACATAGTACTTAGTGCATATTTAAGGAATAAGAATGTACATTAAGCAAGACTTAGTGGCACACACTTTTAATATTAGCGCTCAGAGGACAGAGGTAGGTAAATCTCTGTGAGTTTGAGTCCACCCTTGTCTACATAAGGGGTCCAGGCCAGCCAGGGCTACGTAGTGAGACCCTGTGTCAAAAATCAACAAATATTCAAAGAGTACATGTTGATAGAAAGGAAGAAAGAGCTCACAGATATATGAGTATAAGTTTATAAATATGCTTGTTTGTGTATTTGACTTTATTTCCTCAAGGAAATGAAGGCTCATAAAGAGATTACTAGGCACTTGATTCAGCTCATTAATTGTCAGTCATTATTGTGATTTAAAAAATACATGGAACAGCATAAAGAACTTCTATTTTTTTCTATCCCAGAAATGCACAAAGTTCTTTTATTGTTTTATTTGGGGGGGGGGGTGTTTGTTTCTTTTTCTTTTTCTTTTTCTTTTTTTTTTTTTTTTTGTAGCCAATACCTGTTTGTGTATTTCTCAAGTTTGCTATCACAATCCATTGGGCAAACACATTAAAGATAGCCTCAACTACTTAAAATGTGTCAGTATCACATTAAAACAATGAAAGCTTACCACTTCCCCTTGGTCTCATTTGACCAAGAATGAGCCCCATTATAAATCCTCTATTTCTCTTCCTGTTCTTCCAATCTGTAGTCTGGGGGGATTAGCTTATCTGTATTCTGTCCTTGTGTCTTGGGTCTGTTCTTATTGCCTGTGTCTCTCTAGCAGATGGCTTTGCTCTGTCTTCATTGAACACCACAAAATGCCTCACATCAGGAAGGAATGAGGCACTTTATAGAAATCTTTAACAGAATTTTTAAAAGGGATTAAGTTACTGGCTCTGACTGACCCCAACTGACAGAGAGAACAAACACTATTGCAAACATACCATTATTAAACTATAGCCCCATGTTGACTTCAATATTTATGGCAGATGTCTGTTATATGAAGCTTCTTTCAACCCTTTGGCTGATTTCAGTAAATGATTACCATAGCACACATTCGTACACATATATTGCCCCCAGTCAGTGGCATGGAAGAATACATAATTTAAGATTAAAGCTATGCAATGGCATAGATTGTAAAAACTGACTACATGGGAAATCCAAGTCAAATTAGGTTGGTTGTGCCATCATTTTTCTAAAGGTAGGTTAAACAAACAGGCTGAATACCCAGCAGTATATCAGATCAAGTATTACATACTCAAGGTGTATTGTTAACCCAGCTATGAGGTCCAGCAAGTTTAAGTCTCTTAAAATGTAAAAGATATTTTTGTAAAAATGTATCAGCACACCAACAAAACATATCTAACTTCTCTTAATTCTTAATGAGGAATTGCAGTCAAATGGGAAACTCCTCTAGGTGCCTGTTTTTGAAGGGAGAACATTTGGATCTGTCAGTTTGAAAGGCTCCAGTTATGCATAACCCAAATAGCAACCTCTAGATCAGATCTGTGTGTGAAAGAAATTTCAGGCTACTTGACAAGGCCTTGTTGAATTCTATGTCACCAACTAAAGTAAAAGCTACATCTGTGTGTAGACCCTGGAAATTCTACTTGCTCCTTCTCATATATTAGAAGTTTACTTTTGTAATGTTACTTTTCTTTTCTTAAACAATTTCTATTTAACTGTTTCTTCTGTTTGTGAGAATAGCTTGCTTGATTTTTTTTGTTTTTTTTTGTTTGTTTGTTTTGTTTTGTTTTGTTTTTTTGTTTCTCGAGACAGGGTTTCTCTGTGTAGTTTTGGTGCTAGCCTTGAATTCACAGAGATCCGCCTGACTGCCTCAGGAGTGCTGGGATTAAAGGCGTGAGCCACCACCACCTGGTAACAATAGCTTTCTTATTTAGGAAAAGTAAAAGAAAAATGAAGTTAGGGGTTGGGGATTTAGCTCAGTGGTAGAGCGCTTGTCTAGTGAGTGCAAGCACAAGGCCCTGGGTTTGATCCTCAGCTCAAAAAAAAATGAAGTTAGTAAATTCTTCACCAATATTCTACTTATAAGACTTTTGGTTTTGACGTTTTATGTAGTATAACATAGAAATCATCTAACTACATTCATTTTCTAAACCAGGATGTATTTGAATGCATGCTTGTCTTCTAGAACCTGCTTCCAAGTGAAAGTTTATTACAGAAACCTTGTTTTCTTCTTTGCTTTATTGTTAGATTGTATGTAGTTGACCATTTTATTTTGGGTGTGCATGCATGTGTGCACACATGTGTTTGTGTGCACTCAAGTGTATGTACACATGAAGACAAAAGTTTGGTGTTAGATATCTTCCTCTATAGAGTTGCTCATTCAACCTGAAGTTCACCATTTTGTCTAAAGTGGGCGACAAGTGCATTCCCAGAACCTACCTTTCTTGGCATTACAACATTACTGCACTGGGGCTACAGAAGTTTGTGTTGCAGCTTCTAGCTCTTATGTGTGTTCTAGGGACCTGAACTCAGGTTTCTCATGCATGTACAGCAAGCACTTTATCCAATAAGCCACCTCTCCAGAACTTTTATTTTTTATATTACCTTTGTGTGTGGTGTATATAAGTATAATAAATATGTGTGTATGTGTATGAGAGATTACAGATACATGTGTACCATGGTGCATGTTGTGGAGATCATGGCAACTTAGGTGTTAGTACTCATCCATATATGAAAAATAAATAACATTTTTTTAAATGGGAGGATAGAGTACCAAATTACATCTATAAGTAAACAGAAAGTGGGCAGCACTGGCAGATTTGAGAAATTAACAACAAAGACAGGCACAAGAGCTGGAGCATTGCTTAGTGGATGAAAGGTTTACCCTGAAATAAAGGCAACCAATTTCAGATCGCCAGAACCCATGTAAATGTCAGGTGAGCATTCTGAATGCTTCCATTCCAGTCTTGGAAGGAAGATTTAGGGCATTCACCGGTAGAAGCTGGATAGCAGCAATAGCTGTGTTAGTGAGCTCTAAGTTCCATCTAGAGACCTTGTCTTAGAGGAGTAAGTTGGACAGTGACAGAACAGAATACACAATGTCCTTCAATGATTCTGCACATGTTCACTCCACACATATATGTGCATTCACTATACTTACCCAAAGTATGTGTAGCTACATGCAAAGAGTGCTTGTAAATTTTATTTCTTATGATGTGTAACTTAATTGTACACACACACACACACACACACACACACACACACAATCACCATCACTCAGAATGTGAGTCATACACACAATCACTAGCACCCAGAATGTGAATCACAGAAGAAAAGATTTTTATCTGTGATGGGAAGAGAGACAGTAACTCATTAGGATTCTTAACTGTTGAATTGTGAATCATAGAAAACAAATGCATTAGCCTTGTCTTCCCAAAGTTATATAGTCATTGATGAAACATTCTCTCAGGAAAAAGCAGGAGGCTATAGCTGAGGATACAGTATCAGTGTCTGACATGCAGAAGTCAATTTGTGAGCCACAGATGTAAGAGTACTGTTCCCCATTTAAAGAAAGATGTCCCCAAGTCTACTCTCACAGATCCACATTTCTCAAGACATCTCTTGAATGGGGCAGGGATTTACACTTGTCTGAACTATTTAGAAAATGGAAAATAATATGAATATATATGCCAGAATGATAGAAATAATCAAAGTCATTCTATTTAAATTATCATTTTCTATAGCAAAAATAAAATGTAGGACAATATTTTTAAACATATTATTCTTTAATTTTAATTTTTAAAATTTACCACATACAGCAATGGGTCTCTTTGTGACATTGTCATAAATATATGTATTACATTTTGTTCATATTTATCCTTATATTCCACAGCCCTCCTCTGTCCTTTCAGGCCAATTTTTATTTTCTCTTCAAACTGTTGGTGAGAGTATAAACTGGTGAAGCTGCTATGGAAACCACTATAGAGGCTCCATAAATGCCCAAAATGGAACGATTATAGGTCCCAGCAATATCACTCTTGGGTATGTATCTGAAGGACTCTGTATGTACATGCCACAAGGATCCTCACATCCATGTTTATCACTGCACTCATCATATGGACAAAGAAATGGAGTCAGCCTAGAAATGCAACAATGGATGAGCATATAAAGAAAACATGGAAATTCATATACACAACAGAATTTTATGTAGCTGTAAAATATATGTTGGAAGAATGAATTCCTAATATTTGCAGAAAAAAAACAAATGGAATGGGAGATTATTATGCTAATTGAAACAAGACAGATTCAGAAAGAACACCTCAGGTTTTCTCTCATATGCAGAAATAGAAGTGTCTGTGTGTGTGTGTGTGTGTGTGTGTGTGTGTGTGTGTGTGTCTGTATCTATGCTTGTGTGTGTGTGTAAGGCATGGAAGTAGAACAGCGACCATAATAGAGGAAGAACAACTCTAATGTTGACAAAGATCTATCATTTGTCTATTGATGTATCATCTATAACTGTTACCTATCATTCACTTATTGTCTATAATTTATTACTATCATCTGCCCATCTGCTATACATTTCTAGTGATAAAATAAAAATATTTTAGAAGAAAAGACTAAAAGTATGTGAAAATACATAAAGCTGTACTATGATATACAATTTTATATAATGTGGTTTAACTGAGATAAATACATATTTGTATTTTATCAAGGGCATTTGACCTTTTAGTAAAATTATGAAAGGCAAAATAAAAAATTGACAAAATAACTTTCAGTTTCTCAATTCTCCCTTTCCATGTGTCACACTGAGCTTCTCCACAATTTGTTTCTTTTTAGACACTAACTTTTACTCATTCAAACAGTGGAGAGCAGAATATAGCAGAACTCAGCTTGTGTACTTACTTACTTTGGGGACTAGCTTGGCCCCTATCTTTCCTCAAGGAGGAATATGAATCAGAAGCTATTGTATTGAGCTAATATGTGTATTGGTTGCTTTGTCTTGTTGCTGTGACAGAACACCAGACGAAAAGGAACTGAGGGAAGGTAGGGCTTATTAAGGCTCACATTGTGAAGGTACAGTTCATCATGGAGGGGTAGCCATGATTGTCAGAGCATGAGGAGGCTGCTCTTACTGCATCAGGAAGCAGAAGGAAATGAAGGGTGGTGTTAGGCTTACTTTCTACTTTTTATTCAGACTTGCTCCAAGGGCATGGGAAGCTGTTGCCCATATTGTGCATGAGTGTTTTTACCTCAGTTAATCTGATCCAAGTACTCCCATAAAGGCATGCCCAGATACATATCCACTGTGATTTTCCATCCCATCAGGGAATGGTGAGATGGAAGACTATGTACAGTACCTAGAATACAAACATTACAAGGTAATTTTGATCCCCTCAGAATCATGTAAAGGTAACGGGAGAGAACTGACTCCACAAGGTTGTCCTTGAATGTTCAAACTCATGCGATAACACATGTGCCCAGATGTACCCAGCACACACACACACACACACACACACACACACACACACACACACACCACACACACACACACACACACACACACACACCACACACACACACACACACACACACACACTAATAATAATAATAATAAATAAATAAAAGTTACAAAATAGAAACCCTTCAGTTGAATATTAAGTATCATAATTTTTTAACACTCAAGCATAATACTATAGAATATGAGTAAATAATTCTACTTCAGGTTGGTGCTGGAAGGTTACATAAAACAGTATGTGTCCAAGCACTTAGGACAGCATCTGGTATGTGGCAAGCTCTAATAAATGATATGTGTTAAAAACAGAATTTCTTCTGATCTTT
This sequence comes from Onychomys torridus, assembly GCF_903995425.1. NCBI lineage: Eukaryota > Metazoa > Chordata > Mammalia > Rodentia > Cricetidae > Onychomys > Onychomys torridus. The sequence continues at coordinate 70,182,736 of NC_050453.1, forward strand.
GAAAACTTAAACACATGATTATGTGATGTAAATTATGTTCTGATACATTTTGGACATTATAAGGGAACTAGAAAAAACAAAATACAATAGTAGAACAAACACAAAATTGTAATTATTCCTACTCTATTTTTATTAGGTATCAGAAATACGTCTGTTTAACAAGCAGTAATGGGACTCAGAGAAATGGCTCTGCAGTTAAGAGCATTTGTTGCTCTTGCAGAGGACATCCCTTTGACTCCTGGTACCCATAGTGAGTGGCTCACAACCACCTCTGACTCCAGCTCCAGAAGATCCAATGCCCTCTACTGACTGACCTCTGCAGGCAACTCCAGACACAGACACACGACATGCAAGTAAACAAAATATAAACAAGCTTTCAAAATAACAATGAGTTTACTCCCAGGAAACCATAAGGCTGTTATTGTTTTCTCATGGGAAGGCTAATAGTACTGAGCAATGTGACACTCATGTATGCTCATCTGTGCTGCTCCTGGAAAAGTAAACAAGCAAAGACATTCCATAATTCTGACCAACATAACATAATCTCCTTTTCTAATTCAACAAAATAAAACAAACAAATTGCATCTTGTTTGATGTTGATGTTTATGTGTGGGTCATGCAAATCTCAAAATCTGTAAAACATTATTTTCCCCTCATAAAAGCATAATGAGAGAGTTTAATTGCTGCTTTGACATTTTAAGACACAGGTCGCACGCATTAATGACACCTGTTAAATTATAGCTGCCAAGAAACTGTTTGTAGCAGAGTCAAACATGACATTCTAACTAACTCTAAGCAGGAGCTATTATTGTGATGGCAAATAATAGTCACTGGGATCAACCCTCTTTGAATTTCTGCACAACAAAAACAGATCAGCTGTCACATGTCCAATCAAGTCCTTTATGTCATCTAATACTATGCTCAGATAGATAGATGTCTCTCTCTCCTTTTATCCAAACAGAAGCAGTTGAATATATTTCTACTATTAGAGTGTGTTTATTTTAGAGAACTGTTTTACTGTAAATAATTTTTTTTTGTTTTGTTTTTCAAGACAGGGTTTCTCTGTAGCTTTGGAGCCTGTCCTGGACTAGCTCTGTAGACCAGGCTGGCCTCAAACTCACAGAGATCCACCTGCCACTGTCTCCTGAGTGCTGGGATTACAGGCGTGCGCCACCACCACAGGGACAAATAACTAATTTTTATTAAGGCTTATATAATTCTACAATGAACTTTTGTCATTTTTATTGATTTTTTCCTCTCTTTCTGCCCCACCCCCACTGGCCTCCTTCTTCCCAATAAGGCCCCACCTATTTCCATATATTCTTTTCTGTGTGATCACTGAATTTGGAGCAAGGCCAACTTACCAGTCATTAACACTATTGAAGAAAATGACCCAGCTCCTCCAACAATTGTTATTTGCCAATAGTCTCTAAAGGCAAGTTGGGCCTTATGGGCCCTTCTTCAATTCATGATTAAATATTGAGGGGCCCAGCTTATACAAGTTCTTGTTATGAGGGCTCAAGGTGCTTGCTTCTTTCTGGTGGTTGTCACAGTAAATAGCAACAGGAAGCATTCTTCATCTCAGTATGTACACAGCAAGGCTTGGTGTCAGGTCATCTATCAACCAAACCTCAGAGAACACTAAGATGCATCAGTGTCATATTAAAGGAGGATCACACTGATGTCCTCTTGACTAAGAATGAGCCCAAATTTGTATTCTGCAGTTCTTTCACTGTGTCTCTCATTTCTCTGTAGTTCCTGCTCACTGGCACATCTGTATCCTGTCTTTGGTGTATGTCTGGTCTCTGTCCTATTGTTTCTCTCTACCAAAAAACTTTGCTCAACATTTATTGAACAGCAGAGAAAGCATGGCGTGGAAAAGGAGTGATGGATTCTCTACAGGACTTTGTAACAGAGTTTACAATCCACCCAATTGGCTTACCATAGCATACAGATGTTATCAAACAATATTTATGCAGCTTGCAATGTTTATGGTGGATAATTGTTTTGAGGTTTCATCCACTGTCTTGGCTATTTTCAGCAAATGGTTACCATAACATACATGCTCCGTGCGCACACGCACACACACACACACACACACACACACACACACACACACACACACACGCTATTCTGACTCAGTAGCATGGAAGACAACATAACAAGAGTAAAGCTATTCATTTAGCTTAGGTTGTAACAGCTGATGGCATGGGAGATTCTAAGCAAGTAAGATTGGTTACATCGGGTTGTTTGTTTATTTTTTAAGGCAGGGTAAACTTACATGTGCTGAACACACAGTAGAACAGCAGGCTAACTAAGTACATAGTCTTAGATGACCTTTGTTGTGCAGCTTGCCAAAAGTACAGTCTTTTAGGTTTTAAGATAGATTTTTATGAAAATACATCACCACAAGGCTGGAACATAAGCCTGCCATTCTGTTACTGAGGCCAATTTATTTACATTTGCATGCTTTTTAATTCTTCAAAAGCAATTTAAAACTGCTGGCCTGCTGAATTGTTTTACAACACACACACACACACACACAAACACACACACACACACACACTATCTCTATCTATCTATCTATCTGTCTATCTATCTATCTATCTATCTATCTATCTATCTATAGATAGTGTCCTTTAAGAATTTTCCACATGCATACAATGTACTTCAATTATATTTACCCCTCACTCCCCTCCCACTCCCCACAGGTACAGCCTCCTTCCCCTACTCTCCCAACTTCATGTGCTCTTTTGTAATTTATTAGATCTCATGGAGTCCAATTTGTACTATTTATAAACTCAGGGTCTTGGCCCATCCACTGGAGCATAGTTGAACTACCAGGGCCCATAACCCAGAAATAAAGCTGGCTCTCCCTCTCACAGATGCCATCAACTGCCACTAGTTCCTGTTAGGAGGAGACTGCACAAGCGCCTCCTTTGTCCATGCTGGAATGTTAAGTAGCTTGATTTAGTTAACTAGCACAAGTGTTGTGCAAACATAGATAGCCACTGTAAATGCATGAGTACCAGGGTCCCATCATGCCTAGAAGACATTGTTTTGCTCTGGTCCTGCTCAACTTCTGGCCTTTACTATCATTCCATCTCCTTTTCTACAGTGTCCCTTAGGTACTGATGAGGAAGGGAGTATTACAGATGTCCCATCTGTGGCAGAATAGGCCACTGGCATTTACTCTCTGTACCTGGATCAGTTGTGAGTTTCACTCTCAACCTCAAAACAACTTTTCTGATGGAACCTGACAGCTGCACTCACCTATGTGTATAGATATGGGGAGGCAGTTGGATATCGTGTTGATTTTTTGAAACAATAGTAGTAGGTTCATCCCTGAGACTTGTGAGCTTATCAATTTTTTTTTAAACCAGGCATGTTTTTTTCTTCTCCTGTGGACTGAACATTAAATCAAACATGAAATCAGTTGGGGGAGAGGCTCAAGTATGGAAAGGGAAAGAAGAGTATGACAGTAGATAGGTTAGGGGAGAAAAAAACTAATACTAAGGAGGTTTGAAAAATCCCTATTAAAACAGCAATTGTATAAGACTCTCATATAAAAGTTTAAGAGAGCCGGGGTGGTGGTGGCACATGCCTTTAATCCCAGCACTCGGGAGGCAGAGCCAGGCGGATCTCTGTGAGTTCCAGGCCAGCCTGGGCTACCAAGTGAGTTCCAGGAAAGGTGCAAAGCTACACAGAAAAACCGTGTTTCGAAAAACAAACAAACAAAGTTTAAGAGAATTTATCCTACACGGGAGATAATTTTTCTGTTAGAAGCTCTATGTTGACAAATACAAAGCCCAGTGTCATGTGTAGGATATTCCCCATTGAGAGGTCAGTTAGACACGCTCCAGACATCTCCAAAGCAGTATAGGATATTGCCCCCACTCTTGGTTCCCCACAAGAACTTGATGATAGAACCCAATTGCTGAAGGCAGCCACATGTTTTGGTCTAGGACATAAAGAAATCAAGGTGGTACTGACTAGCAGGTTTCTTCCATGACGGCTGTCTCTCATGGTATGGAAGGTTCTGTAGGTTTTTGGGGGAGGCGAAGTCATGAACAGTGTCATTCAGCTGTGAACCCTATAAGCTGTAATAATGACTGCAGTGGCAAAGTTAAATTGTTCTATTGTGTTTAATATTATGCTTTATACATATTTAATGAGATGAAAATAGTAGTTGATATTTCTTTAAACAAAAGCACAATGCTCTAAGTGTTGACCTCAACTTTGGTTCTGTTGACTTTTGTGGCCATCTGTCTGGTTTCCTTTATTCTTTGTCCAAGCCTATGACTACAGTAAACTACTTGAGCCTGATGCCTTCCACACTCCACCAGGTAGTGTAGATCTGTCTAAACATTAACATCACTGACTTAGTCTAGGATTTTGTAAACTATTTCCTAACATGTCATTTGAACCATGAATAAAAGTCTTAAAATTGACACTACTTTTGGAAGTGGAAACAAAGGTGTTACCTGCTAATATGTGGTTAAGCTGAGATCAGAAATGAATGTTTGATATTTTTCATGTTCTTATTGGTTTAAAAAAATCTATGTCAGATGCTCATCTACAGAGCACCAAAGTGATAAAAACTTTCCAATAGGAATGACAGCTAGAGCTAACATCAGAGACACTCTGTCAGCACTCTATAATTTCAACCTTAGTCAGCCATGATAAGAAACATGAAGTGAAGGGCAACAGGCAACTGAGGCTGAATAATGGTGTCATGTAAAGAACCCATGGGGTGATATTTCAACATGACAGGCAAATTGAAGAACTTGATTGATATCCTTTACAAAACATTGTGAGTAAAAAACACTAGACACTCCTGTTTCACAAACATGCCAAAATTGGTAAACCATATTCCTCAAAAAAAAAATGCTTTTCAGAACATGATTCTGAAATTCTCATTCTATACTTAAAAAATTTGTTGGGGGGGGCATACAAGTGTGTTGGTACGTGTGTGGGAGGGTCATGTATGGTTGTGTGGGTATGCACATTGTGTGGTGGCCAGAGGACAATTTCCAATGTTTTCTTGAGGAACATCTTCCAGGTCCTTGTCCTTTGGGTGGAAGAATCTCATTGGCTTAAAGCTCAACAACTAAGTGAAACAGAATGATTCTAGAGTCCCAAGGATTCGGCTGTCTCAACCTTCCTGGTACTTAAATGACAAAATCAACACTACAGCCATCAAACTTAGGTATTCATGCTTACATTGCAAGAAATTTAACAAGTGAGCTATCTCTAGTCCCTGCTACACATTTTGTGTAAACCTAACACTAGAAAGAAAATTTGTTCACATTAGACTGGTTTACTACACCGTTAAGTGTGAAGTCATTGGTACCATATTTATAGAGTATAGTTGTTGACTTTATATTCATTGCCTTCTAAAAGTGAAAACCACCACTCTTCCTTCTCCTGCCTTTTCTTTGGGGTTTTCTGTTTGTCCTTTTGTTTTGATATGGTGTCTCCCTATGTAGGACAGCCTTGGCTGTCCTGGAACTCCCTATGTAGACCAGGCTGGCCTCACACTCACAGAGGCCTGTCTCTGCCTTCCCACTGCTAAAATTAAAAGCATGTGGACCCATTATTTCTTAAACCCAATACAGGATAACAGGTATGTAGGTTTGTTTATTATACCTAAGTACTTGACTCTTGAATTAAATATTGAGTGAAAAATTTTCTTCCCTTTCAGAAATGTTTCCTTTTAAAGAGAATGTTTGATTGGTTAACTCAGTCTTCAAAAACAATCAAGCCTTCTCTTCACAAGGCACAGAAGATTCTGACAAGCTGGAGACTGAGGCACCTGTCTGAAATTGCTACTGTAATAAAATCTGCAATCAAGCCAAAATTACAATGAACATGTGTTTGTCTAGATATAGCTTGCATTCCTCAGCACTTACCTACAGACTCTGAGGCTATTCTGAGGAAAGCAGCTTCTGAGTAATTTCTCAGACTAGATGATCCTTTGTATGTGTTCATTTACAGAAACCTAAATATAATTGTTTTCAAAGTGAAAATAACACAGAAAGAATGCTACTAACCTGGATGTATATGTGGCCATAGACTGGTCATCATTATTATATCATTACTGTTATTCTTACTATGTTATATGACAGGCATTTGATATGCAATAATTACAAAAGCAAAAGATCACTTCATAGCCTAGAAAATCCATACTCTGTATCTGTCTCTGTCTGTCCCTCTCCCCACTCATGAGTGTGTGTGTGTGTGTGTGTGTGTGTGTGTGTGTGTGTGTGTGTGTGTTTCTTCTCTGGCTGACACCAGGCTTCAGCATTTCCTCATTCTAGAATGAGACACATAGATGGATTCCAGTTCCCTGGGCTGCTTTGTATCTTAGTCTAACAGCCAACAAGGAAGGACAAACATGTTTCTTCAGAATACCTACATCCCCACCAGGCCAGTGATAAATATGCATACCTATCATACCCACTTATATCACCCCCCCCCCAGACCTCTGGCTTTGTAAACATCAGTGGTAGCAGCAGTAGCATGGGTATCTATTTGCTAAATAGTCTGCCATAATGATTTTGTTTTTAATTTCATATTAACTCTACCAAAAGTAACATGGGAGTCCAATAGCATTTGAATATGTGGAACACACTTGGGAAATTATAGATTAAAAACAATAGTTGTCTCTCTCACTTGTATGACTAATGTCATATGCAATTCAGTGTTTGGATTGAGTGTGTGTGGAGATTTTGTACATTTAAAACTTAACACAGCAGCAGTGCAGGCTAACACCAGAACATCTACAATATAGTTTTATCTTCACATTTGCCTACTGAAGGTTTTTCTCCATTTTCCTGTGTTTGTTGTGACTTACATATATGTGCATATATGTTTCTATGTATGTGAGCACACAGGTGCATGCATATTTGGACGCCAGGTATTGATCAGAAGTCTCCTACAGTTTTCCTCCTTATCCAGTGAGGCAGACAAGGTTAATCAAACCCAGAGCTTCCCTTCCCCTCATCTAGTATACTCTTCCATCCCGCTGCTGCAGCTTTCATTTCCTGATATTAGAACAAACTCCTTTGGGCTTCCAAACTAGTTTGGAGACCAACAGTTATCCATGAATCCTCCAGGCCTCAGCACCAGACTAGGACTGAGCAACCACCAGACTTCCCCTCCTTTCTGGTATCAAACAGCCTTTTGGACTATGTAGACCATGCTGTGTAGCCATTCCGATAATTCTCCTTTTAATATCTATGTATTACATTCATCAAATGAGTGAGACAAAAATCTGAGAAAATGAATCACAGAGGCAAAGGTGGTAGAATCAGATTGGAAGGATGTGTTCAAAAGAAGCACAGAAATTGTGGAACCAGGCTTTTGCATCTGGGGAATAGGCAGCCATTCAAGACAGCAAAAGCAAGTGGTTCAATTTTTTTTTTTTTTTTTGTAATTATGCTCAAATTCTTATGTTTAAGTGAAACACCATCTGAACAGAAGCTCATCTTCCTGGAGCGGAGCCTCTTGGCATGCGGCAGTCACTTATTAGAGCCATCACGTTGCTCAATTACACCAAAGCACAGATGTACAAATGAGGCAGTGAGTAGGAGGCTCCACGGAGCATACCCAGGGAGCCAGTTCTTTCCAGGAAATTGTTTTTTCTCTTATTTCTTCCGCTACCTTTCTCTCTTCTTTCCTGTCCCTTTGGCTCCCTCCCCTCCTTTCTCAGTCTCTCCAGAGGGTACATAAGAACTATCAACTATTTATTCTTGGTAGTTTACACATTTGTAAATCACCATTTTTACAAAGATAGGATATTTCACCAAGTCCCACACTGGAGTGATTGATAACTGCCATTTGTGTAATTAGTCACTATAATTACATGTGTAAATGATGCTGAAATGGAGCCCTTGTTAATCACATTTTGTTCAACAGGAAATAAGTTCACTATCTTTGGGGGCTTAGATAATGAGGAATGTGGGGCAGGAGCTGAAGTGTAAATAAAAGCACTCAGCAACAGATCACAAGTGTGTTCCTTCGGTACACTCAATCTACTCAATCCCATTCCAGAAATGACTATGTTTCCCTAACACTAAAGCACAGTTAGTTCATCTTTGCAAAAGATACTCAGGTGAGCTACAGAAGCTTGTCAGTTTTGTCCTTTTCTGGAAGATGGCTTGGGAAGCCCACAACCTCTGCCTGCCTCCTTTATTAATAGCTACTAAAGAATAGGAAAACTCCTGGATATTGAAGTAGTATCCATGGAAGAACTAAGTCCACAATGATCACCATATCAAAACACCCGAAGATCCCTGTCCAAAAATTATTGCAGGGAGGATCTCATTAAGGTACCAAGACATCATAAATGGGAATGGAAAAGGAGGAAAGGAAAAAGGTCTCCACTCTCTGATTACTTGTAATATGATCTCTACCTCTCTCACATTTGATATGTCCATATATTGGGTTATCATCCACATAACTGCAGTTCCAGACTCCAAGCCTCCAATCTTCAGCCAATAATGAAAGTCAAAAGTGTGCTATCACTGTGATTTACTAGATTTGCAAAGGACCTCAGAACCAATGCAATCAACACCAAGGACAATTTTGTTACCAGATTCGAACTCAGTCTCTCTCTTAAGAGATTGTTCCTTTGGGGTGTTATATATCCTGGACTGACATTAATCAATGTGGCGGAGAAGAATCATGTACTTCTGCCCTTTGGGCATCTACCACCACCTCACGGATTATAGCTGTGCACCACCTCTTCTCATTTACATAGTGGTGGCTGTGGATCCAGGGCCTGGTTCACACTACTCAAGCATTCTCCTCACTGAACTATATCCACAGACCCCATTTTGCCCTTTCTTTTTGAAAATGCCATATAGATGCTATTTATGAAATGTTTATGTATAATACATAATATTTGGAGTTTAGATTCTTGCACTTAGCATTAGGCATTAGGCACACATGCTCCTTTGTGTACTTTTTGTATGTTGGGCATTGACTTATTTTTCTACGGACTACTGTTATATTATATAATGGTTCATCCATTATCTATTTGAAGGATATGTGGATTCACTCCTAGTTTGGGGTGGTTTGTAATATAATTTCTATAAATATTGGAATGCAAAAATTAGTCACATGACTTAGACATTTGTAAAACCAAAAAATAAAAAAATGAATATTTGTCTTTAGGTAGTAACAGAGACCACCAATCTATTTTATGTATCTCATGTTCTAGCTTCACCCAAAATGCCTACATAATATTCAAGCTACAAATTTCACCATGCCAATAGCAAAGTTATCTAATTGTGCTTTAAAAAATCCAGCCAATGTTAATCTGCCCAAATAAACCACATACTGCCACCTTCTTAAATCACCATGAGCATCCACCACAGCACCACCCAAAGATAGGATCAGCAATAGATTACCTGGTGTTAATAGGATGACAGACATGGTGATGAGTGAGCATACTACCAAGATCACCAGCAGGGCGATGGCAATTCCCTTCCAGTTTCTCTGTGGAGGACTGTTACTTCCCAGTTCCTATAGAAACAGAAAAAGGAGTTTCATGATTATACTTGCTTTAGGAGAAATACATCCATAAAGGAAAGATTCATCATGGGTACAATCACAGTTTGAAAGCTGATTATAATCAGTTTTCTCTTCAGTAACTTCTTTAATTATTCAATGGATATCTTTTGGGGTAGGTGGTAAATCTCCTTTCCTTAGCAACGAAAGTACCAGAGCTTTATATCCAATGTCTTGGTTAGATAGAGCTCCAGTGCTTTAACTGTGGGCAGACGACTGTGTAAAGGGGCTGCAAACAACAATGTTAACATTCAATTGCCATCACTATAATTGAAGATACCACGAAGAATTAAGTACACGTTTATTCTCAAAGCATTGTCAACTGCTGTTTTAAATGTATGAGGGAAAAGATTGAAAACAAGAAAATGACACAAAATGTTCTTAACCATCAAACAGTATACATTTGTTGATGTAGCCAGTTATTTCAAACAGATTTTCCACCAACCATTAAAAACAAACAAAATCTACTAGCTAAATTAAATAAGTTCTTCTGTATCAATGGTTAAAAATATTCTTTCACTGGGCAATATGCAGATATTGGCAAGGAGATCAGATTGATGGGAAAGTGTAAGCTCGAACAGCTCTTAAAATGTGCATAGTTGAGATATTCATTCTCCAATTGTCCTATGTTCTACCCTGCTGCCTAGAAATGTAAATGCTTAAGTCCAGAACACACAAGATTGAAATGAATAGCAGCTTTTCATTGAAATAATTTTATCCAATGTGTAACTTGAATCTGGAGAGTGGCTTGGGTCTTAAGAGCAATTAATGCTCTATCAGAGGACTACAGTTCTGTTCCCAGCACCTACATTAGATAGTTCACAACCATCTATAACTTCAACTCCAGGGTCTTCATTGTTCTCATCTGGTCTTTGAAGAGACCTGCACATTTAGGCACATACTCACATGCACATTCTCTCTGTCTCTGTCTCTGTCTCTGTCTCTCTCTCTCACACACACATATATACACACACTAAAATAAAGTCTTAAAAATACCACACTGATACTCATAGTGTGATTATAGCATTGAGTTCAGTCATAAACACACTCAATGTTACCACCTGAAACAAGGAAAATTCAGTTCATAGGAGACGGTGTATGGTGAGTTGTTTTCCTTCTCAAAGCAGACATCCTAACAATAGTAAATTCATCTTCATGACAAGGAAAAATTACAATGACTTTCCATACACCAATTTTCAACTTTTGCTTGTTTTCTTTTTGTGTGTGACTGTTTTGCTTATATTTGTGATGTGTGTGTGTGGTGAATGTTCCTACATGTGAATGCATGTTCAGAGGACAAAGAAGGTCAGAAGTCCACTCTATTACTCCTCCTCTTATTAGCTTTAGATGGGATTTCTCACTTAACTTGATATTGGCCATTTTTTTTTTTTTTTTTTTTTTTTTTTTTTTTTTTTTTGCTAAGCTGGTGGCCACAAGCTCCAGTATCCTCTTATCTGTCTCCCACTTCACAGGTGTTAGAGGCATGTATACTCACATCCCGCTTTCACAAGGGTGCTGGGAATCTGAACTCAGGACCTCATGACTGTGCACCCAGTTCTCATACCCACAAGCCCCCTCCTTAAACTTTTTTGGCCTTAAACTATGTCTATTTTCTTAGTCCTCTTTTTTCTCTTATACTTGTGAGAATTTCTATCAATTTTCTACCACATCAATCAAGGGGGTACTTCACTACATCTTCCATTTTACTAGTTAACACGAACAGTAGATTATAACAGCTCACAGTCTCTTCTCTGGAATGTAGTATTCCCATAGGCTTTTCAAGGTTGTCATCTACTACAGCCGTTTTCAACCTGTAGGTTGAGACCCCCTCAGGGATCATATATCAGATATTCTACATATCAGACAATGACATTACAATTCCTAACAGTAGAAAATTACAGTTAAGAAGTAGCAATGAAAAAAAATATGGTTTGGGGTCACCAAGACATGAGGAACTGTATTAAAGGCCTGTAGCATAAGAAGGTTGAGAACCACTGATCTACTGGAAGAGGTATATGTGATGATGGGTAATTCTCTGTGGTAATGCTGATATGCTCCTCAGAAGCCAGTGACAGGTAATCACTAGTATGGTCAAAACAAGTAAATGTTCTGCAAGTTACTAAATACTTGATCTCAAGGACCAACAGATAAATTTGGAGAGATGATTCAGTCAGTAAAATATTTCCTTTGAATCATGAAGGTTGAAGACTTGTACTTGATTCAGAGTACCCTTGTAATAAAAGAAGCTAGGTGGAGTGCTATACATAATTTCAGTTCTTGGAATGGAGGTGGAGACAGGAGGATTCCTGGGGCTTGCTCACCATCTGGTCTGGCTAAATCATTGAATCACAGGCCAGCAAGAGATTCTGCCTCAAGGAAAAAGGTGAACATCATACTTCATATTTAGTAGTGACAATAGATGTTTACCTGTGACCTGTTCACACATGTACACACACATGGAAATGCACCTGCACACACACCCATGTACACACACAAAAAGAAATTTAAAAAAGTGTATTCTTTAACCACATATATAAGTAAAAATGGGAGACTTTTTTTTAAATATCAGTATTCCTGCTTAAAAAGATATACTAATACTTGATGCTTAAAGTCTGAGTATTTATCTCACTGATTCTTCAGTCTGTTTCTGAACAGTCACCAGCTGTCCCAAAATGAAACTCCTTGCCTTTTATGTCTTCTCTGTATTTACTTTAGTGCTTTAATAACCTTCCTACGTATTTAATTCTTCAAGTACAAACATGAGGTTTCCTAAAATCCAACCCATAAAACTCCAAATTATTTCCAATGGAGCAACAGATTGTACCAAATCATTCCCTCTTGGGATGCTGAATTTTTAAAATTATCTTTATTTGAATTGTTTCATTCTATTCATGTTGTTCACATTTCCAACTGCAAATAGTTTCAAGGATGATTTGGTCACAAGTGGTCCAGGGACATCTGTACTGAATTGCGTAGGTTTAGCACATTTGAGATTCCTCACATTGAGCATCAAAATTCAGTTTGTTCAAATACATTAATGATAAACTCTGAATCACTAATAATGTGTTGGTATTACATTAGGGAAAGAAATATAAACACTTTCCCCCAGTGCTATTTGACAGGGAGCAAGACTAAATTTGAATTCTCTGCATTCCTTGTGTCTTCCCCTGCCCCTGTCTGTCTGTTCTATGAGTCTAAGTCTGTGCCTGTCTGAAAGTTGCTTTCTGAGTCTGTGTCTGTGTGTATCCTTAGCAAATGGCTTTGCTCTGTCTTTATTGAATAGCACAGAAAGCACCACATGGGGAAAAATGGAATACTTTACAGAAATGGTTGACAAAGTTTTTCAAGGAATTAAGTCACTGACTACAACCAACATCAACTGTCAGAGATAACAAATGGTGTTACAAACATCATTGTTTATCAAGCAATATCTATATGTTACATCCAGCAATCATGGTAGATATTCATTTTCTAAGGTTGCTTTCAACATATATTTTATGTTTCAACCAATGATTGTCCCAACACACCTACAAACACCCATGCAATACTCTCTGCATTTGGGGCATGGAAGAGTACACATCTTAAAACTACAGCCAAGCATTAGCTTGGTTTGTAAGAGCTGATTACATAGGGAATTCAATACAATTAAAGGTGGTTGTTCCACTGTTCTGTTAAAGGCTGGTTAAACAAACAGGCTGAGTACAAAGCAGACCTAAGTCTTATGTAATCTCAAAGTGTATTAACTCATTCAGTAAGGTCCAGCAAAAGTCCCATTTTCTTAGAATTCAAGATATATTTTCATAATAATTTGTTGCTTTACTGAACAATCTGAAAATATCTTTAAAAGTAGCTAAAATAACCAACTCCAGAAAGTTGACCTCTGACTCCCTAACACACAACACACACACACACACACACACACACACACACACACACACACACACACAATGTAATAAAAACAATAAGTAAATGTAAGAAAATTAATTTGAAATTTTCTATATTATTTCATAACAGAAAACAGCATTTAGATGTAGTATTTCATAATGCAACTTCTATGTACTTCAATTCATTTGGGATGTTTGTAAGGTGTAGTTAGAAAGTGTTTACCTACAACTTACTAAAAAAAAAAAAAACTCTCAAAATAAAGAACTCTGATAAATAGCCAAATTTCCAAAAAGACTGCTCTGTATCATTTCACAAAAGGTCTGTACTGATCTTGAGTTCAGCGCTTGAGAGCATTATACATGATGCCCCTGGGAAGACATTAAGATATGATGTGTCCAATGAGCACAGATTGTACTGAAAAGTCTAACAAGTGCCAATATAACACAAGGCTAAATGTAAATAACATAGACGTTATTCTGAGTTTATCATTTGCCACAAACTACACTGTGAGAAATGAGTAATGTTACCAATTTTTTCAACCAGACATGAAGTAATCATTGTGCATAGTCAACATGTACAGAAATAGGCTGGTAGAGTTTATAGAATAGTGTGGAATTCTGAAACCATCACAAAAACAGAATTATAATTAGAAACACTCCTTTTGAAAAGAAAATCTATTGAAAACTAACATTTGCATGTTAAGAAAGTTTAGTGATTTGTGTGGTTCTTTACTTTTTTGAAAGAAAATAATTGACATAATTTATAAGCTAGACTAGACCAATAACAAAAAAGAAATTGGAGTAATATTCAAGGAAATCCCAAAACATACAGGATTAAAGATTTTGAGTGTTTCTTAAAAAATACACTTATTATTGTGTGAGGGTGTGTGTGTGTGTGTGTGTGTGTGTGTGTGTGTGTGTGTTCACAATTGCTCAGGTGTGAAGGTCAGAGAGAAGACGACTTTGGACTTTGTTCTCTGCTTCCACTGTGTGTGTGTGTGTATGTTGGTACACAGATGCCATGGTGTGATTTGTAGGGCAGGGAAGAACCTGCAGGGTCAGTTCTCCCCTTATATCTTGTGTGACCTGGTAGGGGACCTCAGCAGCAAGCACCTTTTCCCACGGAGTGATGTTACCCTCCCATGATTACAGATTGTGTCTGAAACTACTAATTTTGACATTATTTCAAATGTTTTCTAGAATAATAAAGTATTTTTGTGTGTGGCACTGGGAACTGAACTCATAGCTTTGTGTTCCACTGAATAAAATATTCATCCGATTCATCTACTTGTTTTAGTTTTAACTTTACTTTTAGACAGCTTGTGACTAAGCATCCCTGGTCATGAATCTGATCCTCCTGTCTCAGCAACTGTGGTAGTGAGAAACATACACATACACCACTCAGCACAGCTTAAAAAGTATGTTCCTATTTTCTTCATAATATGTCTGAAATAATAGCACAAAAGAAATCCTGAGGGCAAGTGGAATTGCTTAGTAGGTAAAGGCACTTATTGCCAAGCCTGACTTTTTGAGTTCAGTTCCCTAGGACCTGAAAGGAGGAATCAGAGAACATATTCCTGGATGTTATTCTGATTTACATGTATGCACTGTGACACATGTATGCATGCATGCGTAATCTATGCCCTCCACAAACACAAATGCCAATGTAATTAAAAGTTTGATAGTGAAATTTTGAAATCAACTTAAATAAATTAAATTTAATTTTAACATCAAGAGTCAATCAAGTGAAATAATTTACTAATAATTGATAATCAAGTAAGATCCATAACAAAATATGATAACAGATAATTTCTCAAATTTAAATTTCAGTTAATAATCATAGTGGCCAATACCTCTTAAAATTCTCTGGTGCCTCTTGTGCATTCACAATTTCCCTCACTTAACTACTTTGACCAGATAACTCTATGCAATTAGAGTGAATATTTTTTTTAATTATCACATTAGGGGACACGGAAATGGCACAGTCAGTGAATTACATGTGGTGCAGCACGAGGGCCTGCATTAGTTGCCCAGAACCCACATTAAAATGCTAGGCATGTCAGTGTGCCTCTAATGTCAGCACCAGTAACATAAGGACAGAGGATCCCTAGAGCTCACTGGCCAGCAGGGCCAGCTGAATGGATGAGTGGCAGGTTGGGTAGGAGACAGTTTCTCCAAAATAAGGTGGGGAGCATTGGAGAGAGATACTAACATCAACTCCTACCCCCTGCATTCATGTACACACATGTTACACAGACTTTTTTCTTTTTTCTTTGTTTCTCAGTGTGTGTGTTTGTGCACACCTATGTGCCTGTGCCCTCTGAGGGAAGAAGAAGGTGTCTCGTGCATGGATGTAGAGGTACAGGCACCTTTCTCTTCCAACATAGGAAATTATCACATTACACATCTTTTAAAAAATATGCTTATTACAAATAAATACAGTTTGACTGAATAGAGTGAAGCTAATGGCGGCTGCAGCCTTGCCTGGATTTGATGAGAACTGTAGAGTGCCTCAGTGGGTCAAGTCAACAGCTGCAGCCTCAGTCACCTGGACTTTTGTCAGAACTATAGAGTACCTCAGTGTTGCATGGGTAACCTCAGTGCCTTTTGCTGCTATTTGCTTTAAGGTTTTTGTAGAAGTTTGGTTTTCTTTTTCACCAATGCTTAGCTTCTGAAAGAAATGGAAATTGCATCAATTGCCATTTGTCATCCATTCCTCCCCAGTAATCAGAATTGTGGATGGCATGCTTTCATAGTAGGAATACCTTGAAGTTAGAAGGTGTGGTTGTTTGGAAGAAAATGGCTCCTATAGAGAGTGGCACTATTGATTAGGAGTTGTGGATTTGTTGGCGTAGGTGTGGCCTTGTTGGAGGAAGTTACTGCTGGGAAGTGGGGGGTAAAGTCTATACTTTAGCTACACCCAGTGTGACACACAGTTGCTTCTGCCTGTGGATCAAGACGTAGAACTTAGCTCCTTGTCCAGCACCATGTCTGCCTACGTACCACCATGAAGATACCTGGACCAAACCTCAGAAACTGTAAGTCATCAGCCCAGTTAAATGTTTCCCTTTATAGGATTTGCTGTGGTCATGTTGTTTCTTCATGGCAATAGAAGTCCTAACTAAAACAGAAGGGAAACAACAATCATTATCAATACAGTCTATAATGTATTTACATTTTCAATGATATGACTTAAGAGTTTTTTAGATGAGGCTAAGCATCTGTGGTACTTACAGTTCCAAACCACAGCTAAAATTAGCTTCAAAGTAATTAAGATGGAAACAGAGGACTTGGGAGATGACTCAGCCTTTATGAGAGCTTGCTCTTTTTTCATAGGACCTGAGTTCAGTTCCCAGCACCTGTATCAGGCAACAGAAAACTGCCTGTAACTCTAGATCCAGGGATGAGACACCCTCTTCTTGCCTCAGAAAGCACCCATATATACCTAAGCATGTAGGTGCATCTAGGGACAGAGAATTGAAAAAGTAGTCAATTAGGAGCATTGGCCTTGTATACTGAACTTGAAGCCAATAAGCCACAGGAATGAACACTTCAACACTTAAAAAAAAATTTGCTATTTTTATTACTAAATTACATGGCTTTTGAGTGTACTTTGTAGATGACAATATCATGTATCAAAATAGATGATATGAAAATATATTTCAATTAAAAAATAAAAGATTGGCCAGACAATGGTGGCACACACCTTTAATCCCAGCACTCGGGAATCAGAGCCAGGTGGATCTCTGTGAGTTCAAGGCCAGCCTGGGCTACCAAGTGAGTCCCAGGAAAGGTGCAAAGCTACACAGAGAAACCCTGTCTCGAAAAACAAACAAACAAAAAAAAGATTAGACACTCCTGTTGGGGCAAGACCTAGTTCCTTCACAGACATAGCAAGTATGAAAACATCTGCTGAGCACAGTATGGTTTGGGCCTTTGTAAGCTCCTGCAACAACCAGGAGAATGGCTGATCAAGAAAAGAACGAGAAGAAAAACTAAACTTTAAAGAAAAAAAAATGTACACACAGAGAGAGATAAATAGGGTTGGATCTCTTTTGATTTGTGTTGACTCTGACCCTATCATCTCTCAAAAGGGAAGGGCAGCTGAGAATTCACACACTACTCCAGTAAGAAACATCCTCAGCACTGTCCAGGTGGCTCAAAGTTGAAGAGCACTTGCTGCTCGAGCAGAGACCTCAAGGTGGCTCACAGCTGAACCTAACTCCACTCAAGGGTTTCTCTGGCTTTCTCAAGTACTTGTACTCCTACATGTACACACCACACACACACACACACACACACACACACACACACACACACACACGCACAATCTTTAAATGAGGAAAACAGAACCATCATGCTATCAGCTATGCTTTGTCAATTTTCCCATTACTTCATAATAGTTCCTGCCTGTTGCTGCCAGTTCCTCTCTTAAGCCTCTTCTGCGAGCTCCTCTCTGTGCTTGTGATGTCACAGTCCTGTTTCCCTGTGCTTCCCCTTCTTCATTGTCCCATTGTCTCAAGGTTTTGGCATCCCGGGGCCCTTATCCATTTGTTCCCTTACTTCTCTGTATGAACTTAATCTAGAGATTTCATCAATAGTACTTCATAAGTGACTCCATTTTTTTAATTAACTAAATGTATTCTTTGACAATGTCATACGTATATAACATATCTTGCAAACCTTCACCCATAACCTTTCTGATCTCCCTCCCACTACCTACCAACCCTGACTCCCTAAAAGTCCCTTTTTTTTTTCTCATTCATCATTTTTGTTTTGTTTTGTGATCCACTAAGTTTACCCAGGGACATCCATGTGACCACGGGTTTGGAACAGTTCACTGGAAACTGGTAGGCTCACTGTTGGGTAGATAAGTAAAGACAATGATTGTCCCTCACATAGATCCACCAGCCTCCCCCCAACCCATGATTAAGTTAATAAATTTTTTGTCAACTTTGTATATCAATGTCAATGATGCCTAAAACACAAAGAAGAGCAAACTCTAGGAACTCAGAAAGCTAAGGATATTCCTACACTCTCTGAAGGCATAATTTCCTTCCCAGAAGAGCAGCCTTGTGTACCAGTACCAGCAGCTTTCAGTAACGCATGTTTGTTAATATTGTCTGTGAGACCTAGACCTCTCAATTTTCTGCTCCTCTGAGAGTCTCTCATTAACAGACTCATGCTAAATAGATTGTGTAACTTAGTATGAAGTGTTGTTCTCTACCTTTCTAGACCATTGTTTATCACACTTTGGTATGATCCATAAAACAGCACTGTCAGCATTGCCTGAAAGCTTGTTTGAAGTAAATATTATTCAGCTCATCCCAGACTTCCCAAATCCCCAGAACCAGAGCAGGCCCAGCAGAGCTTTCCCTGGGCTCTTCAGAAAAGTCTGGTATGAACTGAAGAAGCATTCTTTGAGGATGGGGCACTAACCAAGGTCACTGCCACCTGTGTATGTACAGCTGCAAATAATTTCTTGCTAGTTCAGCAATCTTTGTTTTGAAAAACCTCCTTAGGTGAGGGGCTTAGAGTGCAGCTCAGTTGGAGAATGAGAGAGTATTTGTCTAGCATTTATGACTCCCTGCATTTTATCCCCAGAACCTCACAAAGTGTATGTGTTGATGTACACCTATAATTCCAGAACTCTGGAAGTAAAAACTGAAGGATCAAGATCATCCTGTGTGATGAGTGAGAGATAAGCCATGGCTACATAAAGCTCTCTTCAATAACAAACCAACCAACCAACAAACCACTACAACAAAAAATAATCTCGATGATTCCTGTGCAAAAGAAAGAATGAAACTTTTCAAGTTAATATGATCTATTTTAGACTCAAAGCAAAGTGATAGCTGTATTGTGGCTTAGTGGTTGCCCATTTAGTACAACTGGATTTTATTCTCCACTCATCAAGTAACTAACTCTGTTCATACATGTTTGCCTGAATCCTTGCCAGCAGAACTATAAACTTAACTAACCATAAGACACAGATCAGGCTGATTCATATTCCGCACATGCTACTTTTAAATGGCATATTTAATTCTAATCTGAGCTCTACCTGGTTAGAGACTATTTCATACTCATCTGATGTAGGAGCATACAAACCAAATGTTCTCTAAGCATCTATACTGAAGCATTTGCTCAGTTTTTCACTTTAAGGATAAAGAACAAATGTTCATGTCAGCAATGTGAAGCCTTTGGGGAGCAGTTAACAACCACATGGGAATTTCACATAAGGTCAGTATGCAGCTGACAGTTCATTTCAGGAACAATTTTGTGCAGTATATAGGATGCTGGGGGGGGGGGGTGCTCCATATTCGACTGAGTAGAGTGTTTGCCCACCATGCAGGAAGTCCTCAGTTCTATCTCAAGCACTGTATAAACAGGGCATGGAAGAAGAGACCTGTAATACCAGAACTTAGGAGTTGGAGGTAAGAGAATAAGAAACTAAAGCTCATTCTCAACTATATAGTGAGATGGAGGCCATGTTGGGCTCCATGAGATCCTGTCTCCAAAAGAAAGAGGAAGAAGAGAGAGAAGAATAGGAAGAAGATTTGGAAGATTGACTCTTTTACAGACTAGGTCAGCAGCACTATATCTCTGGTTTGTTTAGCCATCATATATTGCTAACAGACCAGACAGTAAAATTTAATTATTTTTTTTTAAATGCGTGTACTTTTTGTGTATGTGTTTATCTGAGTGTATGCATGTGCTGCATGCATGTGGGCAACCAGAGAGTCCAGAAGAGGGTGCAGAATCCCTTGGAACTTCAGTTCCAGGCAGTTGTAAGGTGCTTGATGTAGGTGTTGGGAATCCATCTTAGGTCTATGCAGGAAGTGCTCTTAAATTCTGTGCCATTTATTCAGCCCACATATTATATTTTTGAATATAAAAATAATTTTCTGCTGTTTACCAAAAATTTTATAGTGAAGCTGCCTTCATCTTGTCTTTAAAACATAACACAATTTGGGAATCCAGTGTGTCTACCCACATTTATTAAACAATTAAAACAAAAAAATAAACTGTTGTTTTGTTTCACATGTCATATTTACTGTCAAGTTACTTCTAGAATGTATTTCCAAATTCTTTTAAGAATCTGTAAAAAGGAGTGATATGAAGCTCACTTGAACACAGATATTCTATGTTTAATATTCAATATTCCTTATAAAAGATCACAAACCCTGGCAGCTTGGCCTGCCTACCTGTCAGTTCATTAATAATTACTTGTATGAATTATGATAAATCTTTTTTAAGCATCAAACAAGAATAGCTACATGAAGCCCATTTACATCACTGGTTATTATATGATAGAGCCAAGATGTCATGGAATTCACACTTGTTAAAACTCCTTCGTATAACACATGTTGCTCACACACAAAATAGACTTTGTGTTGGGTTCAATTTCTGTGAGCTTTTCACAAAAATAATGTAGTGAAAAGGGTTTGTGAGCTCTTTAGTCTATCAGTTGAAGTTCAGTAACCATATCTGGCTAATTTAAATGAAGGAATAAACTGTATAAGGATTAATGGTCATTAAAGCAGGGAAAAGTAATTCCTTTGAAACAGAGAGTTTTAAGGCTTCTTTAATTCCTCAATAAACTTCTAGATTTTTGAAGTCTATGTTTGATTCAGGCTGTGGTTGAAGTGGATGACTGTGTACACTGACTGGCTTGAAGGAGGATGGAAGGAATGAGGGGTAGGGGTGGTGGGGCAGCAGGAAAGAAAGGAGGAGGCGATGAAGGAGGGAAGGCAAGGACAAGGAGAGGGGGCAGTGAAAGACTGCATATGAGCTTACTGCCTTCAAACAAAAGCACTCTGGGAATATTATCAGTCCATTCATCATGAAAAGAGGGAAATACTTTTTAAATACTCACCTCCATGGAGTATGGTATTAAGTATAAAAGGAATCCAGGGAAGAGAGGTCCCTGGTGGAGTTCACTGTGAAGTGTGCTAAAGATCACATCTGTTCTTGTCCTTCTCCAGTTAAAGAGTCTCAGTCGGGGAGGTGGGATGTGAAAAGTGGATAAATGTCACCCCAGCTGAAGCAGCCCCCATCCCTCCATTGTCTTTTCAAGGTAATGTTTAATGTGTTTCCTTTTCTGCTAGTTAAAGGTTGTGATTGCCCAAGAGTCAAATTAAGATCCCAAACAAAGGTTAAGCAAAATAGGACTGCTCAAGATGGCCAAGGAGCCCTGAAGCTCTGAGCTGAGTTCAAGGCTGGCATTATTAATTTGCTCTTCATAACAGGACTGACCTTTAGATGGTACTAAGAACAAGGGGAGGGGATTTGGCATAAACCTAATCTCATTTTAACTAACTGCTTCTTCTCAACCATCACAGCTTGTATGCAAAGACCTTCCTAGTTGGATCGAATTGGTCTCTCTGCACAGTGCCAAGTCTCAGGAGTCAGAGCCAACAAAAGGCTGTGGGACAGGAAGCTTTCCTCCTTTTCAGTATAACCTGTGACTTTCTCAGGAGTCAAAAGCAATGTCAAAAGAGAACATTTATTTTATAGCTCAAACCTTGTTTCCTAACACATTCACATGCTGAACACCTACCAGGTTAAGTCTGAAACAAATCAGACACAATATACTTTAAAACTAAATATTTCATCCAAAGTTTAAAAATTTCAAAGCTACCTTTTAAAGAGGAGAGTCGGAAACACAGTTACTTTTTCTTTTCTTTTCTTTTTTCTTTCGTTTTTCATAGTTTTGATGCCTGTCCTGTATCTTGCTCTGTAGACCAGGTTGGCCTTGAACTCACAGAGACCCCCCTGGCTCTGCCTCCCAAGAGCTGGGATTAAAGGCATGCACCACCAATGCCTGGCGTCACTTTTTCTTTTAAATTTATGCCTAGAATGTGTATAGGAGACATGTCTGATTCAGTTTTATATGAAGGAATTCAGTACCCTAATGAGGCAGCTAAAGCTAGGGTACCAATTATATATCTTTTCCTCCAAGAGAAAAAACAGAAACCGAAATGAATGAAATGGGGCCGAACAGATACTAAATGTGCTTTTAATTATTTTATTGCTTTTGCTATTAAAATGTTAATCAGCAACATGCAGGTATTTTAAAAGGAAGAAAATTTCAAATTACATTTCTCCTGTACAGATGAGTATTCCATGATCCTGTAACTTCAATTTTGATATGTGTATACATCATCTGTGTGTGGACTGCTCCACTACTCTGATGATCACAGCCAAGCCTAACACATAAACACTGTGCACACACATTATACAATTAGGAACAGAGAAGTTTACACAGGCTTTTATTTAAATCTAGAATAAAATAGTTCTCTGTATGCTTTTCAGAAATTCCAGGGATCAGGAACAATTAAATAAATGCTAGGTGAGTTTTAATTTTTCTTGTAAATATGCAGCACACACCGTTTATGCCCTGCTTAGAGTATTGCTTCTCTAGTTGAAATTATTTGTGTGGGAAGTCAGGCAAGGAGTAGCCTCAAACCAGTCACTGTTTCCATTCATGCATGGAAGAGAGCTTTCCTTTTCCTCATTCTCTATGGATAGAGTAGCCAGAATTCTCAAGTCCCTTAGAATGCCCCCTCTATTCAACAATTTTAAAACAGATCATTCCTCATACATCTTCAGTGGAAAAGTGTCCTTTCACAGGAATTATAAGACCACAGGTTGTTTAAATTAATAGTTTTCCTTCATTTTTTATTTTCTTTTTTTAAATTTTCATATTCCAAGAGAGGAGAACAAATTCTGTCTAATGTCTGCCTGAGGGAGGAGGCACCAGGGAGTTAGGACCCATCTGTTAGGAAAAGATAACAAATTCCAAGATTGTCCCTGCTATAAAATTACCACTACTTTGTCACAAGGGAAACGATTCATTTTGAGTTGATGCTTATTAGCATAACAGCAGCATTTGGAGAAGTTGGTGTTTAATAGCTGATTCATTTCTGTTATAACCTTCTCCATCATAAACATATGAGCATAAAACTTTCCAGTAAATCATTACAATGAATCAATGTACTATTATAGGCCTGGTCACATTTTGTCTTGTCAGTTATAATTTTTACAAGAGGTGTGTGTGTGTGTGTGTGCGCGTATGTATTTGTGTTTCATATAGAGGCCAAAAAATGACATCAACATCACAGTTCTACCACTCTTATTACTTTGAGGCATGGTCTCTCACAGAACCTAAAACTAGGCAGCCTCAGCAGTCCTATCTCTATCTGCCATCTATACACACACACACACACACACACACACACACACACACACACACAAATGGTTCTTCTCTAAAATCAGATACATATTTCTGTCATAGTTCAATCTTATTGTTAATGTGTGTCTATAATACACAATCACCTCTTGGCTATGGACATGAAAACTACTTTCACAAAATGGAGCAATGTTGACCTCCAGACTAGAAGACATCTCCCTCAAGTTTATGCAGCACACCTTGGTGGGGCCTCTTGTCAAATTGAATCTATGAGTCTAGTTCCATGCCTTTCTTCTGTCATAGTCTCTTTCATCAATGCAAATGTGTCAAGCAGGTTCAGGCAGTGCTGAAATATAGACTCATAGTGGGCTTCAATACTTTTATTTCTGATGGTATATTACTTTTGCTATTTTTTCTTAATTTTCTTTCAAACTGTATATGCATGTGCATGTGTGTTTGGGTACCTACAGAGGCCTGAAAATGAGTACCTTAAAGCCGGAGTTATGAGTATTTGTGACCCACCTGACTTATGTACTGGGAAGTGAACTCAGTCCTCTGTGAGAGAAGCAAGTGCTCTTAACATCTGAGCCATCTTTCCAGCTGCTCTTTTGCTGTTTTTCAAGTTATAATTTTTTCACTCTTTATATCTTTGCTTTTATTTGGCTGTCAGAGGAAATCAATGGATTTGGTATTAAGTTATATCTCTATAACCTTACCATGTTCTTTAAGAACAGAGAGAAGTAAACCAGGTGTGGTGGTACATGCCTGTAATTCCAGCACTGGGGAAGTAGAAGCAAGATGACCATCATTAGGTGACAGTACATTTGATGTTAGGGTGGCAAACAAGCAATCATGGAAAAATAAAGGCGAAGAGAGAGAGAGAGGGAGGAGAAGGAAGAAGAAGATGAAGATGGGAGAAGAAAGAGAGAAGAAAAAAAGAGAGAACAGGTTTAGGGGTGACTAGCAGATTCTGAGTTCAGTGCTTGTTTTCTGATGCTCTAAGATAATAACTGAGGCTGGGTACTTTATGAAGAATTTATTTAGTTAAAAGTGCTGAAGGACTGGAGGACCAATAGCATCTTGGCTTCTATGAGTACTTCAGGTTGGCCTAACTTAAGATGGAAATATGGAACAAAATCAAGACGAGGACATGGATTTGTGAGAAAGAATGTAGGTATCCAGGGAAACAGAAGTACCAGTCATGCTTTATAACAACCCAGGTTAATGAAGACAGTCTTTCAAGGGCTCACCCTCACCAGAAAATAATCCATAATTCTTAAAGTCTCCAACACTTCTCAATACCTACACTCATCTTTCATGTTGACAGGAATCAAATACATCCAAACTATAGCAATGACCATGCATGAGCCTTATAGGAAATGAGACTCTAACCCAGCCATCTTCCATCACTTTTTCACTACTTTTTTTACTGCCAAGTATTCATTATGCTTGTGTTTTTGCTTATTGAGCATATTTTTTTACCACTATCCCTGCTCCTCAAGTCTCCCATTTCTGAGTTAACAATTGAATCTATTCATCTCTAACCAAAAAGTTTATCTTCATGACATGATGATGCAACAATGAGATAGAAGACTACTCCAAGAAACTGGAATAGCTCAGTCAGTAAAACGCTTGCTTTGAAAGCACAGATCCTAAATTGAGTCCCTCATGTCCATATACATGCTAAAGCCAGTATTTGAGAGGAAGGGACAAGAGGATCCCTGAGGCTTGCTAGCCACTCAGGTTAGTCAAGCAGTGAGCTCTAGGTTCAGTCAGAGAGAGTTTCTAAACAAACAAACAAACAAATAAATAAGTGGAGAGTGATAAAAGTAAACAGTGAACATTTATCTCTGGCCTTCACAGGCATGTACACATTACAAAACCACATGAACAGGACACACACACACACACACACACACACACACACACACACACACACACACACACACACACACTGCTGCAAAGGGTCCAATATACAGAGAAAGGAATAGGCTATGATGCCACAATGCTCTTCAAATATCTAGAGAAGTTGTGGAGACAGAGAAGAGAACTGCAAACAAGGTTCACACTACTCTGTGATTCCTAAACCATTCATGTTCCTACTCAAAAAATAAATGTCTAAGAAAATATTAGGAGGTGCCTAACCTGGCATATCCAATCATGACATGATACAATGCTATGCTGCTTTTATCTTGACTGAATTATTTGAAATTGCTGTTCTAGCTTTCCTAACCCACCTGACAGGGAAAGTCTGTACTGAAATCACCCCATAAACTATAGCCTGTAAGATTTATTTTCTTTGTATTTAATTATAAATTTATACTTTGTCAATGTGATTTATTCAATACTCTCTGTGCCATTTTTACTCTGAGCCTGTCCACAAGATATGGATCCATTAAACATGTGTATAAATAACATCAAAGTTCCTGGGCCCCAAAGCAGAATGGCAGCCCTCCTACCTAGCTGAATCCATCAAAATAAATAGGATGCTATGAGAAATTTTGTTATCTTGCCATCTGACTTGATGGAGTGATAGTCTGACCTTCACATTCACTGGCCTTTCAAGAGTCATAGTATGCACATACCAAGGTTTCAGCATCTTCAGTAATGTATTCAACTATAGCACCTCCCAGCAGAGCCCTAGATCATGACAAGATCCCAAGCAAATGTTTCCATCTGACAATCACATGTTTCACAGTGGCAGAAAACACTCTTTTTATAAAACAGCATCAACATTTACGTCTACAGTGGACTTCATCTGTGACAGTGGCCCATAAGAGTATAACAAAGTCATGGCTGGGGAGACAGATTAGTCAGTAAACTCCTTGGTGCTCAAGCATGAGGTCCTAGGTTCAGATGCCCAGAAAGTACCTAAAAAGCGAGGTATGGTGGCATGTGTTTCTAATCTCAGAGTTGAGGAGGAAGAGAGAAAAAGATTCTTAGGGTGTGCTGGTCATCTAGTCTAGCTAATCAGCGAGCATCAGGCTCAGTGAGAGACACTGTCTCAAAATATATAATGGAGAGCAACAAAGGATGAAACTAATGTTAGCTTCTGCCCTCCATATCCACACACCAAAAATGCACAGTTGTGCATGAAATTAAAAAATAAAGAAGGTTGTAATGAAACTAGAATTTCGTGTTGCCTAGTGATGCTGCCAAGTGTGTAGTGTATATAAGTATGTATAGTGTTTAACAACTGACTCAACTATAGCCATTGCTGTATTACTGATTTATGTAATTATTGTTTTAAATTTTACTGTTAATTAGAAAATCTGAACTGCACAACAACAAACTGCTTTGCCCCAGCGGCCTCATGCCGTTCTGCCTATCTATTTTCCTGACTACGTCATATTCTTCTGGGATTAATTTTAGTCTTGTGGCCCTGAAAACTAGAGGCTAAATCATTCACATACAAGAGACAACCCAGATGTACAGGAGGCTAAGACGCCTGGTAAGCATACTTTATGATGTCTACATAATGATGTTGTCCAAGGAAAATTTTCAAAGACCATATCCCATTGTTGTAACTTATGACTCTATTGTGTGGCAACCAAGTGAAGATGTGACTGGCAGATATGGACACAGTAGCAGGGACACATGGTTAACATTATTAAAGTCAATTTTACCTGTATATTTGGTGTATGAAAGTGTTTTAGTAACTTAAATGACAATAATTTAAACTAAGCATAAATTCACTATGGAGAAATGAGCAAAATAATACCATTTAATGTGTCTTAAAGACATTCAGATCTTGAAGTTTAGACATGCTAACATATAGTCTTTATTTATTTATAGATACCAGCTACCATTTAATGAAAATGAAAAAAATATTTTAAAATAAAATCATAAGAGTTCAAGCTATAAACTTTTCATAAAAATAACTAAGTGAAAATATAATTAAGTATATTTCAGTTCACACACACACACACACACACACACATGTATATTCACACAATCGAGCATGGTGAAATGACATCACATCATGAGAGACTCATCTATGTAGTTGGAAAGTCAAGGTTTAGATAAAAGGTTTAGCATATAAATAGTACTATAAAAACTCATAGGTTGAGTGTTGTGGTTTGAATGAGAATTGCCATCCTAGCTGGTGGAGCTAGTGGAACTGTTTGGGAAGGATTAGGAAGTATGAAGTGTTGCCTTGTTGGAGGAGGTGTGTCAGTAGGGATAAGCTTTGAGGTTTCAGAAGCCCATACCAGGCCCAATCTCTCTCTCTCTCTCTCTCTCTCTCTCTCTCTCTCTCTCTCTCTCTCTCTCTTGCTGCTTCCAACTTGCAGATAAAATGTGTTGTGAAATAAACTTTTTTTGTACACTGTGAAGATGTGTCACTCTGATTGGTTTAATAAAAAGCTGAACAGCCAATAGCTAGCAGGACTTCTGGGCATAAAGGATGCTCAGAAAAAGAAGGAGTTACAAGGAGAAACCAAGTGAAGCAGGGAAAGCAGCATGGACATTACAAAATAAAGGTAACTGAGTCACATAAATGAATGTAGATTAAAAGATATGGGTTAATTTAAGTTATAAGAAGTAAGCCTAAGCTATCAGCCAAGCTTTCATAATAAGTCTCCGTGTCATGATTTGGGAGCTGGCTGGCAGGATAGAGAAAGACTAGCTACAAAGAAGAAACCTCTCAGCTACTGAGTTACTGTCCCAGCACATGCCTACCTGACTGCTGCCACATTTCCTGCCATGATGATCATGAACTCACCCTCTGAAACTGTAAGCAAGCCCTTAACTAAATGCTTTCTAAGTTCTCTTGATCATGATATCTCTTCACAACAATATGTTAGCAACTAAGACATGGTGGAAAGGGCTCAGTGGGTATGAAAGCTGGCTGAGCAACACGAAGACTTGAGTTCCAATTCTCAGAACCCATGTAAAAGGCCTCCTATCACTGCATATACTCTTATCACCTCAGCATTGTCAGGCTGTCAGGGGTGGAGACAGGAGGATAGCTGAGACTTTGTGGCTGACAGCCTAGCCTCAGGTCCAAGGAGGGATCCTGTTACAAAGACAAGGAAGAGAGTGGCAGAGCAAGGCACCCAATGTACTCTTGCCTCCATTTGCACATAAGGGTACACACATGCCATATACCACACGCACGCACACACACACTCACACACACATTCATGCAAAATAGAAAACCAATCACAGGATATAAGGAAGGACTGGACACATATGTATATATGTAGCATTATTTAAATGGAGTTAGCTATTTTTACATTACAGTATTTTGTTTATTAATTGAATTTATTCATTTATTTTACATCAGGACCTCAGTTTCCCTACTTCTTCTCCTCCCATTCCCTCCCCATAACTCCCCTCTGCACCTCCCCACCCAGAGTTAAAATTTAATCCAGAAATATTTTAGAAAGCAGCCTGACACTGCCTATCTCATATTTTTTTGACTTTTTATTTTTATTTATTTAAATGCATGTCCATGAGTGCATGTCACATGTGTGCAGATGACTAAGGAGGCCAGAAAAGAAAGCTGAACCCCCTATAGCTGGAGTTACTGTCTGTCATGAGTCACTTGAAATGGGTTCTGAATATTGAACTTGAATCTTCCAAAAGAGCAACAATTGCTCTTAGACCATGAGCTATTTCCCCAGCCCCTGTCCTGGATATTTTAAAAATTCATTAGACAAGCAAAGTTTAACCTGAATGACTGCCTAAAATCTTTCCAGTTCTAGGTTTTTCTGATTACATAAACTCATGGGAAAGCATGGTCTCTACTACACAGTGGGTTTTTAGTGCAGGCACAGTGGCATGGTGTTACAGATCCGTAAAATACAGTCACCCTCAAGGCCTTTGTATTGATGAATGTGTTGGAAAGTAATGAGTATACAATGAGGATGTGGTCAGAGACCATTCTATGGTCACAAAAGGCTGCTTCTGAAACTCTCATGGCTATAAAACTCAGAAAACTTTCCCAGTACTAGTTATTCTTGTTGATGAATAGGCTTAGCATCAACACATCCATCATTTAAGCAAAAGTGGAGGTAGAAAAATCTTTAAATAAATAAAACATCAAAACACCAGCCTTATAAGTTGCTCATGAGGATGAATATTGGGACATCAGCATATATCTGGGCAGTTCTCCCTTTTTAAGATGCAAATCAAAACACACTGTTAATTCACCAGCTACTGGAAATTTGTGACCAGGAAAATTCAATATGTTATGTTGGTTAATAAAGTTTTCAGTTAGAAATTTTATGTTCAAATTTAATAACATTCAGTTAATGACCTTGTATACCTTGTTCAGGAAGGTGGAAGAAATTATATGCAAGAAAGAGATGGCCTTAGCTCCATCTGTGGTCCTGTGGCATAATCTAGACCTCTGATGTAGATGATTGTAGATTAGAGTGAGGAGCAAATGAAGAGGTCAGCAGAGGAGACCCTGCCTCAGGGAATGATGCCTCAATGGGTATAATCTTCATCTCCCTTAAGGAGAGAGAAAAACACTCCCTGGCCCTACAGAACAACCTCCTTCTCGGGTAGCACTGGGGTATTCAGGAAATGACTATTAATATCACTACATATTCATGACTATTAACATACCATGTCTTGAAGAGAAAGAGAAATGTCTTTCCTCTAAATATATACTATATCACCCTAGAGAGATGCTTACATTGCAGCCTCAGTGATATTTTAGGACTGAGACAATGTCTTCTACTTCCAGGCTATTTTCAACTTGGTTGTCATCCTTGCTTTAGAATGCAGCCCAAATATATGTTTAGTTTTCTAAACTAAAATAACTCAGAAAAATGATAGCCAATCATCTCATAGACGTCTCTGCCCAGAAACAGGGACTTCAAATGTAAATATTGCTACTATTTTCTACCAAAGAATTATAAATCAGAAACACGTTCTGTTGTGATTTGAGTGTGAAACGTCCCCTGTAGACAGTTTGAACAATAGGTCCCCAGTTCTTTGCACTGTTTGGGAAAATTGACAAACTTTTAGAAGATGGAGTCTTCATGAAGGAAGTGGGTTCTTAGGGATATACCTTGAAGTTTTATAGCTTGGATCCACTTTCTGTTGGCCCTCTGCTTCCTCATGGAGGGTGCAATGTAACCCGCCCTCTACCTGTCTCTGCTGCCTTGCCTCCTCTTCATGGGACTGAATACCATCTGTGAGATGGACTGAATCCTCTTGCATCATGAGCCAAAGTAAACATTTCCTTTTGGAAGTCTTTTTTTTCAGTATATTCTATCACAAACATAGGAAAAACAACTAACCCCTTGGTATTAAAAGTCTATAAAATGAGTATTATTTCTCTCCCCCTCCCTTCTTCTGTCTCTCCTTCCATTCCTTTCCTCTCTTACCCCTACTCTTCACCTGCCCCTATTTTTTTTCTTACTCATCCCCATCTCCCTCTCTTTCTGTGTCTGCTCTAGCCATGCTGAAGATTGAAATTCATTGTCTCATAGATGTGTGAAAGATGGCCTCCCAGTGAACATGACACCTAGCCCCAAAACTGGATCGCCTTGATCAAATAAATATTATCTCCAGTACAAGATCTTGATAAGGTCGTAACACTGATGACTTCATAAGAGTGAATATTGTTTATAGTCACATAATTTCATCAGAATACTTTTCTAAATTAGTTATTTCTCAGTAAGCCTTGTTTTTATAATATTACCTTATAGATATTTTAATCACTTTCTCAAGTAGTTTAACTTTATTACTGAGATATATAATAAAAGTTTTCAAAAATGGAACAAAGTTGGAGACTAGGCTGTCATTCCTAGATTCTACAGTCAATGTTTACTTTCTCAAATAGTTGGCTTTATCACATTTCCCACCTAGACACACACACACACACACACACACACACACACACACACACGTTATTTAAAATATTTTAAACTTATAGTAACAAGTAGCACTAGTATTTTAATGAGTTAAAATATGTAGTTAAAACTGAATTGTGTATCTCTAAAACTCAGGTATCACTGACAGTTTCGTAATTGCCTTTCTCCTCTCTGAAGCAGCAGAAAATACAGGTTTTGGGAAATTATTATGTATGTGGGTAGAGAGAACAATAGACGTGCCGCTCCCAGTGAGTCAGAAATTGGACAAGAGAGAGTGGCAGAGGAGCTGTTTACTAAAATTTAAAACAAACAAGAATATGAGATGCACACATCACAATCTATATAACATTGCCACAAAAACTTTATACAAATAAGTAAATATGCCAGGCGGTGGTGGCGTACGCCTATAATCCCAGCACTTGGGAGGCAGAGTTAGGCAGATCTCTGTGAGTTCGAGGCCAGCCTGGGCTACCAACTGAGTTCCAGGAAAAAGGTGCAAAGCTACACAGAGAAACCCTGTCTCGAAAAACCAAAAAATAAAAAATAAAATAAAATAAAAATAAGAATAATAAAAATAAATAAATAAATAAAACAAATAAGTAAATATTAAATTAGTTTTATTATGCACATTGAAGTGTTTCAGAGTGAGGTATACTGATGTCTTCATATTACTCCAAAGTAAGAAGTAACTAAAATTAATGAATGAGTGAATTAAGGGTAGAATGAATGTGTGTGCATGAGCATGTGTAAATGTGTTTGTGTGTGTGTGTGTGTGTGTGTGTGTGTGTGTGTGTGTGTGTGTGTGTAGGTACATGTATGTACACTTCTGTATGCATCTGGGAGCGGGGGATCCAGGAGTAAATATTGAGTGCCTTGCTCAGTCTTCACATACTTTTTTGAATTAGGATCTCTCATTGAACCAGGAGCTCATTGATTTGGCTCCACTGGCTGGTCAGCCAATCCAGAGCAAATCCACCTGCCTCTGGATGCCCTAACACTAGATTACAGGTGCATACCACCATGCCTGGGTTTTTAATTGGGTGCTGGTGATTTACACTCATTTTCTCACGCCTGTGAAGTAAGCACTTTATTGATGGAGCTATTTCTTCAGCCCCATGAACATTTCTAATAAGGAAGAACTTAATGATATACCTGTTCTCTTCCTTTTCTCTCATCTCTTTGCTACCTACCACACTGAACCCACAGCTTCATCTTCCTCGTCCACACCCACTCCATTTTCATTCCAAAGCTCTATTCTAGTCACCACTTAGAAAGAGTCTATGTTGGTTCAACTTCCAGCCCTGTGCTTACTTACTTTCCACTTTCAACTCCACAGGCTACCTGACACAGAAAGTTAAACCATATTTTAAAATTCCAAAGTGAAAAAGAAGTGTCGTGCTATGTATACCTCAAACAGAAAGCTTGATTAAAACATTGCCAAGTCTCCATTTACAAATAACACGAATGTTTCCCAGGTTCCTAGTGAGGACAAAATTCAGCTATCTTATCCTGATGTAGAAATATTAGTATAGAAACTACATGAGCCCAAATCTCTCCAAATGTTATTAAAAACCTTCGCTGTGTAAACTTTAATGATGTTTGCATATGAGTGTTAGAGTCCATAATAAATCTTTTCAGAGTGTTTTATTATAAAAATAAAGCATGGGCTCTGTTTCCTCCTGTGGTAATGAAAAAGGAATAAATATAAATAAACTAAGTAGAACAAAGATTGTGATTTAAAGCCCAACAGTTTATTTATTAGCACTAATGTAGAAGTTTCCCTAAATAATATGTAGAAACCTAACTACAGCATGCATAAAACTTAACATAAACATCTTTTTCCATTGAACAAAACAAACTAGAAACACAAAAGAAACAACAGATAAAGAAGGTGCTTCATTAACTATGACAGCTCATTAGTTCATTCCCACTAATACTTGAGTCATAAATTGTATGTATGGATATAAAGCAAAGAGAAGCAGCCATAATATAATTACACTGGGAACTCCAACCTAATTGTTCTTGGGTTTTATTTTAACAACTTCACTCTTAGATCATGGTGTGCAGGACAGCAGTCAGGGAGGGTTTCTCTTCTTCCATTTTTAAGGAGAATAAGAGAGACAGCTGGAGGGACTAACCAACTTAGCATTGCTCTTTGCTTGCTGAGAGCAATCAATCTTTAATCTGCTTGTGTGGAGCAGTTTGCACGCTGGAAATGAAAAGCCATTCCTCCGACAATGGGATGTCTTTTCTCATTGGAGATCTGTGCAGAAAGGTCACTATAAAATCCCTGCACACATCACAGGGATTTTTAGAACAAATCAACACAGAAATAAAGAAGCTTGCTAATGGACCCTACCTTTTGATCTGTGTTGCATATTCAGTACAATTTTCATTCAGATATGTTCTGAGCAACAATGCACTCCAACACAATACCATTGTATCTTTCATCTCACAACAGCAGGTGTTGATTCTCCTTTTACAAAACAATTAGCACAGTAGGTATTTGCTGGGTAATGTGAGAGCTGGTTCCATGTGGGGTATGAATGTCACTGTAGAAAGACTTACTGGGTCTACTTTGCCACTTATCCCAAATTGGTGGCTAAATTCCTGAAATATCATCCTCCTCATGAAGAGTCTGAAGACTATTAACCCCAGAGTATGCTGGGAAGTGAATAAGATAATGAGAGCTAAGTCCTTAAAGCACCGGGACACTATAGGTGCTAAGTAGAAGTTACGTCATATAGAGGCTGCAGAGATGGCTCAGAGGGTATTGATGCTTCCTATGTAAGCAGTCTGGACAGGTGTGGCTAGCTGTGCCTGTAACTCCAGAACTCTGGGAGGCAGAGACAGGAGGGTCACTCGGGCTTCCTGGCTTCCAGCCTAGCTCTAGGTTCAAGGAGACACACTCTCTCAAAGGGAATGAGGAGTGTAATAGAGCAGGACATCCTTCTCTGGTCTATGCATGTGCCCACAGGCACTCACACATGCACATACACCGTGTACATTCACACGCCAAAAATAAATGAATTAATTAATTTAATTAAAGAAAAAGTTGGCTTTGTGAAACCTAGTTACAGGCCCACACTTCATCTGTTAAAATAAAATGAACAGTGTCTACAGAACGTCATGCTGCTCAAGGTGTTAAGAATAAGTGATCCACCCTAAACAGGGCATGAGTGCCACCCCTTCCAAAGCTCAGGCAGTATCACCAAAGAAGGGGTGGAAATCACAGAGCAGAGAAATGATATGGAAAACGGCTGTGACACTCTTAACTTTGGGCAGGACACAGATGTTGCAACACTGAATTCACAGAGGCTAAGTTTACTTGCACAGGACCTGTATAAGACTGATCTCATCAGCTTATGGACCATTACCCCTCCCTGAGGAATTAAGAGTATTAAGGTGTTCTGATGAAGGGGCAATCTTTAGCTTCAGTTAGATGGCCCTGATTAAACTTGGGGGGGGGGGGGGGGGCAAGCTGTCATGAAATAAAACCAAGTGACAAGTGTGAGAAATAGACACATAGGGAGAAGGAAAGTTGAAAGGAATGGGAGAGAAATGAGAGAGAATGAAGGATGAGATTAACCAGAATCCATTATATACACATCTGAAATTGTCAAATAATAAATTCAATTAATTACAAAACTACAATGAGTAAGAAATGCCATGAGAAGCTGGGGGTTTGATAAAATTATGAGGAATGGTTTCAATTTTAGAGCATGATCTGCACTAAGGGAAAGAAGAATAAAGGTAAATGATCCAGAGAATAAATGAGAAATTAATCTGACAAAGATTTAAAACCAATTCCTGTAGCTCATTGATCACCCATTGGTCCTTGCAGTGCCTCCTTCTCTCCATGGTACCTTAGAGACATATTTATAAGGCATGGGATTTAAGCCCTTTCTTCCTCCCTACACCCGTTTCTGAGCATCTCTTTCATATGCTTCATTTGCACACTCTCCCACACACAGACACTTATGGACAACACACAAACTATTTCTCTCTCTTCTTCTCTTCCTTTGTCCTCCTCTGTCACGCACATTGACACACAGACAATATACACACGTGCACACATTCACTCAAAATGCATTTGTTTTTCTCTTCACTGAACTCTAAACTAGTTTTGCCTCTTTTATCACAACTGGTATGCTGGTCAGCGTTAATCATCAACTTGATAATACGTATTATCACGTGGGTGTGCATGTGGAGGATTTTCTTAATTGTGTTAATTGAGTGGGAAGACACATCCACTGTAGGTGGCACTATTCCCTGGCTGAGATCCTGAGCGAAGTGGAGAATGAGACCTGAACATTATTAGAATTGATCATTACCATCTGCTTACTGACTGTTAAAATCACCTGACTAGTTGGATTCTGTTGCTTTGATTTCCTTGTCAGGATGGACTATAACCTTGAATTTTAACCAATTTTTTTCCTTTGTCCCCTTAAGTCTCTTTTATCAGAGTATTATATCACAGCACCGGGAGGACAAACCTATGCAACAGGTTAGCATAATTCCCTCATAACATCATACAGTGTTAATTAGAAGTGTGCAAAAACATGCTTGATTCCAGAAGCTCTGACAGTTTAGAAAATGAGGTGCTATGACTTAGGGAGGTCACACAGAGATTATAAACAAAATATTAATGGGGATTTTGAGAGATAATGCACTATGACTCAGCTGAATTGATCTAACTGAAAGGCATCAGAATGCAACGGAGAGGTATTGATTATCAAAGGAACTTCAAGTTCATCACTCCCAATTAAGGGCATATTTCTAATAGCCAAGAGCATGAAGAAGCTATAAAGAAATTTCATGGACATAGATGTTTCCTTCTCTTCATGGGATTTTTCTTTGGAATCACATAAGAGTTGAGAGTGTGAAAACTGACAATTAATTGTTTAAAATTGAGAGATGATCATATGATCACAATAGTGTGTGTGTGTGTGTGTGTGTGTGTGTGTGTGTGTGTTTGCTCATGGTCAGAAATTCACAATTATATAAAATACCGGATTCATTAGAAACCATTCTTGTTGGGGTCTGCAGGAAAGCTTAGTGAGTAAAGGGACTTGTCATCAAGTCTGATTACCTGATTTCAACTCCCCAAACCCACTTGATAGGAGAGAACAGAATCTCAAGATATCCTCTGACCTATACACAAACACACACACACACACACACACACACACACACACACACACACACATTTTTAATCTTAAAAAAATAAATGCTTATCAGCCCATTTATTTTTCTCCTTTCTTACCTGGTAATACCTTTCAGACTGACATAAACCTGAACATAAATATTTAATTAAATATAATCTCCAGTGTTCATGGCCTATAAACCAGAAATAGTTATTAAGAATTAATTATTATTTCTCCATTACAAAACTCTTAATCATTAGAAGGCAATAACTAATCGAGAATTTACAACACAACATGAGGAGAATATATCATGACATTCTCTTCTGCAACCCTGGTTTGTGTACTGCTTAAATTTCAATCAGATTGTTCATTGGGAAATTGAATACTATATTTTGGAAAACTTTCCAGGGATGAACATGAGATAAAGTATACTATTGAGATGGAATACTGTCCCTGAAAGACACACTTAAGTTCTGGGAATCCCCAGGAATGTCAAGCTCTTGGCAATAAGTCAGGGTCAGAAATAAGATTGGAATAGAATAAACTGAGCTAGGACTATATCTAAGAGAGGAACTACAATCAGCTAATAATATCTAAGAGAGGAACTACAATCAGCTTATAAAATCCAGCTATAAAAGAAGAGAAACTGGCAAGATGGTTCAGTGGGTAGAGGTACTTGTTACCAAGCCTCACCATATGACTTTGACCCATGATCCTACAGGGTAAAAGAGAAGAACCTACTCTTTCATATTGTTTTCTGTCCTCCATGCCAGCACTTTGAAACAGAAGTGGACACACAGACACACATACACGTACATACATACATATATACATACACATACACACAAACACACATGCATACACACACATACACAGACACACAGACAAACACACAGACACAGCTAGAGAAATGCAAAGAAACAAAGAATAAAAAGGGCTTGAAGGGGATCTGTTATTAAGAAGAAGATGCTAAACGAGGCTATAAATGCTCAGACATGCTTACTCTGTGGACTGTGTGGGGTTTGTTTTCATAAGAGCCTAGTATGTCAGTGGAGGGGCAAGGAGAGTCTCAGTATTTGAAGACTGCATCCACACTTTGCTATTCAAGCTTGGAACAATGTGCAAAATAGAAAAGGCATTTTACTAATGAGCCACATGAGCAAATGATCAAACTCTACAAATGCTATGCTTAGAAACAGTGGCTTCAAAGTAGAATTTCTTGTGTCTCAACCAAAGAATATGGAGCCTTTGATATTTCAGAGGGATCTGGTACACTTCATATAATTTTAAGGAAAGTCTGAAGGTATGGGGTAGTCCATTTGCACAGGAGGTTCAGGTTAGGTTACACTCTTCTCAGATGTAATCCTCAGCAGTAAATACATGTCCTGGATTGATTAAAAACCTCCCCTGTGGCCTCATATACTGGAACATTGAGTCCTCAGTGGTATGGCTGTTTGGGGGAGGTCATGAAGAGGTTGGAATGTGGAGGCTTGCTGGAGGAAATACTCCACTGAATGAGCATTGAGAGTCATCCCTTGTGAGTTCTCTCTCTCTCTCTCTCTCTCTCTCTCTCTCTCTCTCTCTCTCTCTCTCTCTCTGCTATCTGTGTATGTGCTTGAGATGAGATATCAAAGCCCTGTTCCAGCCAGTGGCTGCCATGTCTCACACGTTGTTATGTATACTCCCTGTGGAACCAAGAGCCCAAATCAACTTTCTTCCTTAACTTGCTGCCTGTCTTGGTATTTTATTTCAGCAACAAAAATTTAACAAATAAACCACATGTAAGAAATACTCTTTTAGAATACCTAAAGTACCATGTCTGCTTTTTTTTTCCAATTTCTATGTAGAACTATAAATATAAAATGTGAGGTGGGGTGCTATGCACATGCCTTAGCCTGGTCACCAGAATTTCGTCCTGGGGGTCCACATGGTAGAAGAAAAGAACAAACTCTCACAAAGTGTCTTCTGGTTTACATACACATCATAGCATATGTCTGTACCCCTACTAAATAAACAAACAAAATGTAATAATTTTTAAGAAATAAAACGTAATGTAAACTAGAGTTCAAATTGCATACTAGCCTTAACCTGTCAGATTTTAGAAAGCAAAAGATTTGAAAATAACCTTCATTTGTCACAATATGAGTGCTCACTCAGAAGATTGTTTGGGGTCTAGAGAAAGGATCCTAGAATTACTACATTAATCCAGCTAAGTCATAGACTATCTCTTTAAAAAATTAAAAATCAATAAGTGAATAATAAATCAACTTCACAGAATTTTGTCTTAGTTTATAAATCTCATGGCATTTTTAAATATCTTATGAAAATATTGTGTCTTAAATTTAAAAAGTAGTGCTAATTTTTCAGAAATAGCTTTGTAGTATTTTATGGTATGGACAGCATGGTGACTGCTGATGCTTGACAAAGTTCCAGCATTTCAACATTGCAGACCACACTTTCCAGCATCTTTTAACTTTCATTTTTAATGTTTCTCTCTATTAATGTCTTTCCCTTTGTCTTTGTATGGGCTTTGGTTAAAGATTAAAATGTGTAAAATGATAGCCCCTTTAAACAAAATAATTCTTTGGAAAAAAATCCCACCACCTCAGAAACAGAACTTCCGTTGTGTCCTCCTAATTACAGCCAAAACAGAAATGTTAGAAATTTACTAGACGCATGCCCTTGATTCCAAGTATGAAATGCCTGCAGTCAGATCCAGAGCCTGAGGCCATTAAGGCCAAGAGTTCAGTTAGTAAGTGTAGAGAAATCAGAATGGTATGATATAATGGGAAAAAACTGAGATATCAGGACCTTCACTTTTGGGAGTGTTATGAAGGCCTATATAGTAAGACTAGGACATTGTCATATAGTGTCTGGTCCAAATTAAAAAATCTTTTCCTAGGTCAGACATTTGAATAAGGGTCTCTATTCCTTCAGGGGCTTGAGGAAATTTCTTGCTCGCCAAAGGAGTCATTCTCCTTATCTCTGGTAAGAGGAACTTTTGACCCTTAACTAGTACCTAGTGTTAAGGTCAATGCTAGATTCCACAAGCTATTCCCCAGCTCACATGCCCCCTTTCTTCCATTTAATCCTGTGTGCAACTCAAGATTATAAAAAATGTATTCTTTTTTCAATAAATGCTGCTGGCAGCCATCCTGATTCACCCTCAGATGGTGTCCATCTCCTCCCCCTCCCTTCCCTCACCCTGCTGACTCTTACATCCTTTTTGGGACCTGACCTCCCTCTCCCCTCTACTCTGATAAAGCAGATCTTTGGCAATTTAAAGATCTCTAGTATTTTTATGATGAATATTGATGATATGTATTTATATTCTGTGTTATATTAATGTATATAAAGTATGTTATTGTATTCATACAGTCAACTAGTATTTATCAAATATATTTCCTTGTTTGGCATTGATACAGACAAATACCACCATTAATAATATCAATCACCATTTGCTGTGGGATGTTCTGTATATCAAAATGTGTTGCTCTGATTGGTTAAAATAAATAAAGTGCTGATTGGCTAGTAGCCAGGCAGGAAGGACAGGGTAGGCAGGACAAGGAAGAGGAGAATTGTGGGAAGTGGAAGGCTGGGTGGGAGACACTGCCAGCTGCAGCCATGACAAGCGAGATGTATGGTGCCAATAAGCCCTGAGCCACATGGCAACCTATAGACTAATGAAATGGGTTAATGTAAGATAAAAGAAGTAGATAACAAGAAGCCTGCCACAGCCATACAGTTTGTAAGCAATATAAGTTTCTGTGTGTTTACTTGGTTGGGTCTGAGTGTCTAGAGGCCTGGCGGGTGAGAGATTTGTCCTGACTGTGGGCCAGGCAGGAAAACTCTAGCTACAACCATTAAAATGACAAAAGCTGTAAAAATAGACAAGCCAAGAATGCTGCTTATTTGGTAAAGTGCTTGCCTAGCATGCTGAAACCCTTGTTTTGACCCCAGCCACACATAACCTGAGGGTGGTGGTACATCCCTATAATCCAGGGGGAGGCAGATTACTGTCCTAATATACATTAAATTCAAGGCCAGCCAGGCCTACATGAAACCTTCTCTCAAGGAAAATAAAAAGTTATAATTGCCAGCACTTTGCCAAAATGAAAAAAAATCTGTTTTCTTCTATAGGTATATACTATATCTGGGCTCATGTGATTTCATAGTCACAGCTGCAATGGGAATTTCACTTCACACCTGCATCTATCCTGCAGCATTATCAAATGAGCTCCTCCGATGAAGAATCACTCTCTTCCCCGCCAGCTCTCATGTCTGTGATGCCTCAAACACAAATGCTCAGTGGGATTTCTGCAGTACTGCTAACTAGTAGGTGCTGTGAGGGGTGGGAATCTACAGAATACAAGCCTACAAGTACCAGGCTTACCTCTGCTTCAGAAGAAAAAGAAAGTGGTAGGCCTTTCTCAGATGGATTGATAATGTCCTTCATTAAAAGCGTCTGTTTCTATTTTCTACTGAAATAAAGCAAAATCTGTCCTATCTGCAAAGAGGGAGCTGTAGAACAGAAACTGAACTTTGGGGGAGTAACTAGGCAAATGTGAAAATTAGAAGTGACCCAAAGCTGCACAGACTCTGTTGGATCTGTTAGGAGCAACATTCCAGGGTCATCTCTCTACATCAGCCTCCACACTTTAAGGTTATAGATTTATAATGTATAGTTATCTACAGCTTTGAACTTTATAAACACACACACACACACACACACACACACACACACACACACACATACACACACATTTGAGAGTGTATCTATATGTGATTATGTGAATGTGAACTGCAGAGGCTAAAAAATGTCATGGGATTCCCTGGAGCTGGAGTTACAGTGATTATTATTAGCTCTGCAACATTCATTCTGGAAACTGATTGTGGGTCCTCTGCAAGAGCAGCAAGCTCTCTTAACTGTGGATCCATATCTGCAGTCCATATTGATAGCTTTTAGAGCAGTGGTTCTCAATCTTCCTGATGCTGTGACCCTTTAATACAGTTCTTCATGCTGTAGTGACCTCCAACCATAAAACTATTCCGTTGCTACCTCATAACTCTAGTTTGACTACTGTTATGAATTGTAATGTAAATATCTGATATTTAGGATATCTGATTTGCAGGACCCAGGGTTTGTGACCCACAGTTTGAGAACTACTGTTTTAGAGAAAACTGTATAGAATCCTTAGATAATTTTTATAGTAGCTCAACTGCATCCATAACTATTTACCCAAGATTTGTATAATACTGGGCCTGTCAACATTCATCAAGGAAGAGGGAATGACTCATGAAGCCCCATACTTATTGCAGTGTCTACATACAACTAATGCTTGTTGGAGAAGAGATGCCACTTTCTTCAGGGGCAGATCGACAGAAATGTTTTCCTTACTCCACTGGATAGCTTCCCAGCCTTGCTCTGGAAAGTCACTAGCCTCAGTGAGCCACACATACACACACAGAAGATAGAGGTTAGTTCCTGTCACAGCACCATCCTGCCTCGGCAGCTACAATCACACCAGTTGCCACGTGTACACTTTAAACGTGTTCACCAGGCACTTGCTTATTTCTCTTGCCCCTCTTGCTTTGCTATCTGTCTGTCTGTCTGTCTGTCTGCCTGTCTCATGGCCCCACTCTGAGATGGCCTTTTACTCTTTCATTCTCCCCCAATAAACCTCTCGCACTAACTGTTGTAAGTGGAGTGGCTCATTGAGTGGCATACCTTGGCAGCCCCCCACCCCCGAAAGGTACCCACTCCGCCATTTTTACTCATTCAGGGGGGACTTGTTGAGAAGAAGAGCTCCAAGGGGAGGAAGGGAGGATTGGGATGGGAGTTGTGAAGGATGGGAGTGGGAAAGAAAATGGCTAAAATTTATCATATCGATGTATGAGACTGTTGAAACACTTTTAAAAGAATCATCAGCTGTGAAAAACTGAAAGAAATCATAGAGGCACAGGATATAAATTTAGCCACCCAGGCAGACTGAGAATAGCCATGGAGTTCTCTTATGTTATGTATTATTGTCTTTATGTTATTTAGGTAAGTAAGAGTTAAGAACAACTGGCACCCATTGTGATGGTAATATTAGTTGTGAAGTTAACAAAGTCTAGAATCACCTAGGAGATGGGTCTCTGGGCATGCCTGTGGGAGAGACTGATGAGGGAAGATTCATTTCAATTGTGGACATGCTCATTCCCTCAGGAGGGGATCATGGAGTCGATAAAATGCAGAGAGTGAACTGAACACTGGGAAGCATTAATTGCTGCTTCTTGAGTGTGGATACATGTGACCGGCTGCTTCAAGCTTCTGCTGTCCTGACCTCCCAACCATGATGAAGTGTATCTTGATGAGCTGTGAGCCAGAATGAAGCCTTCCTCCCCAAGGATTGCTTTTGCCAAGTTGTTTTATCACAGAAAGAGGAAAAGAAACAGACATCATTCACTTTCAAAATTCCAGGATTGCAATAATGTAATAAATCACACAACATGGGGAAAATTAAATTATTCAAACCTCACAACAAAGGCTAATAGCTCTAATTTAGGTAAAAAAATATTCAAAAGATTAATTTCAACGCACAGTGAAATGTAACAACAAATGTGGCCTTTTGTTATGTAGTACATCATTTTCTCAATGCTAGCTAGCTACTGGGTGACAATTAGCCTGACATCATTCACATGATAGGAGGTATGCAAAATGCCACTGGGTCATGAGGCTGATACTTGCTTATTGTCTAGAACATGTCCCTAGCCTTTGTAATTTCAGAATACACCTTAATCTTCAAAATTTTATGACCCAGATTTTAGAGTTTGCTCAGCATTTCCAAGAACTCTTTGCTCTTATAGTCACTGGATTTGGTCCCCAATATTCTCTCTGGCTTGCATGGGAACCTGAACACATGTGTGTGCATGTCCACACATACACATTCAAATTCATAAATATAAAATAAATAATTCATAACCTCTCTGAGAAAAGTTTAAGTACCTAGAGATTCAAAACTTCCAAAAGAAAAAAATCCTGAATAGATTTTTTAAAATGCCTTTCTTACACAGATTGAAGCTTCTTATTGTTGTATGTGTATATTTGTGTGGAAGTACGTGTAGAAGCAAGGTATCTAGAGAGGGGCCAGAGGGAGGGTAATAAAGTGTGCTTAAGGTAGAGGAAGGGGAAGAATAACAATACACTAGATAGGAAAGTGGTAGAGGGAACACAGTGGGAGGGTGCTAAAAAGTATATAGAGCAATGGGGAGGGCAGGAAGACAGGAGAGGAGGAGCTGGGAGAAGAAATGAAAACTGAAATTAATTCTAATATGAAAATGCCATATGGAAGCTAACTACTCTGTAAGCTGCTTAAAAAAATAATTTGGAGGCTGAAGCAAGCAATGACTCAGACATTAAGAGCATTTGTTATTCTTCAGAAGGACCTGAGTTCAGTTCTCAGAATGTGAGTTGAATAGCTCCAAATCAAACTCAGCCTCTGAGAGGTCTGATGCCCACTTATGGCTCCCACAAGCATGTGCACTCACGTGTCAATAAGCACAGACATACATGAACATCATTTTTAAAAAATCTTCAAAGAGTAATCATATTTGAAATGTCCTTATAAATTGATCAGAGTCTTTTCACCTGCATGTCTGAAAGTACATGATACATCTTAAAGCTTTGGCTGTAATACATTGAAACCATAATAAAATTTTGTCTATTTTTTAGTGTGTCTACACATAAATGTCCATTTCCCTTCATACCCATACAAATGTCTTTCACCATGATGTTTCCTCCCACAAGAAAACATCTACTTCCAAATTCAGAATCTTAACTACTTTCCCTTCAATGAATTCAACCAATACTCTTCGAGCAGTCTTGGAACAAAACATCTGCCCCACTGGACACAGATATAAGAAATAGAGTAGCAATAAACAAACACACAAACAAAAACTATGAAAATGTTGGTTTGCAATAACATGGCTGTATACTATAAACCAAAACAATGCTTTGTTCATCAAGAAAGTCTTACTAGCCAAAGGCAACTCAGCAACATCCTCTTCAGGGGGAGCCCTCTTTGCTAAGAGGGCATCAGGTCAAATTCCTG
Organism: Onychomys torridus; assembly: GCF_903995425.1. Lineage (NCBI taxonomy): Eukaryota > Metazoa > Chordata > Mammalia > Rodentia > Cricetidae > Onychomys > Onychomys torridus. The sequence continues at coordinate 70,227,460 of NC_050453.1, forward strand.
TCCATTTGGAATCTAGCTTGTCAGACTCACAGTTTCTTTTCTTCCTTTAAAAATTTTAATCATCATTTTATTTTAGTCATATGAGTGTTTTGCCTCTATGTATGCTTGTGTATCATTTGTATGCTTGGTACCCATAGAAGCCAGAGTGGAATATTGTATTCTCTGAAACTAGCGTTATAGATAGTTGGCTGTGTTAGTGCTGAGAATTCAACCAGGGTTCTCTGGAAGAGTAGCCTGTGCTCTCAGTTGCTAAGCTATCTCTCCAGCTTCCAAGCTACAGTTTCTTAAACAGTAGATCATGATCCACATGGAGTCATGTGACATTCCTGGATATATAATAAAAAGTAATTTACAACCAAATTCATAATGAATCCAAGATGTTTCTGGCAGTGCTAAGTAAGCAACATGGTATCATGTGACTTCATAACAGTCTTTGCTGTTACCATGCAACATATGCATTGTACACTATACATGTTGTAGAACCTCACACTGACAGACATTGGCTGCAGCATGCTGCCTCTGACTCAAGGTGTGTAATAAATTGTAGTGTTTTAACTCTACATGTTTAATTTGTTACTCCTATAGAAACATGGCAGCTTAATAATTGAAAACTAAGACAGTATTTTCCTATCATTTCTCAACACGTAAATATCAATACAGTCCATCTTTTGATTATATGGTGTTAGAAGGTTAGATTTTAACAACTGATGTTCCAGTCATCCATTTAATATAATTTATTTTGGCTTAAAATTAGAACAGAATATTCAACAGTTTTTGAAATAGCTGAAAATGTAACAGCCATTTTATGCTGAGTATACCTGGCTAGTATGTCTTCTGACAGAAGTCTATGTTGCCCTAAACCTTTACCATCCCTCATTTATTTTCTGCTATGATTAATAACATGAATTAGATAGAAACTTCATAATGCCAGTAGACTCTGGAAAAGTTTAAAAGTCTGTGTTTCAAATTGGCCTCACATATTACACAAGCACCCTATACTGTGGCATAGTTCATAATAAAACTTCAACTTGTCTGGAAAGAAATGCCATCACAAATTCCTGTCTATGTATGCTATACTTTCTTTAAAACTCAACTTACAAAAGAAAAATGTGAATGATGCAAGAAATAATATGGTTTAGTAGAATGACTTTTATCATGAAATGATTTATTCTCCTGTAAGAATGGGGGGAAACTGTGTTTAAAGAGTCCAAACGGCTCTTAAGTATTTACTAAAGCATTTCCCTCTATAACATAATGTCTGGAGTAGAAGGCAAGCATTGTAGAATATGGTAAAATAGAAGAAAAAAATGTCACGGGATTTAAGGAAAATTATAATTTTCTTTCACCTCTAGACTCTGCTCAAAAGGTATGCTGAACAGGTTGGTACGAGTTCACACCTTTAATCCCAGCACTCAGGAGGCAGAGGCAGGCCCATCTCTGTGAGTTTGAGGCCAGCCTGGTCTACAGAGCAAGATCCAGAACAGGCACCAAAACTACACAGAGAAACCCTGTCTCAAAAACAAAACAAACAACAACAAAAAAGTTATGGTGAGCTAAAAGACAGTACTGCCTTCACATCAGACATTGAGGGTAGGAAGTTCTATAAGGTTGCTCATTGCCAGGCATTGGGGCTGTGTCTAGTTCATAGGCACTAGCACCTCTGACACAGGGGGTCAGTTACTGCAGGATTCTCTGTTAGCATTTTATAATCGGCATCTATTTCAGCTCTGAGGTAGGAAATAAACAGAAAACGTTGTCTTTAAGAATTTACTGCTGGGACCTAAGGATGACTTAGCAATTTAGAGCTCTCACTGTTCTATAAGACCTTATTTTGGTTCTCAAAATCCATACAGGACAGCTTACAACCCCCTGTGACTTCAGCATCAGGGTGTCTGACGCCCTCTTCTGGCCTCTGTTGACACTGCATGAATTCACATGCATGTGCCAACCCCTATCAACAGCTATACATAATTGAAAAGACTAAACTGTTTTAAAATAAAAGGAAAAATTGCTTCTTGACTAGTGGAATGGTTCAGTGGGTAAAGGCACTTGCTGACAGACTGGATATAATCCCCTGCCCACACAGTAGAGGGAAATAACGGTTGCCACAGTTGTCTTCAGGCTTCTAAATGCACACCATGACAAACACCCTGATCTCACAAGTAAATAAACAAATAAATAAATAAATAAATAAATAAATAAATAAATAAATAAATAAATTGATTAAAATACTTTTAAGACATTTCTTTCATGTTTTTAAAATATCTACATTATACACACACATATATGGTGGAAACTATGCATATTTAAGATATAATAGTTTCTCATTCTCACTGAGATGGGTCAAGGTTTTCAATTCACTATACTTCAGAGAAAAATGAGTAAGAAATGCAGATCTTAAAATTTTAAACAGTAAAGGGTCTTGGCATGTATTTTCTGTGGAGATATTTTCTAGATGAGCAGGCGTAGAAGGGCAAGGATCAACAGCAGACTTCCTCAGCTGAGAGCTTTAGGAACAGAATCCCAGGTGGTCCTGGGAGAACCTCAGTGAAGAGAAAGGCTGTTTGCACCTGCTTAGTAAAGATGGGGAGGGCAGGATAAGTGCATCTCTGAAGTAAAAACATGATCTTGCCAAAACTTGTCAGCTTCCCTTTGCAGTGATACCAATAAACGAGGTTTTATCTCATTGGCTACCTTACAGAAGCCTGAAAGTCATCCATCTTAATGGGGGCTGTCCCTCTGAGCACCAAGGAATAAATAGTATCATTAATTTCTTTTGAAGTAATGTCTCCTTTCTTAATAATGTCCCAATCCCTGTGATAGCGTCCCCTTGGACACTTGACCACTTGACTTAATGTAGTTAGTTCTCTCCCTAACATGAATGAATTTAGTCAAAAGCAGTCACCCACACTTAGTAAAGAGGAGGATTTGCTCATGGGATCATAAGAGTATCTTTTTGCAAATTAAAACTGAAAAACTAGCTCAATATAACGTGGGTTTACTCTTCAGAGAAAAGTATGTGTTCTGCCCCATGATTCTCTGTACAATGTTTATAAATCATTCCCTTGAGTCAGAGGACAGGATCCATTAACAACTTTGGACAACTTTCCATCTCCTAAGTGTTGGTTGTCTGTTGTGTGCTCATTGTCCAATGTATGACTGTTTGGAATATCTGAATGTGACAAAATGCCATATATGATGAATATTTACAATGAACAATGTAAAAGGTTATTTTTTAAAAGAGAGAGAAAGACATGAATTGGTAAGAGATTATGAGAAGAGTGGCCCTGGAAGAATCAGAAGGCAGAAGCATAGAGTTAAAATATAATCAGAATACATTGCATTTGTATGTAAAGTTACAAACAGATCAACACATTTATCTAAAATGAAATTAAAATAAAATAAAAATATATAAAAATGAAAATAGAAAGAATTATGAAACAAGTATATGAAATTTTTGCATAATATTACAGTATTGGTTGTATTTATCTTTGATTGATGTATCTCGAGGTAATCTTTTGCTCTTCTGTAGATTCCACAAGTAGAACATATTTGTTTCTTCAATATAAGTATTACATTATTTAGAAAAATCATTAAAACTTAGCTGTCCAAAATATATATATTGCTCAAGTCATATGCACAGGATAAGTCTTATCCATAAAGATCACATTTCAAAAGCCCCAGTGGGTACTTGAATCCATGGTGGTACCCAGTCTTGTATATTGTATACTTTTTTTTTAACTAATGCACATGTGTCTCTTGGAAAGCTTCATTTGTGAATTGCACACAGGAAGAGAGCAGCGCACATCACTAGCAATAAAATACAACAATTAAGCCATGTATAGTAGTGTATACCTTTAATCCCAGCACTCAGTGGTCGGAAGCTGGAAGCTCTCGGTGAGTCTGTAGTCAACCCAGTCTACATAGGGAGCTCTAGGAAGGCCAGGACAGTATGTCCCTTTTAAAAATTCAGGCCCTAATGTTTAATTTTAATTTAAAAAACATTTTATGTTTTCTTTCTAGTATGTGTGAAATCCCAGCATCACTGTTCTTGGGCTATGAGACCATTGAAAAGGACTGTGTGATGCCATGGTAACTGGTCTGACAACCAGAATAACTACATAACTACAGTCAGGTATCATGTTTATATAAGTACTGTGATTAACATCATTTGTGTGCTGGATAGATCAGCTGGGAGGCTGTGGTGTATCATTGTGTTACTGGAATGGCATGGAATTTCAGAATTAAAAATTGTTGGTTTCTATAGTTTTTCATTTAATATTTTTGGATGACAGTTGATCACAAATATCTTAAGTGAAAACATGGTTAAGGTAGGTTGGTAAATCTTTATCTCATACACTCCAAATGGTTACCCATCATTTGAGTATTTTCTTCTGATCAACAGCTATGCTAAAAAGTGAGGGAAAATACAACTCTGTCATTTCTACATAGCCTTTGAAAAATAATGGGTAAGGGCAACAAGGTCGCTCAGTAGGTAAAAGTACTTGGCATGCAAACCCAACTACCTGAGTTTGGAAAGAGAGAACCAACTCCTGAAAGATGTTCTTTGATCTCCATATCCATGCTGGGGCACAAATGCTTATGCACATGTGTATGCATGCTTGTGTGTGTGTGCACGATAACTCTCTCTCTCTCTCTCTCTCTCTCTCTCTCTCTCTCTCTCTCTCTCTCATACACAAATACACACACACACACAAACACACAGAGAGAGAAAGAGAGAGAGAGAGAGGGAGAATAAATAAAATATTTTAAAATTATTGGTACATATTAGCCATTTTTATGTGAAATCTATGAAAGGGGTTTCTGCCCTAGGAGAATATAAACTAGGTCATAATAGAAAGTGAGAGATAGGCTTGGTGACACAGTTTTAAATTAACACGTTCATGTGCTACATATTTTTATATGATAGCCACAAAAATAAAAAAAGATGAGATTTTATGTGAACATTATTTATATAGTTACTTTTTATCTAAGAAAAAAATTTGGAAAAGTCTCCCAAATTCTTCATCAGTTTTATTGTACATGAAATAACTGTAACATTATTATTGGATTTGTGAAATCATATATGAGAGCATATATTCTAAATGTGTTAAAATAGCAACTAGCTATTAATACATATCAACAGATTAACTGTGTAAGAAATATCTGAGTGTATAGGAAATTCTATACCTTAAATATGTGTGCCGAGTACAGAGCTATCAGTCTCTGTGTGAGTGGTTAAGGCATGTTTATTTGTGTACATGTGTGCACAAATATGTATATCTACATCATGTGGATGCCAGAGGATAATGTCAGGTGTCTTTGTATTTAAAAGATTTGTGTGTGTGTCTGTATGTGTATGCTTGTGAGTATGTATATGTGTGTGTGTATGTGTGTGTGTGTCTGTGTGTGTATGTGTGTGTGTCTGTACATGTATGTGTGTGTATGTATATGTGTGTGTGTCTGTGTGTGTATGTATATGTGTGTCTGTGTCTGTGTGTGTGTCTGTACATGTATGTGTGTGTATATATATTGTGTGTCTGTACATGTATGTGTGTGTGTCTGTACATGTATGTGTGTATGTATATGTGTGTGTGTCTGTGTCTGTGTGTGTATGTGTGTGTGTCTGTACATGTATGTGTGTGTATGTATATGTGTGTGTGTCTGTGTGTGTGTGGTATGGGTGTGTGTGTCTGTACATGTATGTGTGTGTGTATGTATATGTGTGTGTCTGTGTCTGTGTGTGTATGTGTGTGTGTCTGTATATGTATGTGTGTGTATGTATATATGTGTGTGTATGTGTGTGTGTGTACATGTATGTGTGTGTGTCTGTGTGTATGTGTGTGTATCTGTACATGTATGTGTGTGTGTGTGTGTGTGTGTGTGTGTGTGTGTATGAGTGTTTGCCTGCATCCATGCTCGTGTACCATGTTCAGGCCAAGTGAAGGCTCCAGATTTCCTGGGATTAGAGCTATAAATGGTTGTGAATCACCTTGTGGGTGCTGGGAACTAAACTCACGTCCTCTGCAAGAGTAATAAGTGCTTTTCACTGCTAAGCTATCTCCCTAGTCTCCAGGAGTCTTCTTTAATCACTTTGCCAGTTATTTTTACTTTTTATTTCAATTTTCCTTTGCTTTGACAGGTTGCCTAGTCAAGACTTGTACTGACATTTCTAGTCATAGATGACCTTAAACCTTGAACCTTCTATGTCTTAAGAGCTAAAATTACTATTGTGCACCACCTTGTCCTACTTATTGGTGCAGGAGACTGAATTCAGAGCTTTGAATCTGATAAGTGAGCATTCAGCCAACTGAGCAGCAGTCCCAAGACCTCCACTTCCCTTCTTAAGACAGGGTTTCTAGCTGGTTTGTTAAGCCTTCCCCAGAGATTCTCAGCTCTCTGTCATTGCAGCTCTGGGATTTAAGGCGCATGCCAACATGTCTGGTTTTTCACATGGGTTCTGGTCTTAAACGTACATCCTCATCTAGTACAGCAGTCAATTCCCTGAGACATCTTTCCAGCCCCACCATTATTTATCAGTATTTATCAACATATTAATCATGTAAAAATATATTTGAGCAGGTACATGCAAAGAGAGAGAGAGACAGAGACAGAGAGAGAGAGAGAGAATATGCTGTTTAACTAGTGAATTCTGAATTCCATCACTTGGTATTTTTTTTTCTCTCCTGACACTTATCACAAATAAGAAGCAACATTTGTCCTTCAGAACAGGTCAATCCGCTGTTTCAAGCATCCAATTCAGGAAGTGTTTTCAATTATAGGTGGCTGTTAAGAGTCATTTCAGAAAGCTGGGAAATGATTTCTATATGTTGTGTTTTCTAAGCTGGTTTCAATGGTTGACCTACCCTCTCTGGTTCCTAAGACCTTGTCAGGTTGCAGCGGGCTGTTTCTAATAAAGAATGAAACAAAACAGGATTCTATATTGGTCCCAGAACCCTGACTGAGGTGCTGTACCTAAGAAACGTTAAAGAGGTATGCTAGGTCAACAAGCAAACACTGCTTGTTCTGTACATGTTGGTGTGCTTAATGAGGAGAAAGACAAGAAAGACGGGTGTTATGCCTGGTGTTCAGTGCCAGTTTTACGCTTATAAAATAATGAGTTACACCATTTGTAATCTCTTCCATTGTTTCACATAATGCCTTCCCACATGAATGGGTTAACTCCAGATTCTGAGTTTCTAATGCTCCGCTTAAAAAGTTGACAATGGGTAATTTTTCTTTCTATTTTCCACAGCTCCTGTTGCCATAAACTTCTAATTCCCTGATGGATAGTTGTCAATGAATATTTCATGTTACTATGGCTCCAGTGTGTAAATTTTTTATTAGCTCCTTGGGCAATATGTGTGTTGCACCATGCTGCCCATTGGGTCTCTGCAGAGCTCTGTCATTGAACAAAAATGGAAATAAGCAGGAGGGAGCACATTGGTCAGACCACAAGATAAACAGCAAATGGGAGCTCAAAGTTCACTTAACATTTAACAAGGGAGATGGGTGTGATAACAGTGTAGCACCTGAAAAATCAGAGTTGGCCAAGATGCAGGGTTTCCACTGTTAAGACACTTTCACATGAAATGAAAGGGTCCTTAAGTATGATTTTCCTTTAAAAAGAAAACATGTGGGTAGAAAGAGAGCCCTGACAGTTCTGTCAGTGAAGGGCTTACTTGCAAGCATGAGGACCTGAGTTAGATCACCAGAACCTATGTAAAGAAGAGAAAGAGGAGAAGGAGGAGGAGGAGGAGGAGGAGGAGGGGGAGGAGGAGAAACAGAAGCAAAGCAGCTGGCTGTGGTGGCAGGCTCTTGTATCCCAACACTCAGAAGGCAGAGGCAAATGATTCTCTAGTGTTCACTGGCTGACTAGCCTAGTCTATCTCAAGAGTTACAAGCCAATGAGAAATTTAAGGGGGAAAAATAGTGGATATCTCTAATGGTGTCACACATACATACACTTAGATGCACCTGAACCTCAATATACAGAAAAATAATAATGGAAAACTAGAAAATAAAATAATCAGGTTCTGTTTTCAAGGGTAGTTGTGTCATCAATGAAATAGAAATTGCATTCACACAACAGGATGGTTTAACAGCTAACTTCTCACCAGGGATTTTCAGAAGTGTAGATAAGAAAAGTGGCTCACAGGGACTCTCCCATCCTATTAAGTGTGTTTTAATTCTACAGTTCCTAAAGACTTGGTTATGGCATCCCATTTTTAAAACAGACACCAGTGGTCCACCCTACTCAAAACAATTTAGAGACCATTGCATAGGCCTCCTGCTCTAAATTCAATCTTCAGAACAAATGTTCCTATTAAACTATAAAGAGGCATCAATTGTCATGGTTTTTAATCATAGTCACAAATTGCTGGGGACTGTTAGGTCTCAGGGAGTGCACATATCTAGAAATGAGCTTGACCTGAGCTATCGAAAGATTTCTGATGGTTGGATAAAAGCCAGAACTACTCAGGAACTTGGGAAATGTATTTTCTGTCCCTACAAGTCCCTTCTTCAAGCAACCCCTACTCTTTATAATCCTTATGATTTGTCAGTCATCATTCTCATTCTCTCTCTCTCTCTCTCTCTCTCTCTCTCCCCCCCTCCCCTGTCTCGAAGATAGCCTGGCCATATTTGGTCTACTTCTCTTTTTCTTTCTCTCTATTCAGGACTCTTCCAGCTGCCTTTGGATCTTTTCTTTCTTTCTTACTCACAATAAAATCCTCCCCCTTCTAATGGTGAGGCCATTTCAGCAGTTTCTGCACTGTGCCCCCTTGCATATACAGGAATGTGTTCTGAAATATCATATCTTTCCTTTTTTTTTGAATCAGGAGGCAGTTATAAATGCTAGCCATTGGCAAATGCTCTTTAAGTGAAGTGGTCTAAAGTAACTGGGGGAAAAAAACCCTTGTTGTGTATAATTTTGGCCATTTGAGACACTGCTAAGGGAACACTCAAGTGCATAGGCAGAGTAAATGTGTCAAAAAATAAAGTGTGGGAAAATTGCTGTCTGTTACAAAGGAGAGGCACTGCCCATTTCAGCATCCAAACAACTTCTGGTGTAAAACGAAATGTGACCATTTCCAAAGGCTCAAGCCCAAATTTATATATACTTCTTGTCCAACTGTCCGTCTCTCCTCTAGACCCCTCTTTTCAAAATTACACCACATATAGATTGAAAATCCATTTTTCCTAAGAGATGTGCTTGCTCATCTTTATCAAGTACAGATGAGCAGTAACAACTAGAGGTCAGCAAGCCCCCACCCCACACCTCAGTACATTGGTGCTAATCTGACAGGACCACCCCCCTTTTCTATCATCATTTGACAAGACACCTAAGCTCAGAAATATGTTACTCTGAAGCATTTTGGATCTTGCTCCTGAGTGAAATAAAAAAAGAAAAAAGAAAAAAAAGTTCAACATTCTATATTCTATATACTTCTGACATTTTCAATTAGTGGAACATGCAGAAAAAAGGCGAGGATGTGGGGCTGGAGAACTGACTCAGGAGTTAAAGAGCACTGTTGCTCCTGCAGAAGACCCAGGCAGGGTTGGTTCCCAGCACCCACATGATGGCTCACAATCACCTCTACCTCTGCTTCCAGGGTCTCTGACACCTTATCTCCGCAGGCACCAGGTGTGCATGTAATACACAGACATACATGAAGGTAAAACATGCACATAAATAAATACATCTAAAAATAATTTTTAAAAGGCTAGTGTTAGAAACCAGGTGCTTCCCCCCAGGCTGCCTTTAGCAACTCAGCACCCCAGCCACATAATCACTCACCACCAAAAGCTACACATTTCCACTCTCTCGACCACAAGTTGAGCACTCTCCCTATGAGCATGCACTATACCCAATTAAAAGGTCCCCTTCATGACTGGCTGGCTTGCTCTCTCATTCTGTCTATAGCTTTCACTATCTGTCCCTCTCTGTCCTCACTCCAAGGTGCCTTTCACTCTCTGCCCTCACTCCCCCAATTAATCTCTTAACTGAGCTCTGTTACATGGTATGATCGGTCCAATATATATTGGCCCTGACCAGCCAAGGTACACTTTCTTCTGCAGAAACTCTAACAACTAGCATTGTGGTTATGTCCAAATGTTGGGGATAAATATTCAACCTTTATACTGGCAACTAAAAGCACTCAAAAAGGAAAAAAAGACAGGATGTTGAAACTGGTGATGTTTTAAGGGAAGGTGAATTTAACCATTTTCAAATGGCCACTTTTACTAATGAGATTTCTGGGGATCCAGTCAATGAATGAGTCTGCCCTCCAAATATGTAAAATTAAAAAATTGTCATGTTTGATTTGACTTTTAGTAGCTCAATGTATAAAGAAGTTTTGATTTAACATAAACCCAACATTTAAAAAAATTGTGTATATATATACATATGGTATACATGCATACAGCTATTTGTGTTCATGAGTGTGTGTCTAAAGTTGATCTTAAGTGTCTTCCATAGTAACTCTCCACATTGTTTGCAGAGGCAGATCTCATGAGTAACCAGAAACTTTCTAGTTCAAGGAAGCCAACTTGATTCTCAGGTCTTGTACCTCTACCTCCCGAGTGGTGGATTCTAGGGACTCATGGCTGCAGCTTTCTCATGTGTCCTGGGGATCCAAATGTCTACCCTGATGCATGTGTGGTGAGCACTTTGTCAAGGAAACTTCTCTTCAGCCCTCATATTTGTAGTCTTTAGGTGGAGTTCCCTGGGAGTCAATCAGCGAGAGAGAGGAGGGATTGTATGAGCAAGAAATGTTGAGACCATGATTGGAAAAAGCACAGGGACAAATAGCCAAACTAATGGAAACACATGAACTATGAACCAATAGCCCAGGAGTCCCCAACTGGATCAGGCCTTCTGGATAAGTGAGATAGTCGATTAGCTTGAACTTTTCGAGGCCCCCAAGCAGTAGGACCAGGACCTGTCCTTAGTGCATGAGCTAGCTTTTTGGAGCCTGGGGCCTAGGCTGAGACATTTTGCTCAGCCTTGGTGAAGGGAGAAGGGGACTGGATCTGCCTTGACTGAATCTACCAGGCTGAGCTGAATCCCCAGGGGAGACCTTGCCCTGGAGGAGATGGGAATGGGTGGTGGATTGGTGAGAGGGCAGGTGGGGTGTGGGAGGAGGGAAGACAGGGGAATCTGTGGCTGATATGTAAAATTAAATTAATAATAAAATTTAAAAACACACAGAGGCAAAAAAATAATAATTTATATATCCCAGATCAAAAGGGAAAATTGTTTTAGTATTTACATATGTCCACAAGTTATACAAGTGTGAAAATTAAAGCTGCCACTTTGAGAACTAAGAGCATAGACCAGTCTGGCCATCTCAGTAACCATGGCCTTCAGGACACTCTGATCTGAGCTAACTGTCCCCTTTCAACCTCCTACAACAAGCTCTTACTGCTCAGCTTGGTAAGTTCCAGAAATAAGCATGAAAGAAGATCAAGGAGAGAGAGAGAATAATATTAACAGTACCAATTGTGCTACAGCAACAGCAACATTGGTTTATCTGAGCATCTCATTTATTGACTTTTATTCTTCTTCTTCAAAATATATTTCATAATTAGCAGATTATTTCTAGAAAATCATGCACATATAATTATTCATTGGTCACATGACCTTGCTTTCATGGCATCTTCACTAAAAGTCTTAGAACATTGTTTAAATATTCATTCTCACATGTATTTGATTTATTATGATGTTTCCCTTAAGACAAATGAATATTAAAGTAATATCTTGTATGTGTGTTTGATTTATTAAATGATATCAAGACTATGGAAATCATTAGAATAATCTAAAATATTACCTATCTCCTCTATCACCATGAAAATTCCTGTGCCTAGGCTGATGTTATGGCTTAGAGCATAAGGGTGCTTGGCTGAAATCTTGGTGTTCTGAGTTTGATTTCAATGGTCCACAGGATAGAGAGAGGTAACTGACTCCTACAGGTGACCTCTAACTTCCTCATGTGTAGTGTGGCATGAGGGCATGAGTGCCCACAGTAAGTGAATAAATCAATCATAAAAATGTTTTTTAAAAATCTGTTTGATTATCATTATATTATTTAATATATGCTAAATTAAAATAAAGATACCCACAGTATGACCTCTTCTATTGAAGCCATTGTTTTATTATTCAAAGTATTTTTGTTCTTATTTTCCTACTCCAGTCATTTCCACTTATGGCTTTTCTAAAGATTGATTGTTTCCCAAGTTAAATTTTCACTTTCTGATAGATTTTGAAGTTCTACTGCAGCCAAATAAGTATTTTTAAGAGACATCATAATTGTTCCACGCTATCTAAGGATCCCTATAAGTTACCCTTTCTGAGTTCAAAGCTTGTCATCACATTTCTGAAATCAGTAAGAAAAAAAAGACATTAAGAGAGAATGTTCTACAGTAAAGAAAGGAAATGCAACATCCTGCAGAGCAAAGACTCCAGAAGGCATTAACTGGAACGATCCTGTGTGTGACATTAAAGTCTACTCTTAGGAAGGCATATAGTTCTCACAGTTTGAAAAGATCAAGAAAGCTCTTCAAAGTTCTGTCAAATTTCTCTTACTTCAAATCTTACCAGCTAGTAAAGTATCCAGATGTCTGAAAATGTCAGGGACAGTTTGCAAAAAAATAAAAAATATAGTTAATAACCCTTTTAATATTGTCCAAATCAAACTAATCAATTTGAATTCTGTTTCCTCTAAGGACAAAAAAAAAAAAAGTATTAGTTGTGCTTAAAACAGTAGGCTTCTGGTATTGTACCCATACCTAATGCAAACTGCATTTGAGCTGCGATAGCATGATAGAAAGAACTCACACAAATTGAAAATTTTTAGTTGTTCTCTGTTCATTTCAGTCATGTATCTAATGTATCTTGGTCACATGTATCTTGGTCACACCCACACTGTACTCCCTTTCTCCAGCATTATCTACCACCTGTTATCTCATTTCATTTCAGTCTTCATGTCCTTCCTTTATATTTATGTATTTAACTCACTGGATCCAATTAGTGCTGTCTACATGCATGTGGGTATAGGGTGATTCATGTAGGCATGGGAAAACTACAAGTAGCCACCCTCCTAAAGAAAAGTGGCTTTCCCTCCCCAGTACCTTTAGCTCCTCAGAGAGGGGTGAGTCTTTGGAGCCCCTCCCTCCTGTGTGATGAGATCTTTTCAACTGGCTTCATTGTGTGTGAGCAATTCAGTTGCTGTGAGCTCCTGGATGCAAGGGTCATGTTGTGTCCAGGAGTCAGCATGCCACAGGACTCTGCCCCATCCTTGGGCTCTTCCCTGAGCCTTGCATGATGGCACAATGCAGACATCTGATCTGAAGCTCAGCACTCAGAGACTCTTATAATCAGCACTTTGGACAATAATGAGCCTCTCATTAACCATTATCTACTGCCAAACATTTCAGACCAGTAGAGCACCACACAGTCCCTCTACTGAGTGGGGGACTGAGTTTGGATATGCTGGAAATACCCACACCACTTATTCTGACATTTTATAGTAAATTGTTGCTTCTCCAAAGTGGAATAAGAATACACAAGTTATAGGTTCTTGATAAGTACATACTGTGTTTAATAATATAAAGAACAAACCCAGGGGCTAGAAAGATGATGTTAACCCAGCAGTTAACAGTACTTGGTGCTCACACAGAGGACCTAAGTCTAGTTCCCAGCACTCACACAGCTCACAACCACCTGCAATACCAGCTCCAGGTGATCCAACATCTGCCAGCTTCCATGGGCACAGCACTCATATGCAAATACACATGCACATATCATACAAATAATAATATAAATGTATAAACAAAAAAGAAGAATGAATACAATGAAATACCTAAACTAAATGATTGACAGTCAGTGGCTTTCTGAAGCATTGCTGTGAGAATAATTTTGGAACCTCATAACATCAGTGGAAAATAATATGATCTAAGACTAATATCTATAATGAGCATCAATAATCAATATCATATTTTAAATTGCTTCCACAATAGCCAAAGAACAGACATAATTTCTGAGTTAAATAGTCACACCTTTCCATGGCCAGGTTAAAATCTCCCTTCTGGTTGCTAGAGTTGTAGCCAAATTGCCCCCCTCTGTAAGTGTATGTGTGTGTGCGTGTGTGTGTGTGCGTGTGTGCGTGTGTGTGTGTGTGTGTGTGTGTGTGTGTGTGTGTTGCACATGAATGTGACTTGAGAAGAGATCTGGGGGTCTTTCTTCAGGTGTCTTCCAACATTCAGTTGTGATAGGATCTCTCAACGGCATGTAACTTCAACAAGTAGACTAGATTAGCTTATGTAGTCCTAAGGGTCTGCCTATCTTTCTTTTGACTCTTATCCCAACTTTTCTAGGATTTTAAAAATGTATCACGATTCCTGACTCCTTCCCTGGACTCTGAGGGTGGAACTCAAGTCCTTTTCTAAGCCGTCTTCCAGGACCATTGCTTTGTCATCAAATACTTAACACAATCCAACCAGTCCTGACCAAAACACCAAGTGTTGGCACCAGAAGCAGGTGAGTTACCTGTCCTTTTCTTTAAGTTTACCAATCCACAATCTCTGTGATGCATAGCAGCTTCCTCTGAACAGAAACTTTCCATCCAGGAAGAAGAAGGAGGCTCCCAAGACACAGGAGGCAAACAAAATATCCTGTGTGGCAAGGAGAAGCTTGCAGGATTCTGGCCCTTCTCCAGCTTCATAGAAGGAGTAAACAACTGCTGGAGGAGGGTACCAACCCGCAGAACCTCAGAGAAGAGGGAGCCCCAGAATGTGGAACCTCTACAAGCTGTGCAGATTTGACAAGTAGTCACCCATGCTGAATGGCTTTTTGGTCATGTCTTAGCTAAGGTTTCTATTGCTGTGAGAAAACACCATGTCCAAAAAGCAACATGGGGTGGGGGGTTTATTTTATTTAATTACACTCAGATCACACTCTGACACTGAGGGATGTCAGGGCAGGAATCCAAAGCAAGAATCTGGAGGAAAGAACTGAAGCAGAAGCCATGGAGGAATGTTGCTTATTGGCATGCTTCTCATGGCTTTCTAAGCCTGCTCTCTTACTGTCATGTAGCAGCATCCAGGTGGCTCATGACCATTTGTACGTCCAACTTCAGAAAATCCAACACCCTTTTCTGGTCACTATAGGTACCTGAGCTCATATTTACAAACCCACACACAAATGAGCACTTATACTATAATTTAAAAGTAATTTTTTTTCAAACTAGGGCCTACAGTCCCTCCTCTTAATTCCATTGTAATAAGGTAGGTTGGATTTATTGGCTATGAATATAGTTTCCAGATAATAAGTCTTTGCAACATTTTCTTCTGTTTTGCTTCTGTGAGCAGGGACAATTCAAGGGCATGTACTAATTATGACTTTGACACCATTTTGATTTCCTGGTTAGCTCTGAGAATAATTCCATGGCAGGTCCTGATTCCCTTGCCAGTTCCTTTGACTTTTAATTTCCTAATTTAATCAACACCAAGAGAGGCTCTTACTTTACCAGCATCCTCCTCACATTTGGTTTTGCTTTTCATAATGCCAATTCCAAATTAGACATTTATTAGGGTAAACTAAGTTATCTTACAACACTTCAGAACAGCCTAGAAAAGGGGTTTTTCCAAATTATACATCTATATTTCCATTGACAGGTGATTAGATAGTGAAAATGTAGCACGTACACACAACAGAATTTTACCGATACAGAAAATTTAAATTGTGATAAATGGGTGGAACTACAAAACATTATGTATTAAGAGAGGTAACCCAGACACAACCAGGCAAATACTATCTGTTCCCTCTCAAATGCAGATCCTAGCTTCTAATTAAATACAGTTATGCAGGTGGGAGTAAATGTAAGTAAGCAAAGTCCAGAAAACTAGAAATGGACTCATGGTAGTGGAAAAGGAAATCTCTAGGAGGCTTTAAAGGAGGAAGTGGGGAAAGTAATAGAACACATCTGATATTAAAGAAAGAAAGAATGCTTCAAACAAACAAGGTAGAGGTGAATCAGGGATGGGAATCAATCAAAATGAAGAATGTAGGAAAAGGATGTTTGGAACCTGTTACTTTGTAAGCTTGATTAGAAGATAAGCATAAAACTGTTTTTAAAATCCTCAGAATATGCCTACCTCAAAGTGTAGTGACCTCACTACTGGCTATGTATTGAAGGGAAATGAAGTAAAACATTGAAAAGATGGTCCACTCACACGCTTAGTGCTATACTGCTGGCAGGCAAGAGAAAGCAATACCTGCACCGTCTGCCTCATTCATCAAAGGACAGTTGGAGAGTGATTCTCCAAACTGTGGAAGGATCACAAACAGGCTGACACAGCATTTAAGGAAGCAATGCTTTCCTCACTGAGGGGTGGTGAAATGTAGCAGCATACTATGTTTACAGTGAGGCAGGCACCTTGCATTCATAGGGTCATTTCAAAGAACAGTAACTTAAAACTCATAGCCAGTCCTTGTTGAATGGGACATCTGATCCACAAATGAACAAGAAATATCAGTTCAATCTTCCCATATCTAAAGAAACAAAAATGTTTGTAACATGAAAGAGAAAATAAATCTAAACCAATACCAACAAAATGAAATCGATTGCTTTCAACATCCTAATTCACATATAAGTCACACAGACACATTAGATAGAAACATTACAGACAGACACACACATGAAGATATATGTCTTAGAAGCAGAAATATATGTGTGTATGGATATATAGTTACAGGTATATCTTCATAAATGCAACCAGAAAGAAAATAGAGAAACCTTAGGTTAGAAAAAATAATTGTTTCTACATAAAGCAAAACACAACTATTTGTATAGTAAAATCCAAAGTTCAAGTACAACCCTTCCTTGTTTCAAGCCAGCAACTTCAGTGAACATGAAGTCCATCAGATTTAGCCTCCAGGAAGTTAAGCAAAGGAAACAAAGAGAAAGACGTCCACACCATACAAACCAGAGCTGATCTGCTAGAGGGAGTGGGTAAGTTAACCACCACAATGACGCATCACCACACTGAAGCAACACAGCCGAAATTCAGCTAGGGTATATGCAATGCCTTCGGTTGTCATCAAAGCCACAAGGTCAACAGCCTGTAGCAATCAGGTCAGAAAGGTGCAATCATGCAAACCATTAAAGTAAAAGTTATCCCTTAGACATGCGCTCACCTGTCATAGGCAAATGGCAGGTAATTGAATCAACTTCTTATTGAACAAATTAGGATTTCTGGTAAAGCTTAGATCATAGTATCTATTAAATACTGGTCTATGTATACTATTAGGAAAAAGAAAGTGTTTCTGAATAAAATAGAAAGGTGTCTTGGGAGACAATACTTACCCTCTAATTTATGGCATAATGCATTCTGTTTGAGGAGGAATCTACTGAACTTCAGACATCACATGCATATGTCATTTAATACATGCTGCATAGGCAGGGCAGGAGACATTATTGTATATATGGCCACAGGGCTCATATTCTAGCAATTTTCAATGTTAGTTTCCTTAGCAATACTCGGAAGGTAAGACACCAGTGAAAACATCTGAAACAGGCATACCCTAACAGGGATTGCTACATTTCTAACCCTGGCCACTTGACATACCTTGGAATGGGGCTAGGGAGAGGGATGGTTCAGGAATTAACAGCATTTGATGTTCTTATAGAAGGCCTAAGCTCAATTCCTAGAACCCATGTGTGGTGGGTTAGAACTACCTGTGATTCCAGAGGACCTGACAATGTCTTCTGGCCTTCACTGGAACACACTGCGCACACGCGCACGCACACACACACACACACACACACACACACATCACCAGCTTGAACATGGAAACACTTCTGACATCTTCCTGATATCTTATCTGTTCCAGGATTCCTCATTGAGTCTCTGCTTCGCTAATTAATGACCCTGGGAAAACCCCGGGCTAAGCCTAGAGATCCTGACACACTTCCTTGTCCCTTTCTAATGCTGTCTCCTAACACACAGCCCTCTTTCTGTCACCCTTTTCATTTTTGTTTCATTTTCTTTTTCATACAATTTGCACTTCAATTAGTCCCCATTGATACAGGTTGAAGAGACTTAGAGCTAAGATTTGGGGATTTGGGGTTCAAGGAGGAGCTTTGAATAGGAGGATTATATTAAGCTCATTCTTCCCCTGTGGCTGAATTTAGAAATCAACAGAGAACCTGCAGACAGCTAACAGGGTAGCAGGAGAGACATATCTCTAGGTATGAAAGATGGTGTCATGGGAAGTGAGCTCATTCAGCTCATGATGACAGCCTGGCTTTCCAATCTCAGTGCACCTTAAAACTGTCATTAATAAATTAGTTCAACCACACCTCCTGTCTACCTTTCCTTAGGAGATACTGTGGAAGTTTTCTTAGTTAAGTTGTTGGAAATGAGGGACGGAGAAGGGTTTCAAAAGTTGTGGATTACAGTGGAAATAAAGAAGTAGAAGCAAGTCATTCTGGATGGAGAGTACGTAGGACTTTTGCTGACTGCTCCTCCGTCTCCTTCTCTTCATTGTCATCATGGTGTTAGGAATTGAACTTAGGATCTCATCCATGTGTGACAAGCACTCTGCCACTGAGATAGATTCCCAGCATAGCTACTATTATTTGTTTTTAGATTTTAATTTTATAAGTAAAAATAATTGTCTATGTATATGAGTTCCTCTGAGTATATACATGTGTGTGCAGGTGCTCATGCAGGATAGAAGAAGGCAATGGATTCCCTGGTCCTAGAGTTACAGGTAGTTGTGAGTGACCTGACATATGTGCTGGGAATCAAACTCTGGTCCTCTAAAAGATCAAGTAAATGACCAAGGCATCTCTCTAGTTCCCAGGTTCTATTATTCCACATGACCTTTTCCACTACAACTGCAGAGGCAAGTTTTTCCAGAGCCACTGGGAAAAAGACATGATACAATTTTCCAGAAGTGATTCCACTTCCCCTTGCTTTCATTCTTTTATTAATCTTGCAGAACTGAAGTTCCATCTTCTAGAACAATTTCCAGTGCATTCGATTCTATCATAGTGATGATATATATGAACTTGGCACTTGATTGAATTTCAGTTTACATTTCATCATAAAAGTCATCTGGTAGTGGTGGTATATGCCTTTAATTCCAGCATGTGGGAGGCAGAGGCAGGTAGAGCTCAATGATTTCAAGGCCAGTCTGGTCTACAGAGCTAGTTCCAGGATAGACAAGGCTATTACATAATGAAACCCTGTACAAAAAAAAAAAAAAAAAAAAAAAAAAAAAGCAAAACAAAAGCCATATCTGTAAAAGCATATTACTACTGTCCACAAGATAATTCTATGAGTTATGAGACAAGAATCGGCTAAGGAAATATGGCCTAAGAAAATGAGGTTTCTGAAGTAAGTATTTTTTAAGTTGCCAATAAACACCAAAGAATTATAAAGCATAAGTTACAAAATGTAAGTTGTAAATGAGAAGGATGTATTAATCATTTCTTTTTCTGTAAACTTCTCTAAGAACCAAAACCAATATGAAGGTTATGAGAGCTGAAATCATTGCCATACTACATAGCCTCACAGTTGACCCATTGTGAATTCATTTCTTGTTACTTATGGATCATTATGGAATAATTTTAATCCTCACTTTGACACAATCTATAGGAACCTAGGAACAGATGAATTCTCTTGATCAGTCTGGGTTGTGCCTGTGGGGAACTGTTCTGATGATATTAATCGATGGGGGAAGACTCAGCTTATATGTATACAGTGTCGTCCCCTGAGTTTGAGTACTGTGTGATAAAGAAAATAGCGTAGCATGCATACACACATCCCCTTTGTTCTGACTGTCTGTGGATATGACTATCTGCCTCAAGGTCCTGCCTTGACTTCCCTCGGTGATGGAATTATGAACTAAATTAAGCCCCTGTTCTTTAAAGTTGATTTTCTCAGGGTGTTTTACCACAAGACATGAGGACAATCATCACACATTTCTGTTCCACTCTTTTTCCCTTTTCTGGTTATTCATCTTTGTATATGGCTTGACATGTTCCTTGTGACTTCTCTTTAACATAAACCTTTGATCGTAATATCTACCACCAAGTTGGGATCTGTTTCAGATAGTATTTATAGTATAAATCTATCTCATCAGTTGTTACTAAGTAGGTTACTGATCAGAGGTAAGGAACCTGGCATGCCCAGTCTATAAAAAAAACTGCTTTTCAGAACAGAGTGAGCTGGTCGCATCTCTGGGTTCCTCATCTATGTATGTAACCATAACCTTTAGAGAAGAAATCTTCAGAAAATTATTTGTGTTTGGATATGTACAGTTTTTCTCATGATTCCCTAAACAATCTTGTACAGGGACTGACTACTTGTATATACTTATTCCATATCAAGTATTATAAATAATCCAGAGATGACTTAAATTAGTTATTAGTTATATGATGATTGAATTCTACTTTGTTTATTTAAAATGTATATATGCATGTATAATATGTGATCAAGTGTAAGCATGTGGTTGTCACAGGACGTCAGAGGATAGACTTGCCAAGTCCGTCACTACAATGTCTAGCTTAACATGCATTCCTGGGATCCAAACTCAGGTCCTCACTTTTTTACATTTTTTTATTATATTTGTGTTTTAATTTTACACATCAGCCATGGGTTCCCCTGTCTTCCCCCCTCCCGCCCCCACCTCCAACTTTCCCCCATCCCCTCCCCTCCATTCCCATCTCCTCCAGGGCAAAGACTCCCCTGGGGATTCATTTAAACCTGGAGGATTCAGTACAGGCAAGTCCAGTCCCCTCCTTCCAGGCTGAGCAAAGTGTCCCTGTGTAAGCCCAAGGCTCCAAACAGCCAGCTCATGCACTAAGGACAGGTCCCAGTCCCACAGCCTGGATGCCTCCCAAACAGTTCAAGCTATTCAATTGTCTCACTTATCCAGAGGGCCTGATCCAGCTGGGAGATCCACAGCCTTTGGTTCATAATTCATGTGCTTCCATTTGTTTGGCTATTTGTCCCTGTGCTTTTTGCAATCTTGGTCTCAACAATTCACGCTCTTACAGTCCTTCTTCTTTCTCGACAATTGGACACCTGGAGCTCCACCTGGGGCCTGGCTGATGTTGAGGGAAAGAAAGCTTAGGGGAGCAGGAGATCCCAGCTAGATCAAGAACAGAAAGGGAGAACAAGGAATAACAGACCATTATAAGTGAAGACCACATGAGAACAGGAATAGGCAGAGTGCTGGAGAGGTCCCCAGAAATCCACAATGATACATCCTCTGTAGACTGCTGGCAATGGTCAAGAGAAAGCCTGATCTGACCTAGTCTGGTGATCAGATGACCAAACACCCTACCAATCAAGGTCCTCACTTTTACATAGCAAGTACTTAGCCCTGTTCATGATGGCACTTTAAATAAATGACTTGTGCAATGAGAGATTTTGATGGCCTCGGGAAACCCTGGAAGCAAAGCTTTATGGATACTGTGAGATTACTGTGTTTAGCTAGGCTACCCATAAAATAAGTTCCTGCTGCTGAAGCACATGAGAAAATCTGTTCATGTGATACATTCTTAGCATCGACTTCATCCATGGAGAGTGAGGATATGGCAAGTAAAAAAAAAAAAAGAAGAAAATAAGAAAATATGGCACATATACACAATAGAGTACTACTCAGCAAGTACAAAAAACAAAAACAAAAAACAAAAAAGAAGAAGAAGAAGAAGAAGAAGAAGAAGAAGAAGAAGAAGAAGAAGAAGAAGAAGAGGAAGAAGAAAAGGAGTTTTCTTCTTCAGGTATTGTTCACATAGTGAGTTCACAAGCCAAATACATACATGTCTTTCCACGACTTGGTCAGCTCACAGGATAAACATCTCCAAAGAGCTGAGTCTGGAAACTCAGCTGTTGCCTAAAATTAGTGAAAGTGTGACAGCTATAGTAATAGCAATAAACAACTGCTTGGATGTGCCATTCAGTCTCTCTCTCTCTCTGTATGTGTGCATGAACGTGCATGCGTTTGTGTGTGTGTGTGTGTGTGTGTGTGTGTGTGTGTGTGTGTGTGTGTGTGTGTAAGCTATCCATTCACCTTGGAAGTTTTCATGGTCTATGCACTTATTTTTCCACCCTTCCTCAAGACCCAGTTATACCACTCTTGAGCATATGCCCAAGGAATGCTCAAGCATACCACAAGGACACATGCTCAACTATGTTCCTAACAGCATTATTCATAAAAGCAAGAACCTGGAAACAATCTAGATGCCCCTCAACTGAAGAATAGATAAAGAAAATATGGCACATATACACAATGGAGTACTACTCAGCAGTAAAAAACAATGATATCATGAAATTTGCAGGCAAATGGATGGAACTAGAAAAATATCATCTTGAGTGAGGTAACCCAGACTCAGAAGGACAAACATAGTATGTACTCACTCATAAGTGGATACTAGATGTGAGGGAAGGGATGGCCAGACTGCAACCCACAACTCCAGAGAGGCTAGCTAACAGGGAAAGACTTTAGGAGGGAGACATGGATGACCCTGTGAAGGAGAAGCAGATGGAATCTACATAAGTAGACTGGGTGTCAGGGGGTGGCAGAGGGCCAGGAGTGGGGGATGAGAACATAGGGAAATGGGAGGGTCAAGCTGGAACAGGGACAGAGTGGAAGGGCAGGGAGGGAGACACCATGACAGATGAGGACATTATGAGAATAGGAAGAGGCAGGGTGCTGGGGAGGTTCTCAGGAATCCACAAGGATGACCCCACCTTGGTCTGCTGGCAGTGGTCCAGAGGGTGCCTGGACAGGTCAGGTCCACTCTGGTGACCAGCCTAGCAAATAACCTAGCTGTCATCATAGATCCTTTGTCCAGTGACTGATGGAGGCAGATACAGAGATCTTCGGCCAGGCACCAGGCTGAGCTCCAGGAATCCAATTAATGAGAGAGAGGAGAGACAGGCACCCAGGCAAGGGGATTGGGATCTGTCCCTGGTCTATGGGCAGGCTTCTGGAATCTGGTGCCTGTGATGTGACACCTTGCACAGCCTTGGTGCAGTGGGAAGGGGCTGGGACCTGCCTAGGCTCAGTGTGCTGGGCTCTGCTGACTCCCCATGGGAGACCTTGATTTGGGGGATGTGGGAATGTAGGGTGGCTTGGGAAGGAGAGGTGGAGGTGGGAGGAGGGAGGAGTGGGGGGGTCTCTGGATAATATATGGAGTGAGTAGAAAATTTCTTAATAAAGAAAAATGAAAAAAAAGAGAGAAAAAATCATACAACTCCAAAGTTTCAGTATCTGCAGTTCTGTCTTTGGAAAGACATAGTTAGAGGTTTTAACAACATGGCTTAACACTGCCCACAAAATGACTTCAGATAATAAAAAGTCTACTTACCATGGTGGACAATGACTTGTCTTTAATTTATATTGAACCTCTTTTCTCCCAACTTTGCTCATAAACCAACTGAAACAATCAATATAAACAAACTATGTACTCTGTACTCCTGACTCATGGCTCCTTGCCTATTCTGCCTATGAAGTGTCCTCTACTTGTGATGACTTCTATTTTCTTCTGATTTTTTTTGAGGCAGGGTCTCAGGTATCCCAGGCTGTCCTTGAACTCATTATGTAGCTAAGGATAACTCTACACTCCTGATCCTTATACTTCCACCTCCCCAGTGCTAGGATTATAGGAGAATATGACCACACACAGTTTATATAAGCTATGTGGAACCCAGGCTTCATGCATGCTTGTAAAGCACCCTATTCCCCTTCTTCTGCATTTCTAAATGCCTCTAATGTGCCCAACCAAAATGTCAAAAAACATGCATGATTTTATTAGCTATGGACATAATCTCCGAAATCCTTCAGTAGACTTTTCTTCTGATAGTAAACTTTATTGCTGTTATTTTAAATACATTAACAAAATAGAATAGACACTGTTGAATCCTCTGTGTATCCCCCAGCATTATCTATTTCATGTATTACATGTTTAAGATTGATCTTTCTCTTCAGAAAATGAGTCCAAGGACAAACAACAGCTTTGTTATTGAGCATGATGAAATTACCAAAAATTACTGTTTGAATCCCAACAAAACATTTTACTATGATAAGATTTAGAAGAAGTTAACCACAATTCAAATTATTTGTTTTGTGGTATTCAATAAATCACTAAATTTTTCCTCATGCATATTGTTTACAGTCTTCTGTCTCTCCTCAATGTTTTCTTCCATGACTTCAGTCAGATTTTATTATGGCTGGAAATTGTTTTTTTCAGCTCATGGTGCACTCATAGCAGAGCGGTGGGTGTATTTCTGACTTCCAGGACTAGTGCTCATCACAGTACTACACATTCCTTTTTGGCACAGTTTTGCATGGCAGTAGCATCCTTCTTCATTCCCATTATCAACAGGGCTTTCTTCCTCACTTATTCCACCTCCACTTAATTCACTCCTAACAAGTTCACAGCAGTTTGAACTGGATCCACTTACTATTCACTGTGTAATTAATCCTGGTGCTGCTCCTTGTTAGTTGCCAAACATGTGTGTGTGTGTGTGTGTGTGTGTGTGTGTGTGTGTGTGTGTGTATTCTTGTGTGTGCACATGTGTGTAGTATGTATATTTGTGTGTTGTGCATATGTATATGGTATGTGTATATATGTGTGTCATGTGTTTACGTATGGATGGTGTGCACATATGCACATGGATGCCAAATATTGATCTCTTGTGTCTTTTCATCCACTCTTACATCTTACTTTTAGTGACAGTCTCTTATGGGACCTGAGCTCTCACATGGCTCTTATATAGGCACCAGGGATCCAAACTCATGTCCTCATGTGTGTGTGGTGGGCACCTTTCAGACCAAGCCATCTCCCCATTTTTAATGTCTATGTTTTTGATGCACAAATGGAACAGACACTTCACAGAGAAATCTGCAACTATAGTCACAAGAAGCCTCTAATGAAAAGTATCCTCTAAGAAAAAAAGGAAGCCAGAGAAGACAAGTACAGCTCAAAAGAGGAGTCAGTTCTGACTGAAAGAAAGGTGGGCTGTGGTTCACAGCCAAGCACTTAATACAGCTGCCAGCCTTTCTCCTGTGGGATACATAACTGAGTCCCAGAGACAGAAAATTGCACTGAAGCATAAAAGAGAATAAAAGTCTAAGAGCTGCTTTACAGAAATATCTAAAAGACTCTGAAAGCATGGGGCAAAGCGTTACAGGGGCTAGAGAGACATTATGACCTCTGCAGGAGACAGCATCAGCACCTAGAGGAAAGTCCATGGGAGGGGAATGCATTAGTGTCTTAGATAACTACTTGGCAATGAGCATGCACAATCACTGCTGCCCACTGACAGCAAAAGGGACACAGCATCCTTCATGCTCAATCTTGATTTCCAACTTGGTTAGGTTTGGAATCATCTAGAAGACACACTTGTGGTGGTGTCTGTGAAGGTATGCATAGCAAGGTTTGAGGGAAGGAGATAGAGGCTGAATATGGACAACTCTATCCATGGACTGGGGGACCCAGACTGAATAAAAAGGACCCTATCAATTATCTCTGCTTCCTAGATGATGTGCCATGTGATCAGCTGCCCCAGGCTCCTGCTGTCACACCTTCTGCACTGGGATGGAATGTGCCCTTCAACTGTGAGCCAAAATAAGCCCTATTGCACTTCAATTGCTCTTGTCAAATATTTTGCCACAGAACCAAGAAAAGTACCCAGAATGAGTTACTGTGTTTTTCAGGGTACAACTTGATCCAAGGGATGAAATGTGTTAAGAAAGCTACATAACCTTCACCTGCCAGTAGACATAGAACCATGGGCATTAAAAAAAAAAAAAAAAAAACTGTCCAACATTTTTGGCTCATTTTCATATGTAAACTTCATACAGACTTGGCATTCTTTTCAAATACTGAATATGTTCCTTCAGGCCTTCAATACTAACCTTGACAACCAGTTATAGTTCCCCATGTTTATCAGCATTTGCACCCATTCCCCCGTGTTTAGGTTTTACCACAGCTCCCCGTTTACTGCAAACGCTAAAAGAAAAACACCCCTAGAACAACCAGAGCAAGGTAAGCAGCCTCTTTTTCTTCTCCCAGACAGATCACAGCCAGACCCACCTCACAGCTTTTCATATCTTCCTCTTCCCATATACTTTCCATTGTCAGAGAGCCTTAGTTTGTTCAGGTCAGGGTATCTGCTTACATAGACATTGCTCAAAAATTGAATACATATCACATTGGGTTTTACATTCACCATTCACTTTTTCAATCATAGTACACATCAGTACAATTTCCTGAGGACCATATTTTATTTACTCTTGCAGCTGGCACACATGTACACTGATAACCTAGCATGTGTGTCTGTGGCATGTACATATATGTGTGTATGTATGTATCTATCTATCTATACAACACAAATATATTCATATATATATATGTATAGTGTATAAACTAAATATATACTTAAGATACATATTTATATTGTTTGTATATGTATGTGTCTATACATAGAATATGTGTGTGTGTGTATCTTGGTTGACTATAAAAATTGTAATTCTATGGCAAGGACATCCAGACATGTTATATTTACACTCTAAAATAAAATCAGACATTATCTGAGATCTCTTTACATTTCTCTTATTTTTTTCTTTCCATTCTTTAAATTGCATATGTTATCAGCCAGCAACAATTTCAGTAAAGCTGTTGAACATCTCAATGTCTCCTTCTCCCATTTCCATTTCTACTCATTCCTAATCATAAGGAAGTTATATATTTGCCCTTATTTAACCATTTTTTGTTTCATTTTTAAATAAAAAATATTTGTACGTTTATGTACACATGACCACGTGTGTGTGTGTGTGTGTGTGTGTGTGTGTGTGTGTGTGTGTGTGCAGGTCAGAGTACTACTTAGAGGAGTCAGTTTTCCCCTACCATGTGGACATAGGAATTGAATCCATCATACTTGGCAGCAAGTACCTTTGTCCACTGAGCCATCTCCCTGATCCTTACCCATTGTCAATTACATATTAGATTCGTGAATAATAAAGCTGCTTGGTGTAACTAGTATGAGTTTTAGTGACTGGAGGTTCTCTGTTTCTCATCTGCTGCCCACTCATACACTGGGCTATCATTGTCTTTCTCATCAGTCATGATGCATCTGGAGAGAGCAGGCTCCTGATGGCAGGTCATTCAAGTTTTGCTTTATATTACACACTGGGTAACTTCTGTTCTATAGCTTTCTCCCCCTGGCACATGTCACATCCTTGCTTCTGTTCTTCATGCCTCATCAAGACTACTGCCACAGATGCCGTAATTGGTGGTCATCTTTCTTTTCATGGCTGGGACATTTCAGTGCATGGATTTGATCACACTGAGCATTAGTTTTGGTGATCTTGGGAAGGACTCTACCTGGAATATCCCATCAACTATTTTAAGGCCAGAGCCAAAGATGATGATCATGGATAATCCTGCTGTTCTCTCATTCATGATGTAGTCTATACTGCCAATGCCAAATGATCTACATCCCCAAAGTTATTCTGAATGAGCTTCACTATCCCTGTGTGACCAGGTATTACATAGTACTCTAGAACTGCACAAGTTCTGTGGATAGCTGGGGACAGAAGAACACACAATCACTCTGGTAAATCATCTGGTAAGAGAGGGGTTTTGGATATTATTAAATATAAAAATTGGATCTCTCTACTCTAAAAATAGTTTATTTTCAAGAATACATCTTTTGGACTCTCTATTCAATATCCATCTGTTTCTTATAAAATACGCAATGAATTTAGTTGATTATGGTCTCTTAATTAAAACTAATGAGATTATGAGATGGCTCTGTGGGTAAAAGCACTTGCCAACAAGCTTGATAACCTGAGTTCATTCAATCCCTGAGACACACATGGTGGGTGGAGGGGATAAATCCCACAGACTGTCTGTGTTGATGTTGTTGTTTACCCCTTTGGCTCTTTACCCATTGGGGGTTCCACTTTCTCACTCCCCAAAAAGTGTACACAGAGCCTTATTCTTTCTTATGAATATATAGCCTTTGCTTGGCTTGTTTCTATCCAGCTTTTCTTAATTTAAATTATCCCATCTACCTCTTGCTCTGGGCTTTTATCTTTATCCTATCTACCTTTCTTTACTTCTTTTTAAAAATATTTCTTTATTTATTATGTATACAGTGTTCTGTCTGCATGTATGCCCACATTCCAATAGAGGGCATCATCTCTCATTATGGATGGCTGTGAGCCACCATGTGGGTACTGGGAATTGAACTCAGGACCTCTGGAAGAGCAGCCAGTGGTCATAACCACTAAGATGCCTCTTCAGCCCCCCATTTGTTTCCTTCTTACTCCATGACTTACTGTGCAGTTTGGTGCCTAGCCCCTGGAGTCCTCCTCCTTCTCTTGCTCCTACATCTTCTCAGGTTTCTCCTCACATTTATTCTGTCTGCCTGCCAGCTCCAACTATCCTTTCCTGCCCCGCTATTGACCATTCAGCTCTTTATTAGATCATTGGGTATCTTAGGCAGGCAAATTAACACAGCTTCACAGAGTTAAACAAATGCAACATAAAAGACTACATCACATCTTTGCATCATTAAACAAATGTCCCACAGCATAAATGAATGTAACACATCTTAAAATAATATTATACAAAAGTTGTCCTATGACTGCCACATATATACCATTGCACACATGCCTACACATGCCTGTGCATGCACCTCCAAACCCCCCTCGACACACAAAATAGAAAAATATAATGTATAAAACAACTATCATTGAAGTACAATGGAAGCCTTTATATTTTGGAGTAGGCAACAGTTGTCTAATTGTACTTAAGACCTACTCAATTAAAAAAAAAATCCATGCCTGGTAAACCTAAACACCTTCCCACACCTGATGACATGGAACCTAGGGGAGAATCTGATACTGTCACTTTCCCAAACCAGTGCTCACAGTGATATCCACAGATGAGGGTAGCACTCACTCTCCATCAAATAGGCATTTTTTCCCTTTTTTTCTTTTTAATTTTTTGAGACAGGTTTCTTTGAGTAATAGCCCTGGCTCTCCTGAAACTCTCTCTGTAGACCAGGCTGGCCTCAAACTCACAGAGATCCACCTGCTTCTACTTCCTGGGTGCTGAGATTAAAGACGTTTACCATCACCACCCAGCCAAAGAAGCATCTTTTGACAGCAGACTGAGATTGATGAAAGTATAGATAAGAAGTGACAGGTGGAATGTCCAGCCCCCATTAATACATCTACACCATAACACCTGCACCTAAGACTCACGGACATCACAGAGCAGGGACAGACAAGTGATCAGAGCTGGAGAACCATGACATCTGCTTTGAGTGTCTTTTCCATATTCTGGGGAAGCTGCACCCATGAACTTTTCAACAGCATGGCTTCCTAAACAGGATCAGAATAATAACAATACTAGTTGACATGCCATTGTTGATGGGGGAAAGCTCACTGGGCCCTACCCTTAGGAGAAGAGCTACAAGCACTTAATGACTGCTGAGAGAAGAAGAGTCAGTCTTTCCCAGGCATGAGCCCCCTAATTGGTTATCCAATACCAAGTGTAAGTCCTAAAAGCATATACATATGACAAACCCTCAGTGGAAGAAGCAGGTTGTATTTGTATATTTAAGTGTGTGTGTGTGTGTGTGTGTGTGTGTGTGTGTGTGTGTGTGTAAACAATATTAATTAAAGTAAAAGAGACCGTGAAATGGACTGGGATGAGGGTGGAGCATGACAGGGGGGTTTAAGGGAGGAGAGGAGAGGAATGATGTTAGTAGACTATACATCTGTGAAAATATAACTTAAGAAAAGTCAATTTTGCCTGGCAATGGTGGCACATGCCTTTAATCCCATCACTTGGGAGGCAGAGCCAGGCTGATCTCTGTGAGCCAGCCTGGTCTCCAAAGTGAGTTCTAGGAAAGGCACAAAACTACACAGAGACACCCTGTCTTGGAAAAAGAAGAAGAAGCAGAAGAAGCAGAAGAAGCAGAAGAAGCAGAAGAAGAAGAAGAAGAAGAAGAAGAAGAAGAAGAAGAAGAAGAAGAAGAAGAAGAAAAAGAAAAGGAAAAGGAAAAGAAAAAGTCAATTTTAAAAGCATGTTATATGTGGAATAATTTACACATTTCAGACATAAAACTCAGGCAATAACATGTTTTAATATTGGTCCCTTTGAGATAGTGATGAGGACACCAGAAGACTCATTAAAATTAGTTGCTTTTACAAGACCTAAACCAGTAACATAAACAGCAGGTTCTGCTGTATCAGAGCATTTGTACTGGTGGCCATCTATATACACAGTGAAGAAGCAG
Organism: Onychomys torridus; assembly: GCF_903995425.1. NCBI lineage: Eukaryota > Metazoa > Chordata > Mammalia > Rodentia > Cricetidae > Onychomys > Onychomys torridus. Next base: position 70,257,796 of record NC_050453.1, read on the forward strand.
GTGCTTCTGGAATGTGATTTGGAAAAATATTATGTCTACAACTTATGCTGCCACCTAGTTTTAAATTTCTTCCATGCTCATTAAAACAGAAACAAAATTACAAGAAGAGCTGAAACACAGGACTAACATTGTCTCCTCGTTTCTTTGGTTTTTAAGTGTGACACGTTCTTATTCAATCTCAATTTTTGAAACATTCTCAAATAGTTGTGTTTATGAATTAAAAATACAGGTACAAAGAGATGGCTAACTTTGTAAGAGCCCTTGATGTGCTTTCAGAGGACATGGGTTCAGTTTCTTGTACCAACATGGTAGTTTACAACTATTCATAAATCCATTTTCAGGGGATCAGAGCCTCTTTTCTGACTTCTACTGACACCAGGGACACCTACAGTATACATACATACACTCAGGCAAAATACTCATGCACTTCAAATTATATAAACTTAAAAATTAAGAAATGTCTATAGTTACCAAAAGACACCACAAACAAATAAGCTTAGAAGAGAGAGTTTATTGAGGGCTTACATATTCTGGAAGTGATTCCATGGCCATTGTGTCAGGGAGCATGTCAGCAGGCAGGCAGGCAGGGCACTAGAGCCTTAGCAGGGAGCTTACATCTTGAAACATAACCACCAGGCAGAAAGACACTAAAAATGTCTTGGGCTTTTGAAACCTCAAAGCCCACCCCCAATGGCACACTTTCTTCAATGGCACACTTCCTTCAACAAGACCACATCTCCCAATCACTCCCAAACAATTTCACCAACTAAGGGTAAAACATTTAAATATATAAGCTTTTGGAGTTTTCTTATCCAAAGCACCACACTAGGTAAATGTTTGATCTAAAACAAGATCTATTTTAATATCATTAAGCTATTTTGCTTGTTTTTAATTCCAACATCTCCATTGCTACTTTTACACACAGACATGGAGATACATTTTTACTCTCCTTCTGTCTTGATGGAAGTACATTATTTTATTCTAATTTGATTTCTCTAGATATAGAGCCAGGAGCAGTTCAGCACTGAGTTGTATGGCAGGTATATTTTCAGTTTGCAAAGGAACTCCCATACTGATTTCCATAGTTGCTGCACAAATTAGTATTCTTACCAGCAGTAAAAAAGAATTCTCCTGTACCCACATCCTTGCTAGTATTTGTTGCATTACAGGTGTACACACTTTGCCTAGTTTATATAGTGTGAGAGATCAGATCCAGGGCATCCTGCATGCTGAATAAGCTTCCTTCCCATTGAGCTGCATCTCCAGTCCTGACTTTGCATATTGGCATGTATTGTATTGAAATAAATAATTTAATTTTAATACAACAAATTGAGCGGAGGTAATCACAGGATCACAATAACACCAAAAAAATATCAATTTTCATGAAAAACAAACAAAAACAAAAACCTCCTAACATGTTCTATATACAAGAAATGTCCCAGCCTTGGACATAGAGCCAAATTCATGATGGGATAATAGCAGTTTTATATTCAGACTTTATTTTCTCTTCTGTTTCTCATATTACTAATTATATTCAAAATAAGGAGGTACAAAGGGTCATTAGCTCTACACCATCAACGTAAATTCCAGCATTCTCCTGCAACCTTTTACAGGCTAGTTTGTGTGCCCAACTTTTCCCCTGGATCTCCGGTCCCTTCTAGAGCACTGAGAAGGATGGGCTTCCTGGTCTTTTCATGTCACACTCTTAAAATCCAATTGATCACTTTTGAGGATATTGATTGGCACCTCTACTACAATTCCAAGACTTAGGTTTACCACCATTCTCCAGACAAATATGTGAAGCAGAGAAACATTGGGAGATTTGGCTGAGGTCCACAAATTAGCAAAGAAGAAAATCAATTTAAAATCAGTACTATTGCATATCAATGTAAGAAGTGGCTTTGAATTGTACAAAGTCAAAATAAGCCCAGTGAAAAGCCAAGGGAAGCATAAATGACTTACAATGCCACAGTCCATAGAGTTCCTGGCACGTATAGAACTGAGGCCAGTGGGGAGAGAAGAGGGATCGACATTCTGTTACTGGTTTATTGCAAGCCACAAAATCTACATACATTGATTTGATTTGCTGAATAAATTTACATTGTTACATCATTAATTTGTACAAAACATGATTCTGAGGATGTATGGCATGAAATTCATTGTGTGTGTGGGTGTGTGTGTGGGGGGGGTGTGTGTTTGTGTGTGTCTTTCCAAGGGACAGAGAAGAAGACAAAGAAAAAGAAGAGGAGAAAGAGAAAAAAGAAGGAATACATAGGGAACATATAACTACCATGTATAATAAAAACGTTAGTGTCTATTAGAATACTTAAGCAGGCAGATCGACAAGTCAGTCTTAGGCATACCAGAAACTTTACTGGATTCTATGTGTTTCCAGTGGAATCATGGCAAACATTATTACCTGACGGTTGTAACACAAGTTTCAGAACCATAAAGGCATACTTCTTAATTAGTTTGTGGTTTAGGTCTGTTATGAGAGAATCACTTACTGAAAGTTGAACTACTCCATGTGTTTTTGAGGTGAAGTCTTATGTAGCCTTAGAGCTTGCCATATGGTTGAGAATGACCCTCCTGCCTCCACCCCCGAAGTCCTTCAATTACAGATAGACCACAAGTAGACTCTTTCTATCTTCTACATTTTCCCCATTAAACTAGAGAACAAAGACTCTGGATATCCCACTAACTACTGGAAATTACTTTATAAAACAAAAAAGGGAGGCTAAGTCCTTACTGCAGCATGGACCACCCATGCCATTCTAGGCTCCTGTTCTTAGGGCACAGGAAGTAGTATGTGCTCCCAGTAAGCATATCTAGCCCAACTAGACCTATGAAGAGAAACTTATTTCTCTTCACTTTCTTGCACAGGGGTATTCTACAGCAATTTGCCTTTCCCTGTAGATATCCAAGAGGTCACACTGAGAATAAAATTAGAAGAGTACAATAAAAGCTGGAGAAAAAAATAAAAACAAGGAAAAACCTAAGCATTTTCGAGTTACATAGAAGGAAGCTGGAGAAAAGCTAATTGAGTCTGAAGATCACGTTCTCACCAAGGAGGGAGCATAAATTTACCCTCTGAGACAATGCGGAGGTGCCAGCTGCAACCTGAGAACAAGGGTTGCATTCCATGTCAAGTTCTTCCTGCTTACCATGATCAACATCTGGGAAATATAAGGTTAAAATATACACATACTATTACATAAATACAACATTACATTTGGAAAATATAATTTCCTGGAATTAAATGATTACTGAAACATAAACATGTATTAAAAAGAAATTTTGTAGGCCCAAGTACTAGAAATAGTAGGATTCTTTGGATAGTGAAAAATAGTGGGGATTTTTAAATTCATGAATTACATATTTTTTAAATGATGGAAGTATGTGTGCATGTGTTCATCTTTCTGCTTTCTGTCTGCTTGTCTGCTGTCTGTCTCTCCCCCCTCCCCCATGTGTGTGTGTGTGTGTGTGTGTGTGTGTGTGTGTGTGTGTGTGGGTGTGTGTATACTTGTATGCATGTGTATGAGGAGGTCAGAGGGAGGTCTCAAATGTCATCATCAGAATCTCTGCTCCTTTCTTTTGAGGATCTCTCAATGGCCTGCAAGAGGTTAGGCTGGCTGGCATCAAGATCCAGCATCCTGCCTGTCTGCTTCTCCAGCACTGGGATGCAAGTGTGTGGACCACCAAACCTAGTATTTTTATGTGGCGCAACAGATTGGAGTCAGGTCTTCATGCTTGCATTTACCTACTAAGTAAAAATAAATAAATAGGTAGATAGATGATAGATAAATAGATAGATAGATAGATAGATAGATAGATAGATAGATAGATAGATAATAAATACCCACTGAGCTGGAGTGGATGTCCCTAACACCAGACAGTTTTAAGAGATGACTATCACATTCATACAAAATTAAAAAAAAAAATTATTCAGTAGTAACAAATACAGACACAGAGAGCTCTCTCCTAATTCAAGCACACAGAGAGAGACAGTGGCCTGGCTCATCAGTGGCTATTTCTCTTGCCTGCAATCACTCCCGGTGCTGCAAACATCTCAGTAAACTCAACTTATCATGAGAATTATGATATTGAAACTTACAGAACTATCTTAGGAAAGTCCTGCTAATGACTCGGTAATTAACTGGACTGGGGAGCATAATTTAAACTATTTGCCAAACTGTGGTATGCTCTCTAAGCTTGTAGAACGTGAATTCTGACATCAAGAACATACTTTTTAGTTTCCTTCTGACTGCCTTTTTCTAGGTCATGCTGTCACTGGCTAGCTGGCTCTGTATGGGGCATGCAGAAAGCACCTCAGGATACTGAAAACACTTTGTCTCAAAGACCAGTAAAGAAAGAAAACCATTCCAGAAGATGTCATTGTTTATCCTGAGAATAAAAACTCCCACAAAGGGAAAGGGAATTGGAAAGCTCATCCCTGGAGAGAAAGCTCACTTGAAAACCCCTGTGGTTAGCTGTCTTAGCATCTCCAGTAGATTTTTGCTGGATGTTTGTAAACCCTCCACTTGACAATGAGACATTTGGTGCCTTTATTTGCTATTCCAGTTGTCTCTGATGGATGCTATAAAACACACATACACACACACACACACACACACACACACACACACACACAAATTAAATTAATAAAATAAATTAAACTCAGGGGCTGGAGAGCTGGTACTTCCAGTGGTTAAGAATACTTAGTGATTTGTTTCCGGGCGGTGGTGGCGCACTCCTTTAATCCCAGCACTTGGGAGGCAGAGGCAGGCGGATCTCTGTGAGTTCGAGGCCAGCCTGATCTACAGAGTAAGATCCAGGACAGGCACCAAAACTACACAGAGGAACCCTGTCTCGAAACCACCCCCCCAAAAAAAACCACTTAGTGATTTGTCAAGGGACCTGTTTTCTTCCCAGTACCCATGTGAGGAGGCATGCAACCATATGTAACTCCAGCTTCTGGGGATTCGATGCCATCTTCTGGCCTTCTGTGGTACCCATATACAAGTATTTATACATGCAGAGAAACACACATACACATGGATATTATTTTAAATCCTGAAAAATTATACTCCCAATTTGATGGTGTGCTGCTGTGCTGATGCTTCTATCTATTTGCTACAGGTTATTTGTTTGTTTGTTTTTACTTTTGCTTGCTACATGCTCAATAAATGCACTAATTCAAACCTACTCAATAATCTCAAACAAAAGAATGGTACCAATGATCATTCTCTGGATCATCAAAACAGATCAAGGAGAAAGGCCACTACACAGGTTTGTTGCTTTTATCTGCTGCAGTGCAGTTTAACACAGTGTGAGACTTGACTTATGTCAGATAATATGATTAGCATAGTAAGTCATGAAAGAAATGACTTAAATACTAATAGAATTGACAGCAGGAAAATATAGAGTACAGAAGGGAATGATGGTTTTTTTTGGGGGGAAAAAAAGCATATCGTGTGTGTGTGTGTGTGTGTGTGTGTGTGTGTGTGTGTGTGAATGGAGAGAGAGAGAAACTGTGATATAAAATGTTTCCTAATGTGGGAATCAGGAAAAGACAATAAATGCTGCTCTGTATACTCAGAGTGATGGTAAGTGAGTGTGCGAGAAAGCCGACATTGTCCCCCTTCATCTTGTCACTTATGAAAATTCATCCCCTTTTTCAAGACTGGCCTGATATAAAAAGGATCTCTCCCATTCTGTTCTGCCAATTTGGGGCTTATTTTACCTCTTTTCCAAAGGTTTCAAAGCTTAAGGTCCTTTCAATAGCAGGAACAGAAGAAGGACCAGGGAGAAACGAGAGAGCAGAGAGGGTGCCACAGTGAGCATGGGGACATAAGAACTTAAATTCCTACATGGAACATAGCTGAGGTATATGATCATTCCAAGAGTAAACAAGATGCAGGCAGATCCTCCGAGGATCAACATCAAGTTCATACCCACAAGAGCTTGCCATTATAGAGAGCTGACATCACTGGCAGGCTCTCTGAGGACTGTTCTTGGCAGAGACTGAATTTGTGCTGTGAGAAATTCTTTAGGAGAGACCCAGAATCTCAGCAACATCTGTAAAATGTACTGCATAGGAAAAGCACTTTCATGTCATCCATGAAGTGTAACATGGGGAGAAAGTCAAGAGTGGAGGAAAGAATTGGGAAAGGAAGACATTTTCTCCATCTCCTCCATTGTGCAGTTCTACATGTCCTTGTAGGAAGCTTGGAAGAATGAACAGTTTATAACCAGAAACAATTCTTTACCCTAGACCACACTCCAGAACCAGATCTTAAACAAACACACAAGTAAAAACATAAACAACAACAGCAAAACTACATAAGATTCTTTAAATAAATATAAGTATCTTAAATGCTACAGAGTCAGACTTTGGTTCCTAAATTCAACAACAATCATCAGAGATGATAGTATTTTTGTAGCCTCAGCTGACTCTATGTAAGCAAACACACACACACACACACACACACACACACACACACACACACACACACAGAGAGAGAGAGAGAGAGAGAGAGAGAGAGAGCGCTTTGATCACTGTTGATCTCGTGCATCAGTTGTTTTATGTTTCACTGTAAGTCTTTAAAATATACTGTTGTGATCACTTGTTTGCTATTTTAAGTCCATTCATGTGTATTATATACACGCATACTCTTATATCAGTGAGATGACTCAGAGGGCAAAAGCACAGACCACTTGTTCTTAACAACCTGAAGTTGATCTCTGACACCCATGGTGGGAGGAGAGAACCAACTCTCAAGAGTATTCCTTGGACCTCCTCGTGTACATTGTAGCTTATAAATTTCTGCACTCACATGTATTAATATTAACAAATATGTATAAATATTAATAAAACAACACAGAGCTAAGATTATTATTATTATTATCAGGAAGACTAAGCTCTGGTACTTACTGAGTATCACAAACTATGACATGATGTCACATTGCTATAATTAAAATGATGGAATGAAGTTAAGTCGCTAATCTTTGGTAGTTGTTTGATAATAGCCAATGATGACATTATGCATAAATGACTCAGCACTGAGACCAGCACACAATAACTACTAGATCAGCAGCAGCTGCTGTTATAATTAAGGGGAAATATTAATGTGTACACAGATTCAGAGCTCAAAATGAGAGCATTCATTTCATTCAATATTCATTTTAGGGGACTCCTGTGTGGTAGTTATGAAAAGGAATAAAGTGAAAATTCTTTGCCTTGAGAGAGCATAACAGAATACCTAGAATCTTCTGCTTATCATAGAATGTCTTTCTTCACAGAGGTTACATGGCCATTCTTCCCATGTTTGGAAGAGAAAGAAAGCATGTTACACTGGAGGGACCTAGAAAACCTGAGAGTCTGCCAGATTAACAATCAAGACTGAGGTGTGTTTGTCCAGAACAGATATTCAGAGCATCATCACCATAATCATTAGAAGTGGAGTCAGGGTCTCAATGGAAAAGAGTGCAAACATGAGGACCTGAGTTCAAACCCCCAGTATTCTTATAAAAATCCAGCAGTGTAGGGTGGTGAGATGGCTCAGAGTTTAAGAGCATTTGTTGATCTTGCAGAGGACCCAGTTTCAATTATAAACACCTGTATGGGGGCTTACAAACCATTCAGTTCTAGGGAATCTGAAACATCTGATTACTTCTGTGGGCACCAGACACATACATACTTTTTCAGGCAAAAAAAAATATTACAAATAAAACATAAATCTAGCAAATAAAAGCAAGCATAGTTGTACACGTGAGTTGTAGACATAAATATCTTTGGGCCATGCTGCCAGCCTAGCTCCATGTTCACTGAGACTCAGTATCAAAGAAATAAAGCGGAGCATGTTAAAGAAAGATATATGATGTCCTTCTCTGGTCTCCACAAAAATACAAACACACATCCACTCTACATGTGTGCAAACACCACACACACACACACACACACACACACACACACACACATATACACATGCATGCGTAAATAGATGGTCAGAGCATCGTAAGCTAGTTTAATATAAAGACAGCTAATAGAAACTTTTGGAAAGCAGTCTGTCAAGTTATCAAACCCTACCTTATTAACTCTAGGCACAGAGATTATGTATTATGTTCTAAGTTCATTGACCTCTCTGCCAGTTTTCATTCAGAAAAATAAATAGTAGTCATGGACCATTTTGTTATATGAGAAGCAATGAGAAATCTACCCTAAGTCTACAAGAGCAAAAAGAACAATTTCAACTCTATCTCCCAAAAAGGAGAGAAAGAGGTCCACAGCCCAGGCTAGGAGGCAGAATTTAATTACTATAGTGCAAAGTGTGATTTCATTGAGGACTTCCAAAAGCTTATTATGTTCACAGCATCAGTGGAGCAAACAGCAAGCATCCTACAAGAGACTCTGAGAGCAGATGTTCAGCCTGCATCCACACAGTCACCTGGAAAATTCAGAGGATGCAGAAGTCCACAGGCCCAGTCCTGTCTTTATGTAGAGTTTGCCAGCAGTTTTCAATCTTTAAAGGAGAATTAAGGAAGGAAAAAAATGCTTATCTCTTCTCCAGCAAGCTCTAATCAAAAGAAAGCATGTGTGGAGTCCAATTTCTCCATTAATTTGGTTCCAAAAACAAAAGTATTTCAGAAGACTGAAGCAAATCAATTATTATTCAATCTTCTAGTTTTAATAGCATTCTTCCTCACATACTTTTTAGTTAAATGAAATATCCTCAAAAATACAAATGCTTACAAGTAATATATTTTGTAAAGAATGTTTCCTCTTTCTAAATATTAAAATCATGAGAACTTTTTAGAAAAAGTCTCAATAGAAAATAAAAAAGGAGGGGCTGGAAAGTTGGCTCAGTGGCTAAGAGCTCTTACTTCCCTTGCAGAAGACCCAAGTTTCGTTCATAACACCCACATCAAGCAGAGAGTCTAACACCCTCTTCTGGCCTTCACAGTGACTGTACTTTTATGTCTTCACGCATGCATTAAATAAATCTTACAAAAGAGAGTTAAATTTAAAAAAACACTATAAAACAGTAATTAGAAAAAGTAATAGTAGAATGTGCACTTCGGACACGTGTATTTTCAAAGTGTAAGGAAACTGGGGAGATTTAACCAATTATATATTTTATGAAGAACTACAACTAGGAATTTCTAAAAATATAAACTGATGCAGAGAGGAATGAATAAAACTCTCCTAAACTGGTCAGTATGTATAATCCATGTGTGTTGAGCTACCACATCGAATTTCACTAATATACACAAATGCATTTCAACAAAAAATAAAATAAAATTATAAGGTCAATTGAATATGGATATTTGTAGCAGAAATGCTACCCACAAATAAAAATATAAAATATATATAATTAAGGTCTAACTCTACAACAGATAGCATCCACCTATATAAAGAACTAGGTTACTGGTGTACTTACAGTATGGTGGAGCATCAAGTATATCCTGTTAAGGATATCTATCACTGACAGGAATATACTGTGTCATTTGGAATTGCTTACAGGACAATCTGGACAGAAAAAACCTAACTGGACAGAAAGAGAGCACTGCCTACTAAGAATTTTGAATGGAGTAGAAGTCGTGAGAAAGAAAGGCAAAAGGAGTTTTAGGAAGTGTCTTACATATCAATTGTGATGGTCATTACATGACTATATGCAAACACTCTCAAAAGTTCAGTAAAACAAAGGGCTTATAGTGCATGTTATTCCAAATTCTTGCCAGTAAGACAAAAGGAAAATTAGAACTCTGAATTCCAGCTGGAAGGCTCAGCTTCTTCCTTCTCTACAAGATAAATATTTCTAAATGACAAAGACTTCAACATAAATTCAGTTACACTGAACCTAATAGAAGAGAAAGAGGGAAGTAGTCTTGAACACATTGGCACAGGAGACCACTTCCTAAATATCACCAGTACCACAGACACTGAGATTGACAATTAATAAACGGGACCACTTGAAACTGAAAAACTTCTATAAGGCAAAGGACATGCCAATAAGACAAAATGGCAGCCTATAGAATGGGAAAAAGTCTTTACCAAGCCCACATCTGACAGAGAGTTGACCTTCAAAATATATAAATAACTCAAAAAACTAGACATCAAATTACTAAATAATCCAATTAAAAGTGGGTGCAGAACTAAACAGAGAATTCTCAACAGAAGAATCTCAAATGGCTGAAATATACTTAAAGAATTGTTCAATATCCTTAGTCATTAGGGAAATAAAAATCAAAATGACTCTGACATATCATCTTACACCTGTCAGAATGGCTAAGATAAAAAACACAGGCGACAACATATGTTAGAGAGGATGTGGAGTAATGGGAACACTTTAGGAATCATATGGTGGTTTCTCAGAAAAATGGGAACTGATCTATTTCAAGACCCAGCTATACCAATCTTGGGCATATACCCAAGGAGTGCTCAATCATACCATGAGGACACTTGCTCAACTATGTTCATGGCAGCATTATTCATAATAGCCAGAGCCTGGAAACAACCTAAATGTCTCTCAGTCAAAGAATGGATAAGGAAAATGTGCTACATTTACACAATGGAATATTACTCAGCTGTAAAAAAAAAAAAAAAAAAAAAAAAAAAAAAAAAAACCAATGACCTCCTTGAATTTGCAGGCAAATGGATAGAACTAGAAGAAATCATTCTGAGTTAGGTAACCCAGACCCCAAAAGAAACATGGTATGTACTCACTCATAAGTAGATATTAGGAATAAAGTATAGGATAACCAACCAACACTCTACAGCCCCAGAGAGGCTAGATAACAAAGAGGGCCCAAAGAGGGATATATGGATTTCCCTAGGAAAAAGAAATAGAAGAGATTGCTGGGTAAACTGGGGGTGGAGAAGGGGGATAAGGGATGGGAACATGAGGGAGTGGGTTGGGCAGGTTGCATACAGAAGGAAGTTTTGGGGAGGGATGAGGGCTAGGGAGAAACCTGGTGCCAGGGAAACTCCCAAGGAATCCACAAGGATGACCCTAGCTAAGACCTCTAGTAATAGTGGAGAAGGTGCCTGAACTGGCCATCTCTTTAATCAGACTGGTGATTACCCTAATTGTTATCACAGAACCTTTATCTAGTAGTTAATGTGGATATGAGATGAGATGCAGAGATCCACAGCCAATCACTGGCTGAGCTCTGGGAGTCCTCCCTGAAGAAATAGAGGAGGGGTATTAAGGTCAAAAAGGAGGAACCCAAAGAGACAGCTCACCTGAGCTAATGGAAGAACATGGACTCTGAACAGTTATGGAACCTGCATAATACTGACCTAGGCCCTCTGTGTGTATGTGACTGTTGTATACCTTGGTCTGTTTGTAAGGCCAGTGAGATCAGGACCTATGCCTGGTACTTAGCCAGCTTTGGGGAACCTGTTCCCCATGCTGGATTACCTTTCCCAGACTTGATAAAGAGGGAGAAGCTTGGTCCTACCTCAACTTATGGCATGTTATGTTCAAGCCCATGGGACTCCTGATGTTTTCTGAATGGAGATGGAGGAGGAGTGGGTGGATGGGATGGAGACGATGGGAGTCAAAAGGAGGAAACAGGAAGAGAGTTGGGAGGGAAAGCTGTGGTTTGTATATAAAATGATGTATATAGGTTTAAGGAAATAAAGGAGGGAACTCCCATCAGGACCAGAGATGAGTGCCTGGGGTCACACCCAGAGAGGCCCACACCTAGGTCCCAGCCCTGGGCACCAGCCATTCCAGGGAAGACCTGCCCAACTTGGCCCCAGGTTCTGGCCATAGGGCAGGACCCCTCAACCCCACCTGGAAGGTTCCCCCTCACCAAGACCCTCTGGTGACCCTACAACCTCCATGCCCTGCCCCCACACTCATCTGCCAGAGACCCTAGCCACTTCCTGAGACTCAAAGACCAGCCCCCAGCTCCCATCTGCCCTGGAACTCCCATCTGTACCAGAGGTGAGTGCCTGGGGTTATAGTCAGAGAGGCCCCCACCTCTAAGTCCCACCCCTAGGCACCAGCCATCCCAGAAAGACCTGCCCTACTTGGCCCCAGTTTCTGGCCATTCAGCGGCCCTTTAAAGGCTCCCCTTTTCCAATACTGCAGGTAGACCTTGCAATCTCTACACTTTGCCACCACACCCATCTGCCTGAGACCCCAGCCACTTCTTGAGACTCAGAGACCAGCCCTCAGCTCCCATTCAGCACTGGAGCTCCCATCTGGACAAGATACTGAGATCCCAGCCACTTCCTGAAACTCAAAGACCAGATCCCAACTTCCTTCTGCCCCAGAACTCCTAACTGGACCAGAGGTGAGTGCCTGGGGTCATACCCAGAGAAGCTAGATGGGCAGACATCAAGGCAGAAGTACATACAACAACAAAAAAAAAAGAGCAATGTAGCATCACCAGAAACTAGCCCTTATCCAACACCTAGACCCGAACATCATAGAATGGAAGAAGCAGAAGAAAACAACCTTATAAATAACATCATGAAGAGGCTAGAGCCTTATATAGAAGAAATAAAAAATAAAGTGGAGGAACAGACAAAGAAAAAACGGGAAGAATGCTATAAAAAAAATAGAGGAAAGAACAAGCAGAAGAAAACAATAAGTCCCTGAAAGAAAATCATGAAGGAAAAATGAAACAGATGAGGGAAATAGTCCAAGACCTGAAAAGAGAAATAGAAAAAAATGAAGAAGACACAAGAAGAGGGAATGCTGGAAATAGAATATCTGAGAAAAAAAACAGGAACTTCAGATGGAAGTATAACCAACAGAATGGAAGAGATGGAAGAGGGGATCTCTGGTGTTGAAGATACCTTAGAAGAAATAGATTCGTCAGTCAAAGAAAATACTAAAGACAACAAGTCATGACCCAAAATGTCCAAGCAATTTGGGACACCATGAAAAGATCAAACCTATGAATAATAGGGATAGAGGAAGGAGAATATCAACTCAAAGGCACAGAATATATATTTAACAGGATCATAGAAGAAAACTTTCCAAACTTAAAGAAGGAAATGCCTATGAATACAAGAAGCCTATAGAACACCAAACAGACTAGACCTCCAATAAAAGTCCCCTCACCACATAATAATTAAACAACTAAACGTACAGAATAAAGAAAAAATATTAAGATCAGCAAACCCATCAAAATAACAACCAGTTTCTCAATGGAGAATTTGAAAGCCAGAAGAACCTGGAAAGAAATAATGCAGACACTAAGAGACCATGGATGCCAGCCTAGACTAATATACCCAGCAAAACTTTCAATCATCATAGATGGAGTGAACAAGACATTCCAAGACAAAGCCAGATTTAAACAATACTTATCCAAAAACCCAACCCTACAGAATACTAGAAGGAAAATTTCAACCTAAGGAAGTCAGATACACCTTCGAAAACACAGGCAATAGATAACACCACAGCAGTAAACCTTAAAGAAGACAAGTACACACACACTACCACCAAAAAATAAAAATAATAACAGGAATGAACAATCACTGATCATTAATATCCCTTATAATCAATGGACTTAATTCTTAATTCACCTATAAAAAGACACAGGTTAACAGAATGGATACATAAACAGGACCCATCTTTCTGCTGCATACAAGAAACACACCTCAAATTCAAAGATAGACACTACCTAAAAACAAAAGGCTGGGAAAAGAATTTCCAATCAAATGGTCTTAAGAAGCAAGCTGGTGTAGCTATCCTAATATCCAGCAAAGCAGATTTCAACCTAAAATCAATTAAAAGAGATCAAGAAGGATATTACATACTCATCGCAGGAAAGATCCACCAAGATGAAGTTTCAATTCTTAACATATATGCCCCAAACACAAGGGCACCCACATATGAAAAAGAAAAATTACTAAAGCTTAAATCACATATAAAACCCCACATGTTAATAGTGGGAAACTTCAACATCCCACTTTCACCTCTGGACAGATCAGCCAAATTGAAACTTAACAGAGACATAATGGTCTTAACTGATATTATGGCTCAAATGGACTTAATCAATATCTACAGAACATTCCACCCAAACAAAAAAGAATATACCTTCTTCTCAGCACCACATGGAACCTAAAATCAACCACATACTTGGCCACAAAGCAAATCTCAACAGATACAAAAGAATTGGAATAACCTTCTGTGTTCTATCAGACCACCATGGTTTAAAGCTAGATTTCAACAAAAAACAAAAACTACAGAAAACCTACAATCTCATGGAAACTGAATAATGCTCAACTGAATCACCAATGGGTTAAGGAAGAAATAAAGAAGGACATTAAAGACTTCCTAGAGATCAATGAAAATGAATACACCACATACCCAAAATTATGGGACACTATGAAAGCAGTGCTAAGAGGAAAATTCATAGCACTAAATGCCCACATAAAGAAGTTGGAGAAATCTCACACTAGTGACTTAACAGCACACCTGAAAGCTCTAGAACAAGAAGAAGCAAAGTCTCCCAGGAAGTACAGAAGCCAGGAAATTATCAAAATGAGAGCTGAAATCAGTAAAAATGAAATAAAGTGAATAATACAAAAAAATTAATGAAACAAAGAGTTGGTTCTTTGAGAAAATCAACAAGATAGAAAAGCCCATATCCAAACTAACCAAAAGACAGAGAGAGAGCATCCAAATTAACAAAATCAGAAATGAAAAGGGGGACATAACAACAGACAATGAGGAAATCTAGAGAATCATCAGGTCATACTTCAAAAACCTCTACTCCACAAAACTGGAAAATCTAAAACAAATGGATAATTTTCTGGTTGGTACCACATACCTAAGTTAAATCAAGACCAGATAAACCATTTAAATAGTCCAATAACACCTAAGGAAATAGAATCAGTCATTAAATATCTCCCAACCAAAAAAAAAAAAAAAAAGCCCAGGATCAGATGGTTTTAGTGCATAATTCTACCAGTTCTTCAAAGAAGAGTTAATACCAATGCTCTTTAAATTGTTCCACAACATAGAAGCAGAAGGAATATTACCAAACTCCTTCTATGAGGCTAAAATTACCCTGATTCCTAAACCAAACAAAGATGCAACAAAGAAAGAGAACTATAGAACAATCTCCCTCATGAACATTGATGCAAAAATAATCAATAAAATACTGGCAAACAGACTCCGAAGAACACATCAAAACAAATATGCACCATGATCAAGTAGGCTTCATCCCAGTGATGCAAGGGTGGTTCTACATACAAAAGTCAGTCAATGTAATACACTATGTAAACAAATGGATAGAAAAAAAAAACACATAATCATCTCACTAGATGCAGAAAAGGCATTTGACAAAATCCAACACCCTTTCATAATAAAGGTCTTGGAGCAATCAGGAATTCAGGGAACATACCTAAACATTATAAAGGCAATCTACAGCAAGCCAACAGCCAACATCAAATTAAATGGAGAGAAAATCAAAGCAATACCACTAAAATCAGGAACAAGGCAAGACTGTCCAGTCTCCCCATATTTATTGAATAAAGTACTCGAAGTTCTAGCCAGAGCAATAAGACAACATAAGGAGATTAAAGGGATACAAACTGGAAAGGAAGAAGTCCAGCTTTCCCTAGTTGCAGATGGCATGATAGTATACATGAGTGACCCCAAAAATTCAACCAAGAAACTGATAAAGCTTATAAACACCTTCAGCAACATAGCAGGATACAAGATCAACTCAAAAAATCAGTAGCCCTGCTATATACAATAGACAAACAGGCTGAGAAGGAAATCAAAGATACATCACCCTTTACAATAGCCACAAATGATATAAAATACCTTGGGATTACTCTAACTAAGCATGGGAAGGACCTATATGACAAGAACTTTAAGTCCCTGAAAAAAGAAATTGAAGAAGATGTCAGAAAATGGAAAGATCTCCCATGCTCATGGATAAGCAGAATTAACATAGTAAAAATGGCAATCTTACCAAAAGCAATCTACAGATTCAATGCAATCCCCATCAAATTACCAACACAATTCTTCACAGCTCTGGAAAGAATCATACTCAACTTCATATGGAAAAACAAAAAACTCAGCATAGCCAAAAGAATCCTGTACAATAAAACAACCTCTGGAGGCATCAGGATCCCCAATCTCAAGCTCTACTATAGAGCTACAGTAATAAAAACAGCTAGGTACTGGCATAAAAACCGACATGTGGACCAATGGAATCGAATTGAAGACCCTGACATTAACCTACACACCTATGAACATATAATTTTTGACAAAGAAGCCAAAACTTTACAATGAAAAAAAGAAAGCATCTTCAACAAATGGTGCTGGCATAACTGGATATCAATGTGTAGAAGCATGCAAATAGATCCGTCTCTGTCACCATGCACCATACTTATGTCCAAATGGATCTACAACCTCAACATAAATCCAGTTACTCTGAACCTGATAGAAGAGAAAATAGGAAGTAGTCTTGAACTCATTGGCACAGGGGATTATGTCCTAAATATAACACCAGTAACACAGACACTGACAGAAACAATTAATCAATGGGGCCTGTTGAAGCTGAGAAGCTTTTGTAGAGCAAAGGACACGGACAACAAGACAAAGCGACAGCCTACAGAATGGGAAAAGGTCTTCAACAACCCCACATCTGACAGAGGGCTGATATCCAGAATATATAAAGAACTCAAGAAATTAGACATCAAAATGCCCAAAAGTCCAATTAAGAAATGGGCTATAGAACTAAACAGAGAATTCTCCACAGAGGAAGTTTAAATGACTGAAAGACATTTAAGGAATTTCTCAACATACCTAAGTATCTGGGAAATGCAAATCAAAATGACTCTGAGATACCACCTTTCACCTGTCAGAATGGCTAAGATCAACAACACTGAAGGCAGCTTATGCTGGAGAGGATGTGGAGCAAGGGGAACTCTCCTCCACTGTTAATGAGAATGCAAGCTTGTACAGCTGCTTTGGAAATCAATATGGCACTTCCTTAGAAAATTGGGAATCCATCTCCCCAAGATCCAGCTATAGCACTCTTGGGCATATACCCAAGGAATGCTCAATCATACCACAAGGGCATTTGCTCAGCTATGTTCATATCAGCATTGTTTGTAATAGCCAGAACCTGGAAACAACCTAGATGCCCTTCAACTGAAGAATGGATAAAGAAAATATGGTACATATACATAATGGAGTACTACTCAGCAGAGGAAAAACAGTGACACCATGAGGTTTGCAGGCAAATGGATGGATCTAGAAAAAATCATCCTGAGTGAGGTAACCCAGACTCAGAAAGACAAACATGGTATGTACTCATTCATAGGAGGATACTCGATGTAAAACAAAAATGACTAGACTGCTACTCACAATTCCAGGGAGGCTACCTAAAATACAGGACCCTAAGAAAGATACAGGGATCACCCAATGCCAGAGAAATGGATTAAATCTACATGAACAACCTGGACGACAGTGGGAGTAATGAAGGGCAAGTTTGGAGGGAAAGAGAGCTTAGGGGAACAGGAGATCCCAGCTGGATCAAGAACAAAAAGGGAGAACAAGGAATAACAGACCATGATAAAGGAAGACCAAATGAGAATAGGAAGAAGCAAAGTGATAGAGAGGTCCCCAGAAATCTACAATGATACATCCACTGTAGTCTGCTGTCAATGGTCAAGAGAAAAAGCCTGATCTGGCCTAGTTTGGTGATCAGATGGCCAAACACCCTAACTGTCGTGCTGGAACTTTCATCCAATAACTGATGGAAGTGGATGCAGAGATCCATGGCCAGGCCCCATGTGGAGGTCCAGGAGTCCAATTGTTGCGAAAGAGGAGGGACTGTAAGAGTGTGAATTGTTGAGACCAAGATTGGAAAAGCACAGGGACAAACAGCCAAACTAATGGAAACACATGAATTATGAACCAAAATCTGTGGAGCCCCAACTGGATTGGGTCCTCTGGATAAGTGAGACAATTAAATAGCTTGAATTGTTTGGGAGGCACCCAGGCAGTGGGACCCGGACCTGTCCTTAGTGCATGAGCTGGCTGTTTGGAACCTGGGGCTTATGCAGGGATACTTTGCTCAACCTGGAAGGAAGGGACTGGACCTGCCTGGACTGAATCTACCAGGTTGAGCTGAATCCCCAAGGGAGTCTTGGCCCTGGAGGAGATGGGAATGAAGGGGAGGGGCTAGGGGGAAGGCAAGGGTGGGGCTGGAGAGGGGAGGACAGGGGAATCAATACCTGATATGTAAAATTAAAACACAAATATAATTTAAAAAGGAGAAAAACAAAATAAAGGAAAAATGTTAACAAAAATTAAAATTATCTTCCAATCAGGAAAGAACAACAAAAAAAGAAACCAATGTCACATTGATGATAATTTTACTGTTACTACACACATATGCATACAGTAGCATTCATTGAGATGAACACATAGTTTCTAAAATTTTTCATTAAATACCTAATACCTCAGGGCTGTCAAGATGTCTTAACAGTTATGAGTCTGTACTGCTTTTCTAGAGGACCCAGATTCAGTTCCCAGCACCTAAACTAAACATCTGGTATCTGTGGGCACTCACACTCAAGTGCAAATACCTACACACACACACACACACACACACACACACACACACACACACACACACACTGAAATAACTTAAGAGCCCTTTCAATTCCTAATAGCTCACATGTCTGCATAATTTAATCCATATGGACTTTTTAATGTATCATGAGAAGAAAGAATATGTATATTTCCTTATGGCACTAAGTAGCAAAGTAAAAATTGTTAGCAAGATCAGTCTCATCCTTGTTTTGAATTCATAGTAAGAAAATATTTAATGCTTCTTACTTTGCCTAACAAATAAGAGCATCCTAGGAATATGACAAGTTCAATGTATTTTCTACCTCTTGAAATATATATGAAACATATCTTTATTTCCTTAGTCAATACTTCTGTGTCTTGTTTTTGAAATTCTTGTTTTCTCTTACTACACCCATCATGAACAGCATAACCTACTACAATTGAATATCCAAAGGTAACTCAATTAACAAGTAAAATTGGAGGTCTAAAAAGGTAAATTGAAATAAGTGATTTTGCTCTGAAATCAATTTACCCCTTCCAGATAATTTAATTAAATTGTTGCTCTTCTAACTGCTACTGGAGCTACTGACTCGATACAACTGTTATTAGTCAAAATGAGTATTTTAATAAACTTCATTACAGAAAGAAGAACTTGACAGAATGTCATTTCTAAATTATTAGTTATTTTGTAGCTAAGAACAAGATTACTTGCTATGGTACTATATGTGAGTTCAAGAACTGTGCTCACAGTTGTTTTATTTGCTCAAGTTGATGATCAACCATATACTCTGAAGCATTAGAGTTTTAAAAAAATATGAGCTATTATGCCTCAAGCAATTTTCAAGGAAATATAAAAACTTTCATAGAGTTAGCTTATAATAGCTTCATCCTTGAAGATATCCCCCAAGCAGAAAAACTGCTTCTGCATTCTTTCACAAAGCCACACATTTACTTTTAGAGTGCTTTTCATAGCTATAACTATAAACGTATTAGTCTGTATGTATACATGATTAATATCATTGTGATGGTTAACATCACAGAATCAACAATCATCTCGGATGGAAGCCTACAAATGTGTTTGTGGTGGGGTTGTCTTCATAGCATTCATTCAAGTGGGAAGACCCATCCACTATGAGAGGTGCCATTCCCTTGCTGGGATCCCTGACTATTTAAATTGAGAAAGAGAGCCCAGAAGTAGCACATCTTCATGGCTCTCATCTTTTTAATGTGGATGTCATGTGATCAGTGGCTTCAAGCTCCTCCCGTCATGCCTTCCCCACCAAGATGGACTATAGCCTTGGATTATGAGCCAAATTAATGCATTCTCCCTTATTCAGAGTCAGTCTTTTATCACAACAACAGGAAAAGAAACTATTCCAGTCAATATCCCATTCAATAGACCATCTGCTTAAGGATGTTGATGTTGGCTAGGTTTCTTGCCTCTTGGTCCCTGTGAAGGTGGCTAATCTGATGGGGGTTCAGTAAATGTTTATTGCATACATTTTGATATAAGGTAAACATTTCCATACAATAATCTTAAATGGTTTCATAATACCCCAAATTATTGATACTCTTTGTAAATTCAATGCAATTTGTTGACCCTATTTGCTTCTAAATTCCATAACTGGTGCTAACTACTATGTAGCATTTCTGTATGGATTGGAAAATATTTTCACAGAAACTCTCCAAGTTAGCTTCTCTTATTTTTCCCCATTTAGTTTGATCTCAGCAGTATTTCATTTTTCAGGCTGTCCTGGAAAGTTCTAGCATGTTCTTGTTTCTGGACAGGATTTTTCTTTACCAGTTCTTTTTTGTTTTTATATTTTAACATAATCTTTCTTTGTCTTTTGAGTGGGATTCATTTATTGTCCCAAATCAACTTGTTTATAGTTTATTAAAACTCTTCACCCACCCTGGGTTTCTCAAAAGGCTTTTATATATGCTATTTAATATGCTGTTTGCTGTAAGCTTTGTAGTATATACCAAGGACTGGTAGTTTATTTCTAGGCAGTTTCCTGAATTCCAAACATAAATTACTTCTCAAAGCCTCTGTGATTAAAAAAAAAATTTAAAAAAAAATAGGAGAACTCTAATTTACCTAGGGTCACTAGCTCTCCCATATATATTACCAAGTTAAGTATTTCTTTCTTCTCCTCTAGTCCTCCTTCTTTCCTCTTTAGTTTTTAACTTTAAGTGAACATATTTGAACTTTCAATTACTGATTAAGTTTTTCTTTTTCTGTAACACATATATACTCATGTGCATACATGATCTGATATTCTGAAAAACAGTATAATCAATTTTAATAAAGCATAGTGGTAGAGACATCTAAAAAATCAAATAAACTTAAGATAAAAAGGTTTTACTGGAGGGAAAATCTTAGGAAACTTGGCCTTCCTACAACCTTCTTTTTCTCTTTCTTTCTTTTTCCTTTTTTTATTTAAATCTCACAATGGCCTATTTTGAGTCTTACTGATAATGCAGCAGCAGCTTTTGTACTTAGCTGAGTCTTCCCCAGGCAAGATCAATCCCTTAAGACACTGAAAGATTATTGGCAGATATATGGCATCTATTTATATGAGTCAAAATGCATTTACAATTACACATATAAATGTTCATTAAACTGATTACCCATGCTAAGACTTTTGCCTTTGAGTATGCTACTCAGAATCACCCAGGCAACTGATTTTTATTAGTTTCTTCAGGGGACAAATGTCCTTGGAATCACAGAGAATGTAATGAAAAGAGCCGGAAATTTGCATTGGAAGAGCTAGGTGCCAACATGCTCATCTCAGGGCAAAGTAAGTAAATGTGGGCTTTATTTTTATTTCTTTGGTTGATTATGAAATGGAGATGGATTAAATTGCCTTCACATTTCTTCTACCCTGCTTATCAGAGATTACAACCTCAGTTCAACTGACACAGGGATCCATTTGGTTGGTGAACACATATATGCATGATTGAATTCATTTCTGGGTTCTTTATGTTCATTTATAATATCTATTTGGCCTCCATGGGGATCTTCAGCCCCACAGAGTAACATGAACAATAATCAACATGACACTTACTGAACTTGCTTTTGTTCTTTATTTTTTAAATGTGTGTGTGTGTGTGTGTGTGTGTGTGTGTGTGTGTGTGTGTGTGAAGGCAGAGGGTAACTTATGTGTGCCCACATGTTCTACCATGTTAACAATGAGGTCTCTTCTTCACTGAAGTGTTTTCCAGGGTAGCTAACCCACAAGCTTCTGGGGTTTTCTTATCTCCATCTTCTATTTCACCACATAAGCCCTAGGATTTCAGACCCATGCTATCATGTCCAGATCTCCATGGATTCTGGGGATTTGAACTCAGGTCGTTATGTTTGGAGTAGTAAAAGCTATCTCCCTGGGCCCTGAACTTGCTTTCTGATGCATTCCTAAGCACTAACTAACTAGAAAGTCATTGGATTATCTCTTCTGTCAGCTAAGGCAGGTCTGCTGAAGAACTTCTCCAAAGCACAGACTAAAAATAACATTGCTTAGTCACACTTGGCATTTCTACCACATTTGTCAGCTTCAAACAAGCAGTTAGAAAATGAACAGTTAGTTTAGACAATCTTTTGTTCCCCAGATCTGGCTTTAGAAGCAGAGATAAAAAGAAGTGTGCTGTCCATGTGGGGCTGAAGGTGTTGTTTACTGAAGTTTCTGTAATGTCCCTTCTTTATTTTACCCTTTGAAAATGTCTAAGTCATCCTTAGTTCACAGGAAAAAGCAGACTGTGAGCCATGCTTTGTTGATCCCTACTTGAATGCATTTGAGTATAGTCCTACAGGGATCCACATTAGCATATGCTAATTTATATTAACATATGCTGATTTGGATGCATGAACTGAGCCAGGTGGTGACTACAGTATGCTAAGAACATTCCCATGTAAAGACTAATCTGCTTTAGCCAATAAATTCACACAAATGTGAGCCCAGGTTGCTAGATTCCTAATATTTTAAGAAATTTAAAAAAAAAAAAAACATATTCTCACAAACTAGCATCATTTTAAAATGTTGTCAACAAATTGTCAACTGTAACAACCACAAAATATCACATTTGGAAAAACAAAACCCAAAACTAAACACATTGAAATATATATGCCATACATATTGCACTTATATATTGCATTTGAGCAACTCATTCTAAAACTTACTATCATTGGGTTTGTTTGAGATCAAAGTTAATTGAGTTTATTTATAGTTCTCTACTTCATTAACTGTAAAATATTTTAGTCACATATAAATAGATAGTATATAAGTATATGATCTATATATACATGTAAAATACACATGTGAGTGTAGAATATGACAGTTACAAGTAAACTGTATGAACAAGAGAGTAGTGCACAGTAAGGACTGAAGTATGGCTTCCTTTTGAATCTCTCAGAAATGAACACATAGTTTCCTCCTATTCTTGGCACCATCAATTAGGTAAAACCCAAGTTTAGGCAGGTCTAATAGTTTCCCAAGCTAATTTGTATAAATGACACACAGCTCCACTGTCCAGGATATTACATGTCTACATTACATACATTTGCTAACAAACTACTCTGTGGTACCAATTCTCCTGAATTTATTTCTCTTTGTAAATCATTAAACTCAAGGCTTCCTCTGTAAGATCAAATGAAAAAGCTCTCTAAAGGTCACTAATTGGAAATGCACTGCATTATTTTTGTTTTGCCTTTCACACAGACTCATAAAAGCCATCATTGGTAGTGGTAATGGCCATGATTCTGACAGCATCATAGATATAGTAATGGACCAAACAAAGAATGAAAGCAAAGCAGAATAATGTCTACAAACCAAGATTACTGTCAGGTAGCTTGACTTCGTATAAAGTCCCTCCTTCTTGGCCAAGGACAAGTAGCTAAGTCTCCCTGAGCAAGGGGGTCCTTGATTTCAAATTGGAACTTCAGTTTTGATGGGAAGGAAGTCAAATGAAATTGAAGAATGCTTCAGAAAAATCACAAGGAGAACTCAGTCAACATCAGTGGTTGTTATGACAATGGTATAGAACAATTATTCTCATCATCCTTCCCCACCCTTCAGTTACGATAAGCTAACTAACCAGCTCAAAAATCTCTAGTTGTTGATAACAGATGAAAAATTCTGAGAAAAGTGTCAGGTATTCATATTTCCCTCAAATAAAATTGTGAGTGCAGGTATGCACGTGTGCCATGGCACACATGTCCTGTGGGATGTTCTGTATGTCAAATGTGCTGCTCTGATTGGTTAATAAGTAAAACACTGATTGGCCTGTAGCCAGGCAGGAAATATAGGCAGGACAAGCAGAGAAGAGAATTCAGGGAAATGGAAGGCTGAGGCGGAGAGACTTGCCAGCCGTTGCCATGACAAGTGAGATATAAGGTATCAGTAAGCCACGAGCCACTTGGCAACTTATAGATTAATAGAAATGGGTTAATTTAAGATAAAAGAAGTAGATAACAAGAAGCCTGCCACAGCCATACAGTTTATAAGTAATATAAGTGTCTAAGTGATTATTTTATAAGTGGGTTGTGGGACTGAGGGGGCTTGGTTGGATCTAGAGAGAACCTCTCAAGCTACACACATGGGTTGGTCAGAGAACCTTGTTTGTCAGTCTTTGCTTTCTTCTTTCTTGAGATCACCAATGTGTTGTCTCTTGTTCACTGCTGTGAAGGCCACCAGCCTAGTTTCCCTCTGTGCTCCCTATGGTTCACCTGTCTCCACATCACATCTCCATGTGGGAGCACTGAGATTGCAGGTATGGGCAGGCTATAAATGGGGTCTGGGAATTTGAGCTTGAGACATTGTGTACCAATGGTCTTACCCCATTGAGTCTTCTCCCCAGATTGAATTTCCTAATGACTAATACAAGAGTTATCCAAAAAAACATCACTGAACAGAGTGATAAAAAGTCTAGTTGCTTTTTCCTTCAGTTTTACTCCCCTGTTATTCACAGTTCATAATGTTTGAGCTTATTATACCCTTAATTACTATTCTTGCAGATTATAATTCATAACTCAGGATAAGATTTCAAGCTATAGAAAGATCCTTGTGATAAGTACTATATGTGATTATTGACAATCATCTTAATAATAGAGAATATAGTAACTTTTTATTGGTTTATTTTTTGGTGTGTGTGTAGAGAAGAGGTAGATGTGTGTGTAAGTACAATCATGAATGTGAAGGTCAGAGGTCAAACCAGGCATCATGTTAATTCTCCACCTGTTTTGAGGTAGTATTTTCCACTGATCTTGGAGCTTGCCAGTGTGGAAAGAAGTACTAGCTAATAAACTCCAAAGATTCTCCTGTTCCTGTCTCCCAAGTGTTGAGATTATAGGTTTGTACCACTGCATGTACATGATGTTTTTGTTGTCTGTTTGAGGTCCAAAACCAGGTCCTAATGCTTATGTTACAGAGAGTTCACTAACTTAGCCATCTCCCAAATCCCTAAATAACCTCTTAAAATAATTGTACTTGCAGTTCACCACAAGACAGTTACTTGTCTGCAGAACAATTGGCAGAAAGAGACCAGGTTTAAGAATGGAGTTATAGAGTCATGGCCTGAAACTGAAGTAAATTGAATATGGAAAAATACTCATAATCAAATTTGTAAATCTAGAACCATGTGCTTATGAATATGTTCTGAAAACATGGGGACAAAATCAAATTTGTTCCTTCCATGAATAGAAACTGGAGAGAATGATACAATGCACTTTTCTTATTTTCAAAATGTTCATTCTAGGGCTGGGCGGCGGTGGCACACGCCTTTAATCCCAGCATTCGGGAGGCAGAGGCAGGCGGATCTCTGTGAGTTTGAGGCCAGCCTGGTCTCCAAAGTGAGTTTCAGGAAAGGCAAAAACTACACAGAGAAACCCTGCCTCAAAAAAAAAAAAAAAAAAAAAGCAAAATGTTCATTCTAGATACCAATTTTTCTTCACTTTGAACCTCTGGGTACAGAGAAGTTTAGCAAGGATTACATGCACCTACTTTGGAAGGAAGAATGAAAACCTGTTTTCAGTGTGGAGTAAGATGTCTCAGTAGTAAAGGCGCTTGCCATGCGAACTTGGGTACCTGAGTTCAATTCTTGGGACCCTTATAAAGGATTGAGAATGAACCAGTTATACAAAGTTTTTTACTAACCTCCACATGCATGCCATGCCATGCTATTACCCATATAAAAACACACATACAAATAATAAAAATATAATTTATAAATTGTTTTCATGTTTTAAGAGCCATTTCTTCAAATATAGCAAATTTGTGTGCCTTTGTTGATCTAGATAAAGTAAGTATTTTATTTAATTATATAGACAAGGTAATACATGTTATCACTGAAGACTGAATCTATTGGATAAGAAGGATGCAACAAAAATTGGTGGAAGCTCTGGTAAATACTAGGATAAATGATATTTATGCTTCTGAAACAAATAGGTTAACTGTGATATTCCTTGGATTATATGATACTGACCTTTTTTGTAAAAATATATAATAAATCTATCTTGGATTTATCACTTTAGTAAGACTTTGGAGGGGGGAGGGTTTAAATTTTGGACAGAAAGCCAATGATCATAAAAGTGATTTTCAGAAATCATGATTGTCAAGAATTAAACATTAGACCCATGGAATTGGCTTAGGTTCTTTTCCTGTTGTTATGATCAATTGCTCTGACTAGAGCAAGTTAAAGGAGAAAGGGCTTATTCTGGCACTCAATGCAAGTTTTCATTCCTTCTGGTGGAAAAGCCAATGCATCAGGAACTTGGAATAGTTGGTCATATCACAACCATAAGCAAAAAGAAGAATGCAATGAATGCACTCTCCTACTCTAATCACATATTCTATGTTTACACAGGCAATGAGAGTGAGTCTTCCCACCTAATCAATTCAATCAAGATAATCCCCTACAGGCATGGCCAGAAGCCAGTCTTCCAGGTGATTCCAGATCCTGACAAGTTGAGAACTACTACTAACCCTAAAAGAAGTCACCAATATTTTGGTTAAATATTTCTCCTGAAGTTTTATGAATGAAAGGCTTGAATGCAACACAGCAGTGTTCAGAAGTGGAGCATCTCAGAAGTGATGAGTCCATGAGATAATGGAGGCTCTGATCTCATTCATGTACTAATTTTTTGATGGCTTAAGTTAATAGGCTACTGAGAGATGATGGAGACTTTGGAAATGGGAGATGATTTAAGGCTGTAGATACCTTGGTAGCTTGTCTTTGGGGGTGATAACTTGCCCCAGGTCCTTACTTCATCTCTTTCTGTCTCTCTGCCTCAATTTGCTTAAAGTGAAATGAGAGGCTTTTTCCATTCCATTCTGAAAAACTCAGTTCAGTACTCCTCTGTAGAGCTAAAGTTCTTAATTACATTTGGCTGCTAGGATACAAATGGTATCCTTCTGAATGTAAGTCAAGAAGCTGAAGGAAGAAAGAAAAATTACATAAAACATTCATTCAGTTCAACATGTGTTTACTGAGTCCTGTAATAGAAATACTAAATACATCCCTGCCAAGACATTCATAATTAATTAAATCACAGGAACTGCATCTGCTATAGAAAAGAGTACAATCTCCTGGGTCAGAGATAAAAACGAATAAGCACAATGAAGGTGATGGGACATATGGCCAATACACAAAGAGTGTTAAGTTTTCAATGTGAAGCATCCCCAATAGGCTCCTGTATTCAACATTTAGCCCCCAGTTAGAGTTCCTGTTTGGAAATGTTGGGAACTGTTAGGAGTCGGAGCATTGCCAGAGGAAGTGAGTTACTATGAGTTTTTACAACCTGGCCACATTCTCTGTCTCCACATACTTCTTGACTGAATTCATGATATCACCATCCACCTCAGGTGCCTGATGCTCTGCCCTACTCCATCAACAGGACTTCTTTGACTTATAAACCAAAGTGAACCCTTCTCTCTTTGAGCAGTTTTGTCAGACAGTTATGTCTCCGCCACAAGTACAAGGATCAATAGACTAGCTAAGGAGCATCTAAACCCCCATTGAGGTGTCAGAAAATGTGATGCTAGAATGGAGTCTTGAGTTACTAAGTTCACAGACCATGAGGTGAGGACAACTCTAGGCATGAGCGACCAGTAACGACATGAGCAACAGCAGAAGGTTGTATGTATTATAACTCTGCTCTGTAGAGTAAGATTCCATATAAATAGGTATTAGGAAAAGTGAAAACTACCAACCTCAGGGGTATGATGAACACCAGGGATACATTGCAGGGAGAACTTGACTTCACATGCAGGTCAAATGGTTGAAGACTGACGATGAGGGACACCAAAGCAAAATCAAATCCAGAGTTCATCTGCTAAATCTTTCTGATGACTTTCTTAGTTTTAAGTGTGTGTGTGTGTGTGTGTGTGTGTGTGTGTGTGTGTGTGTGTGTGTGTTTGTACACGTGCAAATTCAGGAACCCACAGAAGACAGATGCAAGCATTGGATCTCCTAGAGCTGGAAAGGTGGCTGTGAACTATCTGATATCTGACATGAGTACTGAGAACCCAACTCACATCCTCTGCCACCTCTTCAGATACTTTGGTGGTACTGAAATGGTATTCTTCATTTATTCACTCTAAATGAATTAAACAACTGCTCTGTCTTTGATTGGTGTCAGATACTAGCCAAGACCAACTCATAGGAAATCCTCACTGACAGGAAAGAGTACACATGGGAGTCAATAGTTAAAGAAACTTATCTAGGAAGCCTACATGTAGATTAGTGGATAAAATTCTGGACACACGAGCATAGGCCAATCCCTTGTACACACATAAAAGCCAGACACTTTGATCTGGATTTATAATCCCATTTCAGGGAGGTGGATACAGGAGGATCCCTGGGGCTTGCTGGTTTGTCAGTCTAGATGAATTGGTGAATACCAGGTTCAACCTGAGAAAGAGCTTGTCTCACAAAATAGAGTGGAGAATGATTGAATATTGCATCTGACAGTGAACATAATACAGGCAAATACAAACACATATACCCACACAAACACACAGACACAACCAAATATTACTCTCTAAATCAATAATAATATTCACTGCCCATAAACCCAGAATTAATATTCAGTGACACTTATGAAACAAACATGCTATATGTGTTAGCCAAACACAATGTATCTTAACATTCACAAAAAAGACTAGATCAATTTAAATAACTATTACTTACTTTAAAGATGTAGGAATTAAAATTTAAAGCCATTAGATGATCACCCAATGGCCAAGTAATTGGTGAATAATGCACATAAGACTCAAAACTAAATTATCTGTTACCTTAATCTGTACTTTTTTTTAATCCAGAATTATTTATTTATTTATTTAACATTTATTTTGTACTTAAAATTATGAATAT
Organism: Onychomys torridus; assembly: GCF_903995425.1. Taxonomy (NCBI): domain Eukaryota; kingdom Metazoa; phylum Chordata; class Mammalia; order Rodentia; family Cricetidae; genus Onychomys; species Onychomys torridus. Next base: position 70,286,724 of record NC_050453.1, read on the forward strand.
TCATAAAACCCCATGCTAAAAATGGGGGGAGAGAGAGAGAGTATGGGAGTATGTTAATGAGACCTTCATAACAAATATCAGCTTACAAGGCAGATAAAAAGGCATGTCTAAATATAGAAACAATTAATCGCAAAGTGAATTGCAATTGAACTCTTTAGAACATGGCAGTATGGCTTGGGCTGTGCTAACAAATATCCATATCAATTTATGGAATTAACTGTTGAAAACTTTAATTCCCATGGTTTCACCATAGACTTTGAAAATTATGTTTTTTGTTTTTTGTTTTTTGTTTTTTTTTTCTCTACATACATCAGCTAAGATGCCATGTGGACTATGTTGTAATTTTAATTTAAGAACTTTGCATGAACTTTGCAGATATCAAAATCACATGGCCTATTTCATTATACCTTCTCTTAATCATGTTGACCAAATAACTTAAAATTATATTGGTAATGGAAATAACTTGAGTTCTTCTACAATGAAAGTAAACAAATTTTAAGATTCATTTTAGTCTTCTATTTGTGTTGTATATATGCAAGCATTTATGTGCATATATATGCTGTGATCTGTGGAGGCCAGAAGGTCATCTGTGGCTAGAAGCACTGGCAGTTGTGTTCCAGGTCCACTGCAGGAGTAGTCATTACACTGAGCTGCTGAGCTATTTCTCCAGCCCCTACAGTACTTCTTAAAATTTGATCCAATATCTTAAAATACTCTTTGGAACTGCACAAACAGATGCCCAATATATTTGTCAGCATAGATAATAAAGCCAGGTGTTTCTTCTAATATAGTCCTGGGTACTGACACTACAAATATCCATCAAAGAGTTACTATAGAAATAGACTATAATTACCCCTTATGTAATAAAAACAGATATTTTAAAAATAAACCCAATGGGGAAACAGAGCAAGTTAAAACTTCTTCTCTTGCCTCTTATGAGCTAAATCATTGTGATAATTAATCTTGATTATCAACTTGATAAGATTCAGAATCACCATGGTTCCAGAACCATTTCTGGGCTTGTCTGTGAGTGAGTTTCCAGATGCACTAATTGAGGGAAGAAGATTCACTTCAAATGTATGCAACATACAATGAGCTGGTTGGTACTGAATAAAACAGAGAAAGGCTGACCAATGAAGCCTTTTTATTGCTCTCTGCCTCATGGCTCTAGATACGATATGGTCAGTGGCCTCATCATTCTGCCACTATGCCTTCTACATCATGATGGACTGTCCTCTCAAAATGTGGGCCAGAATAAACCCTGCTTTCCTTCCTTAAGTTGCTTGCATCAAGCATTTTGCTACAGCAACAAGACAAGTAACTAATACAGTTACATCTGTACTATAGTTATCAGTCAGAGGCCAACAACAGGGGGCTCAGAAATACACAGGGGCAAGATACACAGGATAGCAAATGAAAGAACCATCAGAGAGCATATGTTGAGCACCCAGAGGTCAGAAGGATGCCCAGGCTCAGAGTTCTGTTGAGGAAGAAATAACATGTTGAGGAAAAAAGTTTGTGAATGTCACTGCCTGTTCCAGTTGATAGAGAAGTAAGGTTGAAGTCTTAAACACCTTTAGAGATAGGAGCCAATTCCATGTTAAGAACAGTGTAAGTGCCGGGCGGTGGTGGCACACACCTTTTTAATCCAGGCACTCAGGAGGCAGAGCCAGGTAGATCTCTTTGAGTTCAAGGCCAGCCTGGGCTGCAGAGTGAATTCCAGGAAAGGAGCAAAGTTACACAGAGAAACGCTGTCTTGAAAAATCAAAACAACAACAAAAACAGTGTAAGTCCACTAAGTATTATGAAAGAAAAATAAATAAATAAAGTTGAGACTGGGGAGATGGCTTAGTGAGAAAAGTGTTTGCTAGTTTAACCATGGGGATTTAACCTGAGTTTGACACCTGGAGCCCGGGAAAAATATCAAGCACAGGGATGTGCACGTATCATCCCAATACTGGTGAGGTGGAGACATGTGGATCCCTAGGCCTCACTGGACAGTCAGCCTAGCCTATCTGACAAGCTCCAGGCAAGTGAGAAACTATATTTGGCCAATCTGGACCATGCTTCTGGAGTGACACCATTGTTTGTGGGGTACACACATAAAGAAGCATGTCCATGTGCATATAAATAAACAGAGAGGAAAGGAAGTCAGAAACAACTCTGTACTGCCTTCAGACATATGCATGTTTAGTGTTTTCAGTAATGTAAAGAGGCATGTCCATGTGCATATACATACACACAGAGAAAAGGAAGTCGGAAACAATTCTGTACTGCCTTCAGGCATATACATGTTGAGTGTTTTCAGTAATTACAACCTACATAAAATGCATCCCCAATGAAGTATTATCAATATTCCCCTATCGGTACCTCTCAACATCAGCTGAAGTGCCATGAATTCAAAATGAGCATGTGCATCTTACCCTCACTTCTGTTGACAGAGATCATTTCGAAAAGTCTGCTGAAAAATCTGCAGCGTTAAACAATTTCAAACCCTGTAATGGACTGGGAAATGAGGTAATACTCTCGGGTCTGCTTAACCCCAGAAAGGATGCCTGTAACTGCCACAGAATTAGGATAATCAAGCTTTTCATCAACTTGCTGAAAGCCAGAGTTGTCACTAAACCATCTTCATGTGCTGTAGCTTTTATTCCTTACATTTACTTGGCACACAGACCAAACCCCCATTCATCCCTCACACACAACTGTCCTCAGTTCTCAGTATGCATGGTACTCCCTGCTCACCAGCCACATTTGCCTGGATGTTATAATTAATTCCTAGACCTCCTTTCTGACTCAGACTCCTGGGAGGCTATATCCCCAAACACCAGAATTCAAACAAAAAATTCAAATTGTGAATGTCAAATGCCATTTACAGGGATTATTTCATCCCTTATTTTTATTCAAAAAATGTAAATTTTGTCATTATTTGTAAGTAGCATAAAAATCATGGGAACCTGACTCAGTTTATAAACTTTTTCACCATGTGTAGGTAGTGGTTATAGTAAGTATTAAAATGAAAGTAGTTTAGATACTACTGTCTGGGGCTTGCAAAAGAGTGTGCCAACCATCTGAGCACACTGTAGAGTGTAATGCATCCTTTCATATTCATTTAGAGCACACTAATACACATGGACATTAGGAAATGAATGTTAATTACAGCAGTGAAATGGGAAAGAAAACCAAAGGATAGTCAGGAATTGACCACATACAAAATACAGATTTCTATTTTCCAAGAACAAGAAGGAGGGTTCACATTTGCCCTATTTGGTCACACTCCTGAACATTCTCACACATGTATTCTTTAAACAAATCTGCATGAGCAAAGGTGGCTGAGACAGCACTTCTGTGGAGCCAACAAGAAGAAAGGAAAACTAATTTAGTGTGAAAAGAGAAGTCACCTCTATGTGATCAGTCAGAATAAAGGGATGAACTATGCAGACAACGCAAGAAGACCTGATACAGAACAAAACCTCATTGAGGCCTCCAGGATGGGTTCTAAGAGCTATTACCACAAAGTTCACCTTAGGGCTGGACAGTGGGTAAAGATACAGTATTTATTCCAAATAAGAGAGATGCAAAAGGACTTCTAATAGGCTTGAGTTTGCCAGTTCTTTTCCATATTGATGTTTCAAGAACTGTTCCTTCTCATTCCCAGATACATAATATCAAACACAATGGATACATGAAAATAGTTAGTACCTTGGAATGTTGTGAATACATGTATCTGAGTCCTCATGGCAGTTGATACAATGTTTGCCTAGCATCTGGAACCATATAAACCAATTATAGTGGCACATCTCTGCTTTAGGTGATAGAGAAAGAAGGCTCGGAGGTTCAACACCATCCTTAGCTACAGAGCAAGTTCAAGGCCATCCTGACCTCACAAGACCCTGTGTCATAAAATAAAGATAAAAATAAATGAAATGAGCCCTCACTGGGATTGCCTTTCAAACCTCACTGAACCATCTCCCACTAGGATAGACTATATTTCTTCCATATGTGCTGTGTAGACTTACAAGGGGTATATTTAAGAACCCATTTAAAGACAGGTTAGAACTGAGGTTCTAGTATTGTTGTTGGGGTGTTTATGACTAAGTGAACTGATGAAATTACTTGTGTGTTGTCAAATGGTCAGGGCTGAACATCAAGTATATCTCTATTATGTACTTGCATAAACAAAATTTTAAAAAATAATGTTTTTCAATCAGGCTTTGAAATGGTCATATAATTATATAAGGTATTTTGATCATATTCATCCCCTACTATCTTCTACAGCCCTCCCTAGTGCCCATCCCAAGCCCCCCATCTTTATATCTTTTTTTGAAAATTAATAATACAGTGAGTGAAGTCAGAGCTGTCCACACATCCATAGGTGAGAGGCCATATGGAAGAAATGGACAACCTACCAGGATCCATGAACCCAAAGGAGAATGACCTTCCCTCTATGGCTGGATTTTGTGCAGGTCTTATGCAAATAGTAATAATGGCAGTGAGCTGATGAATGCAAGGATGTGTCCTTTCCAAATAGCAGTATTTCACAGCACCTCTCCAAATCCATTGACTCATACCTTCTTTTCACCCTCTCTTCTCTGATATTTTTATCATTATTTTCCAAAGAAAGTAAAATAATGTTCCAATTCCACATGTAATAAACACAGTGTGAATACCTCTGACATTTTCACAGTGAAATAGTGAAATCTTGAATCTACTTATGAGGGAGCACAAAAAATAAGCTATTTGAAAATCTGATGAACAAAATATAACTACTTATACTGTCATGTGATATTATTATTATATTTATTATGATTGTGTGTGTGCATGTGTGCATATCTGCACATGTCAGTACACATGTGCAGGTGTGCATGCCTAGGATGTGTGTAGGCAGAGGCCAGGGTTGGGTTTGTTTTTTGTTTGTTTGTTTTCGAGACAGGGTTTCTCTGTCTAGCTTTGTGCCTTTCCTGGAACTCACTCTGTAGCCCAGGCTGGCCTCGAACTCACAGAGATCCGCCTGCCTCTGCCTCCCTAGTGCTGGGATTAAAGGCATGTGCCACCACCGATGGGCCGAAGTTGGGTATCTTCTCTATCATATTTCATGCTGCTTTTGAGACAGCATCTCTCTTTGAACCTGGAGCTCACTGTTTGAATAAGAAATGCTGGTCAGTGAGCCCCACAGGTCCTCTTACCTCTACTTGCACTACAACACTGGTGTTGCTGACACATAGCAGTACAGTCAACTTCTGCATGATTCTGGGATCTAAACTCACATTCTTATAAGCGCTTATCTCCTGAGCTGTCTTCCTAGCCTGATATGTGATACAGTAACAAAGGTATTTTAGAATATGGTAAGTGTAAGTCTCATGGACAAACTTGGTATCATGTAATTACTGTTAAATCCACTAAAAACACAATGACCTCCTATACACATCATGCTGTTTCACATGTTAAGAGTATGTGAGGATTCTCTGAGTACCACAACAGACTTTTAAAAGAAACTCAGAAGTGTGCATTGACTCTAGAAAGATTCAGATCAGAAGAGAATATTTTGACCAGGCTATGCCAGGCTCTGTGATGTCAATGATTAGTGTGTGCTTCTTGAGAAAGAGAACTGGCAGTGCGTGTCATGTCCATAGAGCTGATACTTTCCAGAAGGCAGGCAGCTCTGATACTCCTCACCTGATATTAAACAGCCTCACATCTTCAAAATAGTCTGTAATGATGCTCACTCCACAATGGAGTTTAGAAAGGAAGTCTACCCTAACCTGTTTTCTAAAGAGCTAAAGTGCCTTAGGGAACAATCGGGATTTAGTTTAAAGGAAGTGTAGCTAAAGATTAACCTTACAACCTGAAAATTAGCTCATTTGTGGATAAAGCCAGGTGCTTGACAAAGACATCAGTAGGGCAGAGCTTCATTGAGAAATAATTGCAGGTGAAGGTCAGAGTGATACAACCTGGGTTATTGCTTTTGTATAGCACACTGTTAACTCAACACATCAAATGATTTTGACCTGTCTTGTGCATGAACACTTAAGCATAACACCAAATAGCTTCAACTAGTATTTACTTGTTAAGGGAAGAGAATAATACATTGAAAACAAACATATTTAACCACCCAAATAAAAGAGATAGGCTGTCTCTCTCATATCAAATGTGAAAAAAATGTAATTCAGTTACTTTATTTATGTATTTTGTGTATGTGTGTGTGTGTGTGTGTGTGTGTGTGTGTGTGTGTGTGTGTGTAAAGGTGACTTTAGAAGCTAAAAGACAACCTCAGATGTTGTTTTTCAGGTACTTTCTACTTTTGTTTGTTTGAGACAAGCCCTCTCAACAGCCTGCAGCTCCCCCATTAGGTTAGTCTGGCTGACCAGAGAACTCTAGGGATTCCCGAATCTCTGCGAGTAGAGACAGAAGAACTAGCCTAGAATACACACACACACACACACACACACACACACACACACACACCACCACCACCACCACCACCACCACCACCACCACCAGCAACAAACTAGTGAAAAGACCTTGTCTGAAATAACATGGCAGATGTTGAGAACTGACACTGAAGGTTGTCCTCTGACTTTGGCACACATGACAACATACCTACACCTCACTGACACACATGAATGCATACACATATGCATAAAAGATATTAGCCACGACTGTAGAAACAAATTGAGCAAATATATACCAAGAATTAGTTGTGTCATTTACAAGAAAATAAAGGATATTCAAACTCCAGTCAAATATTTGGTATATAATTTATTTGAACATATGTGATTCATCCCCAAATCTTTAGAATCACTAAGGAAGATGTTCTAAAAGGGGCTGGAGAGATGGTTGAGCAGTTTTAAGCACTTGCTCTTCTACCAATGGAACTGCTGTCCACTCAGGAGACCAAGGTCAGAAAGGATTCCAGAGTCTGTGCATCGGACAGATTCCAGAGATTACAGTGTTAGATATGACATTCGCTATGCTTGTCTTGATAACTGTGTAAAGTGAGTCCTACACCTGCCACTTCAAATCATTTGAAACTGTAATATCAGCCACACAATTAGTAAAATCCATGCTCCTGAAGGAAGGCTGCTCTTTGTGCCCAGAACTATCTAGGCATCTGGCTCCTGCAGTTGCAGATCCCCCTATGCCTCATCTCCACCCCACACCAGTTCTCCTATTCTGTAAGAGCCTCAAGGACAGCACTTGTCTCAGTGTTCTCACACAGCACCTATTACGTTCCCTGGAACACAAGTGGTGATCAATACTTGCTTAGTGAGTAATGTGGACAAGCGAGGTAGCTAAAGAATATAAAGCACAGGCTGGATCTAAATGAAAACATCAGTCAAAGTCAAAGGGCCAAAGGCTCTTCCTTCTCTGTTCCAGGATCTCTGTTTTCACAACTAATAATTATTTCAAAGGAAATTATTCTTCTACTCTGTATGGTGTGCTTAAAACTAAATGATGATGGTAATAAAATATAAAATAAATTAGAAATAGAGAAGAGATACAAAGGTTCCAGAGATGAGAATCCTGAACTTAGCACTGCCACTAACTAGCTTAAAGATTAATAGTAAAATTGGGGGTGGGGAGAGGCCCAGGGTGTGATATATGTGCTGCGCAAACATGAGGACCTGAGTCTGTATTCCTGGCACCTATGTTTAAACCAGGTGCATGCATTTTTAATCCCAGCCTCAAGGGGGCAGAGACAAGCAGATCTCCGGGACTTTCTGGCCAATTAGCCAAGCTGAAACAGTAAGTACCAAGCTTCAACAAGAGATCTCCGTGTGGTGGTATTTTGTTCCCCAAAATATTGTGTACTCTAATAAACTTATCTGGGATCAGAGAACAGAACAGTCACAATATTAAACATAGAGGTTAGACAGTGGGAGCACATACCTTTAATCCTATCACTTGGGAGGCAGAGATCTGCCTGGATCTCTGTGAGTTTAAAACTGCACTGGAAACAGCCAGGCATGGTGACTCATGCCTTTAATCCCAAGAAGTGAGCCTTTAATCCCATGAACTGATGGCAAAAAGCAGAAAGGTATTTAAGGCATGAGGATGAGGAACTAGATGCTGGTTAAACTTTTAGGCTTTCGAGAAGCAGTTCAGCTGAGATTCATTTGGATAAAAACTCACAGGCTTCCAGTCTGAGGAAACAGGAGCTGCTGAGGAACTGGCGAGGTGAGGTAGCTGTGGCTTGCTCTGCTTTGCTGATCTTTCAGCGTTCATCCCAATAACTAGCACCAGCTTTGATTTTATTAATAAGACACTTTAAGATTCATGCTACAATCATGTCTCAAAAAATAAGGCTCAGGGAATAAGGAAAATATCTGACACCACATAATGGTGTCTGCATGTACACCACAGGCACTTTTACATATGAGGACACCACACACACACAGCTTCCAGTGGCCATGTCCGAGGAAGAGCAGGTAGCAATTGAAGTTCAAGGTGTCAGCCCACCAGGAAGCAACTCCTTGATGGGTGAATCTTGGATAGGCAAGGCCCAGAGATGACAGACCCTGGAATGTCTTTAGCTTTTGCTGTGCCTTGACATGTTTGCTGCTCCATCCTTTCTGATATCTGATGTGGTGTGAATGGGTGTAGGGAGAGTCCCCACTGCCTGTAATGCAGTGTGTTTATCTCATGGAAGCATCCTGTTCTACTGGACATTTTTACTTGTGGATTATTGTGAAGATGATTTTTTCCTAACCTGTACTGTCTAATTGATAATAATAATGTTAATGTAAATAGATCTTTGATGATTTAAAAAAAAATCAAGGAAGTATCACAGAGGTAGAACACAGGGTTTTCTATTGTGGAACCATATATACTGTGACTTGGGTTAATGATTAAGGAAAACAACAGAGTCCCAGTAGCCCTGCTAGCTTAAAATCTTTTCACCTTAATGTTGGGGGATGTGTTCATATGTTTCAGAGTCCATAATAGCTGAAACAAAGCTTTGAAAATATCATCAAGTTAGACTAAGATGTTTTCCTCAAATAGCTTAGATGTGAAAAATCTAAGAAGACAATCTAAAGTTTTAAAAAGGCACATAGTTGAATGAGGATCTTGTTATGGTCAGGGAACAAGAACAAAGCAGCCCAGTTATTGTTAGCTGACATGCCTTTTTTCCTAGTTTTGGTTGATGACCAAAGGTGAGGATTAATTCCTTATACACATTTCTGGCCTCAATTTCCTGATATAAAAACTATTGATGAGTGGGTATGTACCCTAAAGATTTAAAGTAGAACTGACTGATTGTTTTCATATATAAAAGTTTAGAATTATGATTCCTTTAAAATTTCTTATGTGATTAACTTTCAAGATAAGAAGTAAAGTAATTGGCCCTTTCTTTGTAACCGCAAAACTGCAGCCTGCCAGTAAAATACCTGACTGAGAAAAATATCTTGCTTTCCTACATGGTTAATGTATAACAATTTGCTTGGCTATAAGTGTATGTGGGTTCTTTGGATAGTTTGTTTTTGTTTTTCACCTAGAATACATAAAATGTTTAATCACATAAAGGAGATGAAAAACATGTTTTTACCTGTATTCATTATAATCATTCACTTGAAAAATAGAATGTAACCACATTGTAATTCCTATATTGCCTAAAAAATTTTGTCGGGATATAAAATCTGTAGAAAAAAAGTATACAGTAGAAAAAACACAAAAAGAACACAGAAAAATAAAGAATAAAGAAGGAAACCATCAAGACAGTGTGTGAGTGTCTTTCCCCTAATCCCCTAGTCATAGTACATGTGGACTCCATGGCTTCCCTTTGATCCCTGTATTGCTGGGGCCTGGCCATCCAGGCAGTGATACACTGCTTATAAAAGTGTTTCAATTGTCCCATGACTTCAATTTTGCATCTTAAACTAAACACTTTAATTAATGAGCAATCAGACTCTAAAATGCTACCATTCTCTAAACAATAGCTGCATATTAGACAACAGATATACACAAGGAACTATAATTCTCCATTTCCCTAAACCTCTTGCTACCACACTGCACACAGCCAGGAAAGAGCATCCCTCCTGGCTTTCTACATCAGGAAAATATGATGCTATTTCTTCTTCCTTCTCTCCTGAGTGCTCTTTTCCTAGAAATACCAGCCTGGCCTTGATATTACCCTATTACAAATTCTTCTAAAGAATTTCATTAATCTCAATTCCATTCCATTCCACACTCTAGCACATCTTCTATCCCATATAGTATGTTTTGAGATAGGGTCTAAAGCTGAACTTCCTTGATGAACCTACTCTCTTCCCTTAAACTAATATGCTCTCTTATACCTATAGAATTTTGCAGTCCACAGAACAAACTCAACATCCATGACTGTCTGTTAAATGGGCTTCTATTATTTAATCTTTAACAGATGTAAAAACACTTAGCAGAATTCCTTAAACACAAGAAACATTCAATTTTTTCATTGATCAAATTACTTGTTAAATTATTCCAGGGCTGGGGAGATGACTCAACGGTTAAAGCACTGTGAAAAAGTGTGAAGACCAAATTTTGGACCACACTAACTGCAGAAGTGTTCAGTGGGCATAGTATGCCACCTGTAATTCCAGGCTTTGGTGGTAGAGACAGGATGCCTACAGTAAGGTGGCAAGCAAGACCAGCCTTAGCTGCAAGCTCTGAATTTTATTGAGAGAGCCCACCTCAAAGAATAAGGTGGGGTAGCAATAAAGGACAATTCCCAATATAAATATTTGACCTCTAGTTGGTTGTATACAGACAACACCCATACACGCATGTGTGCACGTGCACATGTACACACACACACACACACACACACACACACACACACACGAGAAACATCTTATATACACTCATCTTACATACACCACACAAAACAAATGGAAAAAATGATCCAAGCCAGAACAGAGCATTTTTCCTCTCTTTTTGGGGGTATAGTAATTACTTTTTTCAACACAAAAGTCATCACCTTGGTTTGTAAAATGCTTTGTTCAGAGCAATAGCTCTGAAGAAAAATTGGAGCTAGGAAATCACTAATTGCCAAGACTGCTGGAGGAAAACAAATACTCTACTGTAACTATCCACCAGTTACTCTCCAAAATGCAAAGCCAGGCTAACTAGCGAGACAGCTGCAACACGCACAATGATATAATGTGTTTGCCGATCTGCAAAATTGTTTGAAAGTTGCTGCTTCAACAGCTGGTATCTGGAAAGTGTAAGCATCGTTTAGGCTAGTTAAAATTACAGAGAGCCAGAATGTTTACTGTGCACACAGAAAGGAGATTCAAATGTTGAAGCTACAGCACTTTTCAAAGTCTGAACAGTCAACTGAATGCTTGTTGGCAGTTTCAAGTGTTGCTAACTGTCATGTTCCATTGGTCTTGTACTATTTTTCATTCCATAAGTCTTAGGATCATATGTTTCAAGTTTGTTAAAGGAATTATTCTTGTACTCAACACTAGCTTGTTAAGGTAATTAAGTGCAGAATACAAGTCTCCTTCACGCTTGCTGAGATCACCACTTTTTTTGACAAAGAATGGGCAGAGATTAAACAAAGCACAGAGACGTGCCTAGCTAGGACAGTGCAATTTCACACGGTAGAGCTTTTACAGTGTAAATAAGAGAGCAATTGTGCCTAGGACTCTAGATTTTGCAGAACAGGAGAATAAGTCTTGCTGAGTAGTGCTGACACAAGAATATCCACAACTCATCATCCACCACAGACATTGCTGTAGTCTCACTGTGATGCCTAACTTTCCCACAGAACTCTTTATATTGTGTGTACTTATGTGTAGATGCATATGTACATGCACACATACATATTGGAACATGATTCCTTAGGTACAGTCCATCTTGGTTTTTGACAGTCACTCACTGATATCTGAGACTCCCCAAATTGGTAGGTGGAAACACATGAGAGAACTGCCCACTGAGCCCACTTTAAAAGGTACTTTTCAAATGTGTTGTGTTTATCAGACTTCTCACAGTTTGATTTAGACATACAGACCAGCACACATGGCTCCATTTTACAATGTGGGCAGGCTTGCTTTAAAAATTGTCAATAGCTTCACTATTGCTGCAAGTCTCTAGATATTTAGGGTTGGGGCATCTTTCATATGTTTTGCCCAAATACTTCTTCAAGTATTAGAGTTCTGCTCAGAAACTTCTTTTTTAGAGAAAAGTTACTAAAATGTGGAAATTATGTTAGAAAACATTGAAATGAGGTATTATATTGTTAAGGAAAATTTAAATTGTTTTTCTTATGAAATCTACTACATGGCCTTATGCTGACATACATGTCATCCATCTGGCACATTTATTTAGAAGGCTTATCATCTGATGCAGAGAGTACCATATCTTTATCCTCATAATATCCTATGCATGTGTGTACATGTGTGTATGCATGTGTGAATTTCCTGTATTCATATGGAGATATTCCTGTAAGAGGCTTCCTGGGGGTGGAAAGCTATTTCTTCCCTCTGGAGAAAGTGGTTTCTCCTCTCTCTGGGTTCTGGCTACTCACAAATGCCCTCCCTGTTTTCTAGAAGAAGTCAGCTCTTTATCTGATTGGAGGCACAAGACTGTCATCCTTTTATTTTTGTTTTTATGATAAAATACCTTGGAAAAAAAATACAGCTTAAGCAAGAAAGGGTTTATTGTAGCTCACAATTCTAGGTTCCCGTCTGTCACTGAGCGAAGTCAAGACAGGAACTTCAAGCAGCTGGTCACATCACAACCACAGTCAAGTCAAGGGCAGAGAACAACAGATGTACGCATGCTTACTTGTGCTTAGCCCCAATTCTACGCTGGTACAGCCCCAAATCCCCAGCCTAAGGAATGGTGTCACCCACAGTGGGCTAAGTCTCTCTCATCAATTAATATAATCAAGACATCCCTAACAAATGGACCCGCGGACCAAACTGATCTAGACAACACCCCACCTAGACTTTCTTCCCAACTGCTTCTACATCTTGTCAAAAATGACAAAACTGACAATCACAGAGATGAAATGGAGACTCTTTTTCTTTTCTCCTGTGATCTGCTTTGCTTTCAAGTACTGACACCTCTCTTTCTACAGCCAGGGTGAGAGTCCAAGGCATTCATCTTTCAAGAGCACTTCTTTTGGCCACAAAATAACCCTCCGTAACATGAGAGTCAAAATACCAACTGTGGGAGCTAAATGCTGATTATAATGTGCTCCGTGAAATCCAAGCATTGTTAAAAGGCACAATAGGTGCTGTGAGTATGGTTCAGTGGTAGAGTACTTGCCTGTCATATAAAGGTCATTGGTTCAGGACCAAGCACAAAAAAGAAATGAGTGAAATTTTTTTTTTTTAAAAAGAGGCCAAATGCACTTGAGTCTCCTAAGGCTCTGTTTCCTCAGATTATCCGCTGACCTCCACATGCAAATACATAACTGTAAAACAGCAAGTCTCAATAAACAATTTTATTTTTCTGTTACTGTTACCAAATGCACCTGTCTGTTGGCTTACCTAGAAAGAGCTATCGCTGCAAGAGGCTGAGTACTTACCTTCGTCTAGCTTTGAATAGTGAACAGCTAGTTCTTGACTCATGTTGAGAGAGCCACTTCCCTGAGCCAGACGAGTTGTCGTGTTTTTTTTTTTTTTTTTAATCTGTGCAGTTAGACTGTCCCAAATGAGAAGCCACATAGTGTTCAGAGGCTGACAGCTCATACACCTCTTTATATTGTAGAAGAAATAAGTGGGCAAAGTATAATAGCTTTTTTTCAAGTGTAGAAGACAATATCACTAATTAGTGAAATTTACTTTTCTTGACAAGTGGGCTGAAAGTGTGCCAGATCAGATAACAGAAGAAAATGCATACCAACACAGAAGAAGAAGTGTCTTGCTCAAAGTCACCTTCTATTGAGTTCTGTCACTTTAAAGATACACCCTGGAGTAAAGGGATTTCTCTATGATGTTATTCTTAACATATTCAACTAAATCTTGCCACAATTTGACAAATTGCAAAATTCTGTTAATTCAATTATACCAACTGTACTGAATAGTTTTATGTTAATTTGACACAAACTAAAGTCATCTGGGAGAAGAGACCTCAATGAAGAAACAGCATCCATAAAATCAGGCTGTAGGCAAGCCTACAGGACATTTTCTAAATAAATGATTGATGGGGAGGGCCTGGCCTATTGTGGTTGGTGCCATCCCTGGGCCACTGGTCCTAAGTTCTATAAGAGAGAAGAATAAGCAATCCATGAGGGGCAAGCCACTAAGCAGCATTCATCTGTGGCCTCAGTATCAGCTGCTGACTCCAGGTTCCTGCCATGTTTTAGTTCCTATCCTGACTTCTTTCAATGATGAACAGTGATATGGAGGTATAAGCCAAATAAACCCTTTCCTCCCCAACTTGCTTTTTGGTCATGGTGTTTCAACAAAACAACCCTAACTATGACACTAACCATACATATTCCAAGTGTTCCTTAGTCTGACATCTACACTGGACAGAGAGAATGTATTTCTAAACACACACGGCTATATCTAATCAATGCTACTTTATAGTTTGAAAGAATGTTCCTATGAATGAAAGAAGAAAAACAAAGAAGAATATAAAGGATTCAGATTTAACAATATGACCTTCTAAGTTGTAGACTTCCCAATTAAAAAAGAGACAAATAAATCCACTGCAGATAGTTTGACTAAAGCCAAGTAATTATGCAATTCTTAATACAAACTGAATTAGATTAACTTAAAATTCCCACCACTGACCCATAATTTTCTGGGCTCCTGTCTCTCCTGCAGGATTATCTGACAACCTGTTAGAACTTTGTGAAACCTCCCTCCAAGAGACAAGCTCCCTCTTTGGCAAGTGCCAGATTCAGCTGAGATTAGAGACATTTCCATTTATTGAGGTCCATTATCTCAACAGTTCAATAGTGAAATTGAGGAATTTTAATCAGAAAATTGAAAAGGAACTCCATCCACTAAACAATGATTTCTCTAGGTATTTTCATTTTGTGATCAACTAGGGGCAATTTTCTTGGGATATTTGGTTATAGAAAGCTATTTAATTAATACTCAATGGCCTTTATTTTAAAAAAATTATAACAAGTAATGGAAATACATCTTTTTTGCTTCAAATTTTTTAATTTGTACAAACACAGGCATATGCATGCATACACAAACACACACACACACACACACACACACACACACACACACACACACACACACACCAGAAGAAGTCAGATCCCCTGAAGCTGAAGTTGTTGGTGAAGCTGTAGGGAACTGAACTCTGGTCCTCTGCAAGAGAAATAGGTGCTCTTAACCACTGAGCCATATTTCCACTCCTTGTGGCTGATTTTGACCAAATGTAAAATCATCTTGATAAATAGCATGTTAGGAATGTATAAACAGTAAATTAAGGTCAAATTTGGAACCCTTCTGTTCATAGATCCTAAGACATACTATTAGGCCTGGCCAGGAAGAAGTGAAGACATTCTAAAGAGTCACTGCGATCCTCAATTTCACTATCAAACTGTAGAGATAATGGACCTCAATAAACGGAAATGTCTCTAATCTCAGCTGAATCTGGCACTTGCCAGAGAGGGAGCTTGTCTCTTGGAGGGAGGTTTCACAAAGTTCTAACAGGTTGTCATATCATCCTGCAGGAGGAACAGGAGCCCAGAAAATTATGGGTCAGTGGTGGGCAGGCTCACACCTGGACCAGGACTGCTTAGATGTGCACAGCTCTGTCCTGTATGTAGACTTTCAGGACATCAAAGATGGACTGGAGTGGGGAAGTCACTGGATCTTTCTCCCACTTCCTGTTGTGGCTACATTAAATAAATATTCTTTTCCTGTTTTTATAGTTTTGATTTGGCTGTTCAAATTGGCTTTCTGAAGGATGGGTGAAAAGAACAGAGTTATTGGGGTATATGCTGCAAACCCCAAGTTTTGCAATTTTACTTTTTAAAACATTGTGTTTTTCTTTGCTAACTCCATGCATATGTATAATGTATCTGTGTCATTTGCATCCCCCATCACCATCATTCATATCCCTCCCACATTTGTCTGCTGGACTACCTGTTCATACAGACGGATCTCCTCTCTTACTTTCTATGTTTTGTTTCTGCTGCGACTCCCTGGGTTGTTTTCACGAGAAGGGGTGGGGCTGTTCACTAGAGCTTTGACAAGGATTCTTAATGCAAGATCTCCTGATGGGGAAGCACATTTGAACAGCCAAAGCTCTGCTCTGAAGGTGTCTCAGCCTTCATTCTGCACCTATAGCCCTCTAGGTAGAAAGGGAGGGTTTGGCACAGAGTGGAAGATGACCATGTTTTTCTAAAAGATCATGTGCACAAACCTGGAGGGCAGCATGAGTTTTAGACCAAAGGCAGATGTCCTGTTTGCCAAAGAACCTTTCTAGTTCCCTGTTCTTGACCCCATACCCTCTGTTGTTTGTTTCCATGGCTTTGTCAGCTGGGAAGTGGTATGAAAGTCTCACCTGTCTCCCAAGTAAACAGGGAAATAGTTCTGCGATTTAAAGACAAATGAATTTAGGAAAGAATGAACCAAAAATACAATGATATACTTTCAAGGTCTCTCTCTCTCTCTCTCTCTCTCTCTCTCTCTCTCTCTCTCTCTCTCTCACACACACACACACACACACACACACACACACACACACACATACTTAACCATCCTTTTGACTTCTCTAGCACCAAGGTACTCACTTATTTTCTTTATTTAAAAGTATTTCACACCTTTACTTTTTCATATTATATTTATTTACTGGGGGCTTACTTGTATCAGTGTGTTCCTGGGGAGCCAGAAGACAAATTGCGGGTGATCCTAGGAACAGTAGTCTGGTAATCAAGATTCACAGCAAGTGCTATCACTTGCTGAACCATCTCACAGCTGAACTTCTAAAGAAAAATGTTTAATAAATGTAAAGAATTAAATTCCTATGCATTAGTGGGCCAATATTACACCATACTCAGTACATGTATACAATGCATACTATATAAATAACTCCCTTCGAAAACTTTTCATCACTCCATGGTGAAAGCTTTCCAAGTCTGTTCTTTTATCATTTTGAAAAGCACCCATTTCGTCCTTTAATAGAGTTAAGTGAGCAATCTAAAATATGAGCAGGCTAGTGTTGTGACTCAAGGACCAAAGAAATCTCTCTTATTTCCAAATATTAATGTTCTCTTTCTTCCTTTCCTAATGAAGAATTAGCATGCCTGCCTCCTCTCTATTAGGGTAATTTCTTGGGAATAGAGCTCTGAACTACTTATGAAAATGGAAATATATTCGGTCAATCAGCAATACTTTAACTTAAATTCATATAAAACATACTCTGCCCCATTATGTGGAAAGACTCAAATAGAAAAGCATCAAGATTCATGAACGCTAATGATTATGAGGGGAACAAGAAAGGTCAAGAGGCTGAGATGTATTCCAAAGGGTGGTTCTAATGAGAGCAGGGGACAGAAACTGATCAGGTAGGGTAGGAACCCCCAAGCTGCAGTCCTGAGGATGTTCGTGTTGGAGGCCAAAAGGCCAGAAGAGAGCTCTGGTTCCTGACT
Organism: Onychomys torridus; assembly: GCF_903995425.1. NCBI lineage: Eukaryota > Metazoa > Chordata > Mammalia > Rodentia > Cricetidae > Onychomys > Onychomys torridus. The sequence continues at coordinate 70,304,278 of NC_050453.1, forward strand.
CCAGCTCCAAGGGCTGTGTGACCACATGGCTGAAACTCAGGGAGACACCTGGACACCTGGCTGGGCCAGCTGAGCTGACCAGCCCAGTTTTCCCCAGACCTTACCCTTGATTTTGTCATAGTCCAGTAAAATCCCCTAGACAAGCAACTTGATGGTACCCTTAACTATTCTCTGTCTCTCCCTCCCTCTCCCACCAATGAATCTATAATAAACAACTCTCTAAAACTCACCCTTGGTTAATTTTACTCTTTGAATTCATGAAACAAGTACCAAAAAGCCCCTGGCTCAGGATTACTTTAATGACTGGAATTTTCGGGACCTTAGCTTCCCAAGAAGAAGAGGACTCTGTCATTATCAAGGTCACCCCCAAATTCCATATCAGTACTAGAAGGCTGTTCTGAGACCACATGGCAAAAGACTATCATGCACAGAAGTAGGTTAGCAGAAGGCTTCTGCCTGATTTAGGAAACAATATTCTTATAAAGTCATATCCTCCCTAATAAATTATTCATTTCCACCAAACACACCAAAGAATACGCCAGAGTTGTTTTTTTTTTTTCTTTTCTGAATGAATGTCTTTGTTGTTACTTAATCAACCTTCATTTTTAATCTGCATATATAAAAGATTAAATGTGAGGTGCCTAATGACTTTAGGGGGGAATTACTGAATGTTTAATCTCACTACAGGGCTTCTTGTACACCTATGAGAAAATTCAAGAATTACAGCAGAGGTTGGCAGTTGTAAGGGTTATTTGAAAGCTAGCCTTCTATACAGTAAATGATCCTTCTCAATGCTTGCATTCTTCATAAACAGCCCTGCTCAGAGTGGAAAAGACACACCAACAAATCATCTGTCAGAAAAGATAGAGTTCAGCTGGAAAGCCTGTTTAAATTGCCGCAGTCCTAAACATCCTTGCTTCAAACTACTGAACTGGGGTGGGGACAACAAAAAGAACTCTGCTTCCCCCATGTCACAACATATGCAATGACATGGGAAGGGGACTCAAGCCACTGCCATCCTTACAGAATCTCAGCTTGAAACAATCCTCCCACTCTCAGTACTCTATCCATTACCCCTTGGTTATCGGTCAGCTATGCGTGTGTATGTGTGTGTGTGTGTGTGTGTGTGTGTGTGTGTGTGCGTGTATGTGTGCATGTGTGTTTGTGTATGTGTGTGTGTATGTGTGTGTATGTGTATGTGCATGTATATGTGAGTGTATGTGTGTGTGCATGTCTGTTTGTGTATGTGTGTGTATGTGTGTGTATATGTATGTGCATGTCTATGTGCTTGCATGTGTGTTTGTGCATGTTTGTGTGTGTGTATATGTGTGTTTGTGTGTGTGTATTGTGTTTGTGTGTGCATGTGTGTGTGTAAGTGTGTGTGTGCATTGCGTGTATGTCTGTGTATGTGTGGTGTTCATGCGTGCATGCATGCACACATGTGTTCTGCTCTACCACACTCCCTTTTATTCTCCAGTCTCTCTTCCCCACAGAGCTGGGGTTAGAAGAGCATAGGCAATCACAACTGAATTTCTAAATGGGTACTAAGGATCCGCACCCAGGCACTCATGCTGAAGATCCCTCCTCCCCACTGAACTGTCTGCCCAGCCCTTCTCTTTCACTCTAAAACCCCAGTGTTATGACACTGTTTCATTACTCAGTATATCAAGCTGACGCTTTCACATATTTTTTGACATGTACCTAAACTCAGATTCATACCACTAAATTATGCCTTTAGGAATTCCAGGTATTTTTAAGCATCCCATAAAGACAAGGATGAGAAGCCAATCATAGCTTGATGACTGCCTTCTCTAACCATCTCTTCCTTGTATGTGCAAAGGAGAAGGAGCACCGAGCTGTAGACTGAAAGACAATGATGACAGGAGGAGGTGGGACTGTTAGGTCTGAGATAAAGGGCTGCACTGGCCACGCCCACCTGTCGCAGCCTCTTTTTTTTTCTACTGTAGAAAAATTACAAGCCCCTTACTGAAAGCCTGTGTGTGAATCTCTACATAATACTTGGATTCCTGGATCCAGAAGAATGACGTTTGTCATTCTTACCTGCTAGGGGAGTTTATAGGTACAGGTTAACAAACTCTGGAACATCACAAGACTACAGGTAGCACGTAGCTGAACACTGAGCATCTCCTTCCGAATAATGAGAACACATGAATTAAATGTGCCCCTCTTCGGTCATATAATCAGAGTGGTGCATTTCTTCTCAGGAAGTCCCCCCTTCCCCTTGGCACCAGGACTTGGAGACAGCATGGCTACATGAAGCCTCTCCTTCCTTTTGAGACTTACACAAAGGGATGCCCTACCCTGACTCCTGGGCTTGAGTCTCACCAGAGGCCCTACTATGCTGTTTGACTATCTGTGACATTGGTATTTGGACTCCCACAAGAGCCCTGATCTTGATGTCTTTCTGCCTGTCTATGGCATTAATAATTCTCCCAATATGTTTCCCACATAAAGGACAACTTACTTAACCCGGGGTCCCTGTTGAACACGCTCCCTGAAAGAAGGAGAAACAGAAGAATAAAGATAAATGTCTGGAAGTAAGTGAATTGCAAATTTCCTCCCAAAATAGTTCAGGATATAAGTATGGTACAAAATAGAGAACACTGTAAGGCTCCCTGTGGTCAAAGTTTTCTTCTACATTATTTGTCATCTAACACCATGGGAATCCAAAGGGGAAGTGCTGAAAGTGGCTGCTTCCTCAGTGCAGAAGGTTCAAAGGAAAGTCAGGTGACAAATGAATAGTTACCTTTAATAGTTTGTGTACTTGGCTCCCACAAGTCAGTGGATACAAAAGGATTCAGAAAATTGCCTGCAACTAACAGTCCCTTGGCTACAGTGAGAACTACATTTGAATGTATAATAGATCTCAACTAGAAAATAGGCAGACATACACGCTTATAAGAATAGATCATTTCCAAGGCAAATAGAAATTGGTTTCTCTGTCAGAGCACTCCACCCCAAAGACAAAGCTCCACCACTAAATTTAAAAGAAGCAAATGTCAGTAAGTGTAAGACATGAGGGTTTATAAGAAGGAAATTTGTCATTAAAGGAATAGTGCTTTTGTGTTGTTCTGTTTTTATCCTCAACCAAAGAAAATAATGAGAGCTATTTTTTAAGGTAGAAAACAAAGATGTCTATAAATGGTTGCTACATAAATGTACATATATGTGGGATTTGATCAGGTTACAAGATTTTTGTCTTAGAAATATGGGTGAGGATTATTC